>NW_020699449.1:8923287-9199316 GCF_002925995.2 Terrapene triunguis | reverse complement strand
GTGTGTGTGTGTGTGTGTGTGTGTGTGTGTGTGTGTGTGTGTGTGTGACAGAGAGAGGGCTTGAGGGTATCCCACAGGAAGGAATTCCCAAGTGCACTTTCCTGAGCTCTCAAAGAAGTTCTGCACTTGGGTGGTGGCAAAATCTACCAAGCCAAGGTCAGAGAAAAGCTGTAACCTTGGGAGTTAATATAAGCCTGAAGTGGCCAGTATTAATTTTTAGAATCCTTGCGGGCCCCCACCTTCTGCACTCAAAGTGCCAGAGTGGGGAACTAGCCTTGACAGCCATTGACAAGGTCCCTCACCAAAGGCTCTTAAGCAAAATAAGCTGTCATGGGATAAGACGGAAGCTCCTCTCATGGATCGGTAACTGGTTAAAAGATAGGAAACAAAGGGTAGGAACAAATGATCAGTTTTCAGAATGCAGAGAGGTAAATAGTGGTGTCCCCTAGGGGTCTGTACTGGGACCAGTCCTATTCAACATATTCATAAATGATCTGGAAAAAGGGGTAACATTTGCAGTGGTGGCAAAATTTGCAGATGATACAAAACTACTCAAGATAGTTAAGTCCCAGGAAGACTGCAAAGAGCTACAAAAGGATCTCTCAAAACTGGGTGACTGGGCAACAAAATGGCAGATGAAATTCAATGTTGATAAATGCAAAGTAATGCACATTGGAAAACATAATCCCGACTATAAATCTGAAATGATGGGATCTAAATTAGCTGTTACCACTCAAGAAAGAGATCTTGGAGTCATTGTGAATAGTTCTCTGAAAACATCCACTCAATGTGAAGCGGCAGTCAAAAAAGCAAAGAGAATGTTGGGAATCATTAAGAAAGGTATAGATAATACAACAAAAATATCATATTGCCTCTATATAAATCCATGATACGCCCACATCTTGAATACTGCATGCAGATGTGGTCGCCCCATCTCAAAAAAGATCTATTGGAATTGGAAAAGGTTCAGAAAAGGGCAACCAAAATGATTAGGGGTATGGAACAGCTTCCGTATGAGGAGAGATTAATAAAACTGGGACTTTTTAACTTAGAAAAGAGATGACTAAGGGGGGATATGATTGAGGTCCATAAAATCATGACTGGTGTGGAGAAAGTAAATAAGGAAGTGTTATTTATTCCTTCTCATAACAGAAGAACTAGGAGTCACCAAATGAAATTAATAAGCAGCAGGTTTAAAACAAACAAAAGGAAGTATTTCTTCACACAACGCACAGTCAACCTGTGGAGCTCTTTGCCAGAGGATGTTGTGAAGGCCAAAACTGTAACAGGGTTCAAAAAAGAACTATATAAATTCATGGAGTTTAGGTCCATCAATGGCTATTAGCTAGGATGGGCAGGGATGGTATCCCTAGCCTCTGTTTGCCAGAAGCTGGGAATGCGTGACAGAGAATGGATCGTTTGATGTTTACCTGTTCCATTCATTCCCTCTGGGGCACCTGGCATTGATCACTTTGGAAGACAGGATACTGGGCTAGATGGACCTTTGGTCTGACCCAGTATAGCCATTCTTATGTTCTTATGAAAACAAGTTACAGTGAGAAGGATATCCAATCAAAAGAAACCACCCAAATTTAAAAAATAGAATGTGTTGTTAAAAAAACATATCTTGCATGAAAGAAGCCATATGGAGAACTTCAAAACACAACTAATTCTGTATGATATCTTGTGAGTGTAGAGCCCATTAACCCATTTGGTATTTAGTACATTATTAGGGTCAATTGCAATCAAGTAAATAATCCACACATCCCTTTCCCCCCTATACAAGCTAAAGGCATTCAAATCCAACAGAAGAAATATGCACTGGGAGGTCTAAAGCCATCAGGCCAGCTTACACTTCAGCATGTTTTATGCACTAATCTTTTAGAGCTGGATGGAACTTTTTGACAAAGTGTAATTTCATCAAAATACGCTGTTTCATGTAAACTGAAAATTTGTGTGGAACTGTAACTGTTTGGACAAAGTTTTCATCAGGAAGGCTTCTGTTGTGTAGGCCTCTCTGGTCACTTCTGATCTGGGAGAGACCCCTGAATTGAAACCCTGAGCTTTTTGATCTGAAAACAGACATTCCATCACAATTCCATGCTTGAAAGGTTTTGTTTTCATTCCGCATTGGAACAAAAACAAATATTGAAACCTCAAAAGCTGTTGCAAAATAGAACTGTCGTCTTCCAGCCTGCTCTATTAATTTTGCGTTCCAAATATATTATTTACACAATGCCAGGCACAAAAGAGTCTCCCTACACCAACTGGAGTCTGTCTGCTTCTGCAATATAAATGTTGAGGTACCTTTAGGAAAAAATTACTATATTAAAAGTATGTTATTTAGGTTGCAAAGTCAAGCATTCAAAAGTTGGGAAATGCCTAGTTATGGTTATTCATGCAACTTTAATTCTGCCTCTTCTGAGTTCATCCTGTACACTGAATAAGGCAGGGTGCCTCAGGACAAAAAAAAAAAGAGTATGTGACCGTGTAATTAGAGACTCTGTCCCAATGCATGCATACAAGGGGGCCGAATTAGGTAAATTAAGCAAATGACACATGTTCCATATAATACAAGCAGTTGCTGAAGCTGCAAATTCTTTAATGGAACAGCTACTATCATTAAACTTTCCAAACATGTTTGTAGATGGAAGTTTACTTGTTTGATGAGTAAATCAGCATCAAGAGGATTACTGGTCTCTTGGCTTCATGCTGTTCTTCTCTGACGTTGTTTATACATTGCTTGACAATGTATAAGGCTTCATTCGAATGAAGGTTTGGCTTTACGTGGGTGTTCAGGGGACTTTTAAGTAAGTTGAAGCTAAGGGTGAAGTACAGTGTTTCATTTAGAGCCGAGCGCTGGCCCCATTGAAGTCCATAGGCATTTCGCTATTTACTTCAAAGGCATCAGGCTCTGGGCTGTAGTAGGTAGGGAGCAGAAATGTCTCATGATTTTATTGTTTGTTTATTTTGATTGCTATATATTAAAAACGTGCCTATCAGGTTCAACATGCCCCAACAGGTTCTTAAAATAAAGTCCATGAAAAGAAAACCCAAACAGGAGAAGAGATAAAGTCAGGGTGGAATGCTGTCTCATTCATCACAGTTCCATTAACCCATTAATCTTGTAAGGCTAGCAGCAGGTATTGCATAGTAGCATGAATGTAGGGCCAGCATCTCAGCGGGCATAACATTTGACACAGCTGTATTGGAGACGAGGAGAGCTATCAACAGCTCCCAGTGACTTCAAAAGACCTGTGCCAACACACACTGGCTGAGACTCTGGCCCATACTTCACACCTGACTCACTACATGCTAAACTGGATAGCACACAAAAAAACTAGGATTTTCATAGTGGTACCATTGCAAGTTATTTGCAGCAGAAATACTGAAGCTTGAAGCCAAGGTTACAGAAAAGTTGTTTATGTTAAAAGAAATCAAACCCACATCATTTCGAGCTTCCTGCATGATTATTTTCCTTGAATTCCTCATTTTCATTTTGGTCTCACACTGTGGCTCACCCCCGGATGGGTTCAAAGGTAAAATAGTGCCTGTGGAAGTTGACCCAGTTCTTGCAGTGCTTGTTTCTTTTATTTTGGTGTCACTGTGGTGTCTCAGAGGGTCTTCTTTTCCCCCGCCTAATTCGGAGAATGTCCCAAGAGTCCACCAACTCCAAGGAAGCACCCAGAACATTGCATGGATTTGTTTATTATTCTGGGATGTGCATTTAGCCTCAGTTGCAGGGTGATCTCCCCCATCTCTAGCAATCAGAGGCAGCCTTCCTCTGAGATAGATTAATTGATGAGTAGGACTCTCTCTCACAAGAATCTTGGACAGAACACAGGACAAGGTGAAGGATTCATAGTCAAATTTAGAAGTCCATCCACTATTTATTAGCAGCACCAACGCTGAATTTCAGAAGCTGAAGAACTTACAGCCTTATACAGCATCACTAGCATTCATAGTACAAAAGGGTGCAGCTACCTTTTAACAGAAGGCCAAAATTCATGAACTGGACTTCAAATGGGATTGGTTGGAACAGGGGTGGCCAATCTGTGGCTCTGGAGCCGCATGCGGCTCTTCAGAAGACAACATGCGGCTCCTGCTAGGAGCCAACTCTGGGGAAAAATTGGTGGGTGCTCAGCACCCACCAGCAGCCCTATCAGCCCCCACCCCAGTGCCTCCTGCCCGCTGCGATCAGCTGTTTCACGGCTTTCAGAAGGCTCTGGGGGGGAAGGGTGGAGGAGTGAGGACATGGCGTGCAGCCCCCCTCCCCCCCAGCACCTCCCGCCTGCTGCAATCAGCTGTTTTGCGGCTTTGGGGAGGCTCTAGGGGGGGAGAAGAGAGGACACGGTGCACAGCCTCCCCTCTCCCTCCCCCAGCACCTCCTCCTCCCTCCCTGTGCCTCCCGCCCACCGCAATCAGCTGTTTTGCGACGTGCAGGAGGCTCGGGGGGTGGGGCGGGGGAGAGAAGCGAGGACACGGCTCACTCGGGGGAGGAGGTGGGAAGAGGCGGGGCAGAGATGCAGGTGGGGACTTGGGGAAAGGGGTCAGGGCCTGGGACAGAGCCAAGTGTCCAGCACCCCTGGGCCGGCACCAGTGTCTCCTTGAATAAAGCACACGGTGACTAGCTGGTGTGGAAATTTTTAATCAGAATTTTTCTTACAACATCTAACAATGGGATTCATGTGCAAACAGAAGAGAAAATACACAGATGAAAATCAAGGCTTCCAACAAGAGTGGGAGAATAAGTACTTCTTCGTTGAACATAAATGGTCAGGCCATGTGTCTTCTTTGCCAGACACGTCTCTCTCAGTTCATATCTTCAAACTTGCAGCGTCATTTCGCTTCTAGCCATGCACATATGGATCAAGGATTCCCACAAGGTTCTGAACTCTGCACTTTACAACTGAAAACTTTGAAAAAACAAACAGATGTAGAAGCCCAGTTCTTCACCCGATTTGCCAACCGATCGCAGACTATAACGTTAGCCTCCTATTATGTGGCCTGGCACACAGCCTGTGTGAAAAAGCCCTAGTCTGAAGGAGAGCCTATAAAAACGTGCCTCACTGATGTGATTTCAATCCTGTCACCAGAGAATGAGAATCTACAGAAGAAAATTTCTGGCCCGCAGCTTTCACGCCATGCAATAGAACGCAGAATCTCCGACCTGAACAGTGACATTGAATCGCGACTGCACTCACAATTTCAGCAGTGTGAGTATTTGAGCATCGCTTTGGATGAGTTGTGCCATGCACAGGATAAACCTTATTATCGGTATTTGTCCACACTGTGTGTGACGACTGTGTTGTAAGGGAAGAACTCCTCAATATCGTGTCACTAAAGGACGGAACTCGTGGATGAGATCTAAAGGAGACGTTGGTGTTGGTAGCTGCGAAAAGCCACTTGCCTTTACAGAAGCTCACTGCCTTTGCAATGGATGGGACTTCGTCCATGTGGGGATCTGCGAATGGATTAGTAGGGCTTTATAAGTCTGAGAAGAGCTTTCCCGAATTTTGGACATTTCCCTGTATTATTCATCGGGAGCAACTGGTGTCTAAAAATCTCAAATTTGATCACGTCATGGAACCTGTCTTGCACATTGTGAATTTCATTCGCTCAAATGCACTCAATCACAGACAATTTCAAAATCTAATTGAAGAACAGGATGAAGATGACTTCCCTGCCGATTTGCCATTTCACTGCTCAATTCGATGGCTCTCGAGAGGTAAAGTTATTTCCCATTTTTTCGAGCGCCTGGAACCGGTAAAATTTTTTATGGAGGAGACGCACAGAATACATCCCGAGCTTACAGATCCTGGATTGGTTCTAGACTTGGCATTTCTTGCAGACATACTGCTGCATTTGGATAAACTAAACGTGGACTTACAAGGAAAATTCTGGTTGCTGTCTGATCTAGTGCAAGGCGTTCATGAACAAACTGCAGTTGTTTCACAGACAAATGCTTGAGGGAGAGCTGACACACTTTCCCTCAATGTCACAACTTCAAGCCAGATCAAAAGAAGATGCAGCAGAACCCCTAAAATGGAGCACAACTAGATATGTGGGCGTGATTAAAGCACTTAAGGACAGTTTTAAGGAAAGATTCCAAGATTTGCAGCAGAAAAGAACTCAAATCAGATTTCTGATTAACCCTTTTAGTGCTGAAGCCAATTGTCTGAAGCCCCCTTTAGTCACTGATTGTGACGTTATTGATATAATCTGGGACCATATAGATCATTGTTGCAACCAAGGTCCTGTAGTGGCACCAAAATCTTGTATAAAGGGGGTCAAATGGGGTGTCTTAGACAAGGTTATGGTTTACTGGTTATGATTATGCTGTCTATATGTGTGTATCAATTTTGTAGTTGAAGTTATGAATATTGGCTCTATACTGTCTGTATTTCAAACTTATGCTATGCTGCTGGGTGACATCCCAGACAAGCTGGTGTTAGCTCTGCCTAGCCTGCTTGATGGCCCATTAAGGACCATCAGCTATACAATGGACCCACTGAGAGAAGGCAAATATGCCTTGAGACTCAGCAAAGTATGCAGGGACTGGCCCATGTGACTCCAGGCTCCATTTTGCTGTAATTTTCCACAGTAAGAACAAAGAGGTGTTCTTACACCTGGAAAAGACTATATAAGGCTGATGCCTCATCTCCATCTTGTCTTCAATCCTGCTTCATACCTCTGGAGGAACTTTGCTACAAGCTGAAGCTTTGAACAAAGGACTGAGGACCCATCCCAGCGGGGGATGTATTCCAGAGACTTGATTTGAACCTGCAGTTTATTCTATCGCTGCTGCAAGCCTGAACCAAGAACTTTGCCATTACTGTATGTAATTGATTCCATTTAACCAATTCTAACTCTCATCTCTATCTTTTTCCCTTTATGAATAAACCTTTAGATTTTAGATTCTAAAGGATTGGCAACAGCGTGATTTGTGGGAAAGATCTGAGTTGTATATTGACCTGGGTCTGGGGCTTGGTCCTTTGGGATTGAGAGAACCTTTTTTGTGTATATTGGGATATTGGTTTTCATAACCATTTGTCCCCATAACGAGTGGCACTGGTGGTGATACTGGGAAACTGGAGTGTCTAGGAGATTGCTTGTGAGACTTGCAGTTAGCCAGTGGGGTGAGACCGAAGTCCTCTTAGTCTGGCTGGTTTGGTTTGCCTTATAGGTGGAAAAACCCCAGCCTAGGGCTGTAACTGCCCTGTTTGAGCAATTTGTCCTGAGTTGGCACTCTCAGTTGGGTTCCGCCAGAACCACATCGTCACACTGATGAAGCAACATCTCAGATGGAAATAATAGAACTTTTGGAAGATGACAGATTTAAATCATTCAGAAGACAGAGGGGACCCTTACTTTCTGGAAATCTGTACCGAAGGATAAATTCCCCAACATCAAAGGTGCAGCCCTAAAATTAATCTCGATGTTTGCCTCGACCTATCTTTGTGAGTCTGTTTTCTCAACACTCGAATGTGAAATCCAAGCACCGATCCGTTTTGACAGACAGACACTTGAGAACTGCTGCATGTGAGCACAACCGAACACAAACCAAACTTCAAGGGAATTGTTGAAAGCAAAGATTGCCAGAAGTCCCACTAAGTAAAAGATTAAGTTGTTATTATCGTTAACTATACATTATAAATGTATAATAAATATACATTATCAACTTATATAATGATTACGTGTGCATGCATATATATAATCATTACATATTACTGTGGTTCTTTGGCAAGGTACATTGGTAAATTCTGGCTCCTTCTCAGGCTCAGGTTGGCCACCCCTGGGTTGGAACATATATTATTGACAATGTTCTTGAATGGTTGGTGAAAAAAAATGAGCTCATCACCTACAAAAGATATAAAGCTGAACAACTCAGCCTGATTCCCATCTCAGTGTTGTGCATCATAAGCAACTCCACTGACGTCAGTCCCTGATGTGACAAACACAGAAGACGCATAAATGAGAAGAGTCAGGCCCCATTATGCATTATATGTAATGGAGTGTGGTGGTTGAAGAGTTTTGAGTGACAGAGTGGTCACAGGTAGCTAACAAACAACAAGTTCCTCACATAAAAATAAAACCTTTAGGCCGCCACACAGTTATATATTTTATTTATGGCAATTTTTTTGAGAAAAAGGTTATTACATAACTTTTTTAAAAGGGTCTTGCTGTGAATCACTAGAGCCTGAAATCCCAGTGTTTCAGTGACTTCAAGCAGTTCAGGGCTTTGACGAGTTGGAGGGGTTTTTTTGGTGGCGATGGATTAGCAGGCAGAGTGCAAGTGAGGAGTTTAAAGCTGCAAAAATAAAAACCAAACCCAGCTGATTCTAGAGTGTCGGAAATAAAGCAATTTATTCCCTGATAATCCACATGTCTGTTGAGTACCACTGTTTGGTATTATGTTGATGTTATGTCTACTTGCTGCGGAGGGAGGTTCATATCTTTATCACTACATCCAACAGCATCATGTTGATGGTTTAAATCTTTCCATGGCCCTCAGATAACGCAGGGTTTTGGAGCATTTGGCAGAGCAGTGCTCCAATTTTTGTCTCAGAGGAAGAAACCATTGCTCCAGCAGGAGATAATCTGTGATAAGCTTTATCCAGCTGGTCACCATGGGAGTCATGTGCTTTGTGCAGCCCAGCAGGGTGCACTTACATGACAGAGTCAGCAAGAACAAGAGATGTCAGAGGTCTGAACTTCTGTGTTTCCCAGATGTCCCAAGAGAAGCAGGGCAGAGAGAAATCTCTCTCTCTCAAAAAGGTTTGTTTAAACATTTGCAATTGCTGAACTGGAACCTCTGAGTTTTGGGCCGGCCCAGAGAGTGCACTGGGGAGATGAACAGCCCAAGAACAATTTACCGAGAGCAGAAGAGATTGGGAGACATCAGATGTAAAGGCTTCAGAGAAAGAAACAGGAACAAACAAACAACACCCCCCGCCATCCTCCCAAAAAACCCGAAGAAGACCAAAACTAAAAACCAATCTCTCTGTATGAGCAAAGTACTGAGCCTCAGTGAAACTATGGCATACAAGTTCCTGGTAATTATTTGAAATAGTTGTCAGCCTTGCAGTGACATTTCTAGCTCTATTTCCCCCCCCCCCTTTTAATGAGCTCTGTGTACCAGTCTTATTGATTTCAAAACTACATAACCTCTCCTTCAAATCCTTTAAGTGAGTTCCCAGTCAAAAATATTTACCCTAACTGAAAAGTGAATACAAGTGAATACAAGCTCCTCCAAGAAATAAATCTTAATATAGGCCGATCCAACAAAGCCTTTAAGCATATGCTTAATTTTTAGCACATAGGTAGTCTGGCTGAAGTGAGCTGGACAACTTGTGGGCTTAAAGTTAAGCACGTGCTTTAATGCCTACCTGAATCAGAGCCGTAATATTTGACTTAGATGCTGAAAGTTAGATTTCTCACTAAGTTTTCCATAAGACTGTCCATACTGGGTCAGATCAAAGGTACATCTAGCCCAGTATCCTGTCTTCTGACAGTGGCCAATGCCAGGTCCCCCAGAAGGAACGAACAGAACAGGTAATCATCAAGTGATCCATTCTCTGTTGCTCATTCCCAGCTTCTGGTAAATAGAAGCTAGGGACACCATCCCTGCCCATCCTGGCTAATAGCCATTGAAATAGCCATATTCTCTCTAGGTCTTCAAAATGCTTAATGTCAGGCAATCTGAAAAGTTATTTTTCCCCAAAGTTATAGCCAGTTATGCAGGCTGGCCATGCTTTGTCTGTAAATGCAGCCTCAAATCCTTAGCAGTGCTGAGATTTGGAAAGACAGTGCAAAGTTATGATATTTTTAAACTTGTGTCTAGATTTTCCATTTTTGGATATGAATAGGCAAGCCAGAGCCATTGAATTCGACTTGGTAGAACCAGTTCATAGGTGACAGGTAAGGATATGCAAGTGACATGTTGGTAAGAGGGTGTGAATCTAATGAAGACCAGTTGAGTGTAAGTTAATGTAACTTGCACGCTGACATGGCTGGAAGAAGCTACACTATCTTTGACTACCTTAGAGCCATTTAAAATCATCTCTGATGGTGGCATTATATCTTATTCATTCCCACAGTTTACTACCTCCTTTAATTTATCCGTCAAACCTTTAATTTTCATTTCTGCCTTTTAGTCCATGTTCACTCATTGCTGTTCTGTTCCCCAAGGGAAAGTCTAAGTTACATTCTTTTTCAACCCCAGGCGTGAGGGTGGGAGTGAGGTAATCATCACATCCTTACGATGCAGTGACAGGTCACATTTCTGCTCTTTGTGACACAGCTGCATTAGATTAATTATCCCATTTTCTATTCTTTCAAGGAGTTAATGCGAGGACATTGTTCTACTGAGAGAGGGCACAGTATGAATCTAATATTATGGAGCATAAGCCAGCTTTCAAAAGCAGATTTCATTGCCATCTCTGCCCTTCCTCACATACACACACGCGCCTACACCAGTCCTGTACCCATACTTCACAACTGTGTTGTGTTTCCCACGTCTTTCTTTTCATATGTTGACAGCAGCAGCTTTGAAGATCAGGCCACTTGTATTTAGGTGCTCAACAGCCGGCACTCAGATTTGAAAAGTATAGTATTAAACACTGTATTTTATTAGTATTAATTATATAGCGCACAATGACACCTATAGCATTGCAACATAGGGAGGAGTAGCCAAACAACTGGATCTTAGAAAAACAAAACTTTTATAGCCTTCTTGTTTGTACTTGTCCCAAGAACACTCAGCTCATAGAAAGCATTTGGATCCCAACTTAGCTTATTCATTGTATCTAGTTTTACAGCTGGTCTTAACTGAAGCATGAAGAGGTTAAGTGACTTGCTCCAGGTCTCAATGAATCAGTGGTTTAGCTGGACTGGCCAGCCAGGATCTTCATCCCTTCTGCTTCTTTTGCGTTAGTCACTAGACCACACATCCTCTTACATAAATTACTTTCAGCTTTTGAAAATCCCACCCTAAGTGTTGGCTTAACTCTGCTCCTGTTGAGGTCACAGGCAGTTTTAGGCCAATGGAGAGAACTTTTGGAAACCACGCACTAATGTATATCCATATTTAACACTGTATCAAATGTTTTGAGGGATGATATTTAAAGAGAAAAATTAGAAACTGGACTGAGGTATTTCATGAGAGTCAGATGTTAGATGGAGTAATGTTATAGGATCAGGCCCTTAGAACGTAGCTAGAAAGGCAGAAGCAGTATCAGTGAGGTGGTTTTGTCTGTTTTGTTTAATTTTACCTTTGTCAGATCAAAGTTCTCCATTTATCGTAACTAAGCGGGTGGTCTCAGGGCCTAAGTTAGGAGAGATTGTAAAAAAAATGTGTCAAGGAGGAGAAACATTGCTATGCAACACTGACCCAGTATTATAGTGAACAAATGAATCCAAAAAACAAATGCACTTCACAAACAACCCAAAGTCTGAAATTTGTTTTTCTAGATTGTCTAGAATGACTAGGAATGTACAGATCTGCAAGACTCAATGTTTGTTCACCTATACCCCAATCTGGCATGCATGTAAACATATATTTAACTTTGCTCACTTGATAAGCTTCATTGACTTCAATAGGACTTATTACGTATGCAAAGTTAACCATGCCCCTTACATGTTTGCAAGATTGGGAGTCAAGCAGAAATGTGGACTAGATTCACTAATCAGAGCTGAAGGATTTGCCCTGCTAAAAGAGTGGGAGCAGTGCAGCAATTTGCAAGTGAGAACACAATATAAAAGTGTGCGGAAAGAAAACAGCGAGGGGCTGTGTGGCAGGGGCTGGGCTAGTCAAAAGTCGAATGTTGGGTATTCAGAAGAGCTGAAGAGGTCTCTTTCCCTGGGAGACTGGGGAGAGCAGAGCAGTCCAATTGAGACAACTAAGGCACACAGCTGGGTTTCCGCAGCGGGGTGGGGAGAAAGGAGTAAATTTCAGAAATGATGCCCAAAGAGATGCGTGGATGTGGGGACAGAAGGAAAATGCAGTGTGGCATATTGAGGACTGTCCTGGAATTGCAAGCTATTGCTTTAGGAGTGGGTGGGCATATCAGGGGTGGGCAGGTTCCTGATTCTGTTTGCAGGTGAGGGCTCTGTAGCAAAGCATGTGATTAGACTCTGTCTGGAAAGAGCCATCAGAAAGCAAAGTGGGATGAGTTGTACCTCCTTCCTTCTCTGTGTCTCTGTATTTGGGTTCTTGTGTGTTAGTGTTCTGAAGCCTAAGAAATGAAGTAGTGTTATATTGCAACTTCCAACAAGAGTATTTATGCTTTTTATCTAATTTTTCTGTGTGTATGCTGTGAGCCTAACAGAGAAACTCTGACGAGGATGGGACTACAAGATGAGAAGAAAAAAACAAAAAGAGAGGGTTACTCACCTTGTGCAATGACTGAGGTTCTTTGAGATGGTTGCCTCTGTGGGTGCTCCACTTTAGGTGACTGTTTAGAAGTGTCCCTCTGTGGAAGAAGGGGTTCTGAGTTAATTCTGGACAGAAGAGAGGACCATATGTCCCAGTCTTGCATCAGATGCTGAGACCTGACCAGTGATGTAGTGTTGAATGAATGTATGTGTGATGTCCAAGTAGCCGTGTTGCATATGTCAGTAATAGGCACATTGTGTAAAAAGGCAAACGATGTGGCTACAGATTTTGTGGAGTGTGTTCAGATCCGTGAGGGGGGTTGCAGGCCATGTTGTCGGTAACAGAGCTGGGTGCAAACTAAAATCCATCTGGAAAGTCTCTGTTTAGAGATGGGTTTGCCTTTATACTGTTCCATGGTGGAGAGGAACAATTTAGGAGTTTTCCTGAACAATTTGGTCCATTCGAGATAAAAGGCTAGCGCCCTTCTGACATCTAGTGTGTGGAAAATTGTTTGTCGGTCCTGGTGAGGTTTAGGGAAGAACATGGGAAGATGGATAGGCTGGTTGATGTGGAAGGAAGAAGGGACCTTAGGCAAAAATTTGGGGTGAGGTCTGAGAGTGACCTTATTTTTGAGCAAAACTGTATAGGGGGTCCAGCCATAAGAGCACCAATTTCTCCCAAGCATCTCGCAGACGTGATAGCAACTAGCAAGGCCACTTTCATGGAAAGATGTAGAAAGGAACATGTGGCCAGACGTTCGAATGGTGCAGTTGTGAGAGATCGAAGCACTAAAGTCAGGTCCCACGGTGGCATTGGGACTCTGGGTAGAGATTGCGCACTACCTGGAGGAACCTTTGGTAATTGGATGAGCAAAGACCAAAACGCCATCCACTTTGTCGTGGAATGTTGTAATGGTGGCCAGATGCACCTGCAGTAAACTCACTGAAAGGCCGGATTTCTCAAGGTAGAGCATGTAGTCCAGGAACACTGCTATAGTTGAGGTGGTGGTGTCGATTTGTTTGTTTAGGCACCACACATGGAATTTCTTCCATTTATGTAGGTACATAGCCTGTGTAGTGGGCCTCCTGCTGTTTAGCAGGATGTCTTTAACGTCACCAGAGCAAGTTATCTCCTCACCCTGGAACCATCGAGGAGCCAGGCTGTGAGGTGGGATGACTCCAGCTTTGGATGCAGAGTCTGGCCTGTGCCTTGAGTGAGAAGATTTGGAAAAAGCGGGAGGAGATGCGGGGGGCATGATGGCATCTGTTTCAGGTATGGGTACCTGGTTTGTCTGGGCCATGCTGGTGCTATCAGGATGACTTTGGCTTGATCGATTCTGATCTTGTACAGGACCCTGGACAGCAATGGGGTGGGAGAGAAGGCTTAAAGGAGGGGTGCATCACCTCTGGATCCCAATCCGAGACCTGCTCTGGAGCAAAAGGTCTATAGCAGGGAAACTCCATCGGTGGAATATGCTCTGGATCATGCAGGTATTGAGTTCTCACTAGTGATAGTTAGAGAACCTCCAGCTTAGGGCATCAGTCGTGACATTCTGAGACTCCAGTACACATGTGGCTGATATGGTGATGTATACAGCATGTCCATAGTGTTATGGCCTCCATGCGTAGGGAGTGTGACCTCGATCCTCCTTGTTTGCTTACATGGAACATTCAGGCTACATTTTTGTCATGATCCGTATGTTTTTGTCTTTGATCAGAGGCATGAAATGTGCACAGGCATTGCGAACTGCACGTAGTTCCAGTACTTTGATGTGGAGGGTTGATTTGGAAGGATACCATCTTCCCTGTACTTTGAGGTTGCCTAGGTGGGCCACCCACCCCAGTAAAGAGGTGTCCGTTGTGATTATCAATTTGGGAAGAGGTTGAAGGAAGGGGAAACCTGCGCAGATGTTGTATGGGAGAGTCCACAATTGTAGTGAGTCCTTGACCTTCATTGGCATGCTTAGAAGTTTGTTGAAGTTGTGCTTGTGTGGTACGAACACCGACTTGACCCAACCCTGCAAGCAATGCATGTGCAGCCTGGCATGTTTCACCACGTATGTGGTCGCCGTCATGTGACCTAGTAGTTGGAGACAGGTCCTGGCAGATATCCTGGGGCTGGGCACCGAGGTATTGATGAGGTTCATTAGAACGGTAAATCTCTGAGGAGGTAATGATGCTGTTGCTTCTAGAGAATCTAGGTGCACGCTGATGAAGTCCAGTTTCTGGACTGGTGTTAATGTGGACTTTTGGAGGTGTATTTGTAGACCTAGACTGGTGAAAAGCAATGTAGTCTGTTGCATGATTGCGATGGCTTCTTCCCAATATGAGCCTTGATTAGACAGTTGTCTAAGTAGGGGCATATCATGACCCTATGCTTGAAAAGGTGGGCCACCGCTGCCACAGCAAGAACTTTAGAAAATACGCGGGGGGCTGAGGAAAGGCCAAAAGATAGTATTGTATATTGGAAATGATCCTGTCCCAGTACGAATCAAAAATTTCCTGTGCGTTGGGCGTATGGTAATGTGAAAATATGCATCTTGCAGGTTGAGGGCTGCAAACCAATCCCCCTGTTCCAGTGCTGGAATGATTGTGGCTAACATAACCATCCTGAATCATTGCGTTCTGAAGAATTTGTTTAACTTCCTGAGATCGAGGATGGGTCTCCATCCTCCAGATTTCTTCTGCGTTAAAAAAAATAACGGGAATAGAAACCCTTCCCTCTGTGATGTACCAAAACTGGCTCTAGTGCTCCCAGGTGTAGGAGATGCTCCACTTCCTGCCCATGTACATTGGCCAAACCAGACAGTCTCTATGTAAAAGGATAAATGGACACAAATCAGACATCAGGAATGGTAACATACAAAAGCCAGTAGGAGAACACTTCAATCTCCCTGGGCATTCAATAACAGATTTAAAAGTAGCTATCCTTCAACAACAAAAAACTTCAAAGAACAGACTTCAAAGAGAAACTGCAGAGCTACAATTCATTTGCAAACTTAACACCATCAATTTGGGCTTGAATAGGGACTTGGAATGGCTGGCTCACTACGAAAGCAATTTTCCGTCTCTTGGTATTGACACCTCCTCATCAATTATTGGGAGTGGACCACATCCACCCTGACTGAATTGGCCTTGTCAACACTGGTTCTCCACTTGTAGGGCAACTCCCTTCTCTTCATGTGCCAGTATATATTTATGCCTGTATCTGTATTTTTCACTCCATGCATTTGAAGAAGTGGGTTTTTTACCCACGAAAGCTTATGCCCAAATAAATCTGTTAGTCTTTAAGGTGCCATTGGACTCCACGTTGTTTTTGTGGATACAGACTAACACGGCTACCCCTCTGATACTTGAGGGAAAACAACATCACTTAAAAGGGCTCACTCAGCTAACCTACCTATTCTAAACTACATGACTAATCTAGCTAAACTAATTCTAAGGTAAACAGGCGAGCGCACTGCTGGAGCTCCGACTTGGACCAAGGGCGGTAGAATGGAGACTGCAGGGCAGGGTGGCCGTGCAGGGCTAGTCAACTGCTGACACAGGCGCGAGACGGGGAGAGGGCATGCACAGCCTGACCAGGTACTGCTGTCAAAATTCTCCGACTAGCGGTGCAGGGTGCATAATCACCTAAAGTGGAGCATCCACAGGAACACTCCTCG
This sequence comes from Terrapene triunguis, assembly GCF_002925995.2. NCBI lineage: Eukaryota > Metazoa > Chordata > Testudines > Emydidae > Terrapene > Terrapene triunguis. The sequence goes on along the minus strand of NW_020699449.1, from coordinate 9,183,276 downwards.
AAGAACAGGTTGCTCCATAAGGCAGGGAGGCACAACTCACCCCACCTTGCTTTAAGCCTGCTCTTTCCAGCCTGACTCTGGTAATTGCACGCTTTGCCACAGAGCCCCCGGGCCTGCAAAAAGGATCAGAAGCTGTAACCCCCTTCCCAACACTCTTAAAGTGACAGCTTGAAATTCCAACAGAGTCCTCAGTACTCCATAAGGAATATTGCTCTAAAAGATAAAAACACTAGTGATACAAAGCTAGTAAGAGCTCTGCAGTCAGAGGGGAATAAAGAGGACTGGGAAATACAGAGATGCAGGTTTCTAAAGCAGAACCAATGACACACTTGGTGCTGGAGGAAACCAGAGAGACATCCTCTGCAACTCCGGATGCTAGGAAGCTGCTTGGGGAAATGGCTAGTACCATCATCTGGGCAGAGACCCTGCTTAAGTTTCCAGGGGCAGGAGGAGGAGGGTGAGCAGCATCATAGTCTGAGAATTGCAGGCCCAACGAAATTGGGCAGCTCCCCTCTTCCCTGAAAATCATTTCTTTACTATAAATAGGCCTCTCCAAGGTTGTGTGTGTGTGTGGATGGCAGATTCTTTAGAGAGCATGAGCGTCCCATGGCCACTGCCCCACCCATCATCCCAGCCATGATCTCACATCCCCTCTGACAGCCTTAGCACTAAGTGAATTTGTACGTGTGGTTAACATTGAAATCAAAGCCTCTCTCTGATCTCATGGGTGAGTGAACACTTACTAAGCTTTAAAAATCAAATTATTTCCCTTTCCAAATCCCACTGTCTCCTGTTTCTCTTTATTTTAGCTGCCACCCCCTTGCATCTGTCTAGCCCAGTCTCCCCCAACAATTTTGCCCATCCTCTGCTCCTCTTTGCCCTTCCCCCCTCCCAAACAACCTTAACGAGGACGCTCTTGACTCCTACCCAGCAGCAATTTAAGGGCTTGTTTTCCACTAAAAAAAAAATCTAGGGTATGTCTTCACTGCACAGCTAGCCTGGGCTAGCCTGCATAGAGCATCTCCACTGCAAAGCCCTCCCTGTGCCAGACCCATGTCCACAGTGATACTCCATTAGCCCACATGTTAGGACAGGGTTCTGGTGGGATATCCCATGGTTCTTGGCAGTGTATTAAACTGGGTTGGTCTCTGAATTCATTTACAGAGCGCTCTTCTGCTCTCTCCCTCCCCCTTCTCCTAGCATGGAGCTGCCATCTGTGGCAGTGACATGAGAACAAGACTTTTTGTAAATATCTCCCCAATGGAGTTACTCATTATTGGATATGTCTACGCTGCAAAACCAACCAACCAAGAAAAAAACCCCAGTGGCAGCAAATGTCAGAGCCCCTGTGAACTGACGGGGGCTCATGCTACGGAGCTGAAAATAGTAGTGTAGTTATTCCCACTGCGGGGGGGGGGGGGGGGGGGGGGAACAGGCTTTGAAACCCAGTGAGGGAAGAGGGTCTCAGAGCCTGAGCTTTCCCCCCACCCCACTGAGACCAAGGCTCTGAGACTGACTGTGGCTTTTGGGGGGTGGGGGGGCAGCATAGATATGCCCATTAATGCAGACAGTTCTGAAGATCATAGGAAACAACATTTGGCAGCAAGAACTTTTAATGAGAATGTCATGAAAGCATTCAGTCTGCCAGCCACAGAGTAATTTGTAGCGCACCCAGCTGACTCCTGCCTCTCCGTTTCTTTCCTGGCCACTAAACATAAAGGTGTCATTATGGGTTTTATTGTTGTCACACCACAGCTTTACCACAAGGCTGGTGTCAGCTTCTGGCCAACTGGCAGCATAGAAAGATTTCTTGGGCAGCATCTTTGTTCAAATGGTGTGGAAGTGCAGCAAAAAGAGCAGAAGGGAGGAGGCAGGCTAGAAAGTACAGCCCAGCAAGAAATATGGGATAAGTTTGAAGGACTAACAGCACTTTGGCTTGATAAGCCTGAAGGAAACCCAGGCTCAAGCCTATACCCTCAACCCTGCCAGCTAACCCAGGCTCAGAGCACCCTCAAGCCAGGGTTGGAGGGTTTTTTTGTGTGATCAGGGGGGTTGGGGTAATACTTCTGCAGTAATGCCCAACCCCTAGTCTGTTCCTGCTGGCAGTTATGGGCTCCTCTACCTTATATGGCTGCAGCATCACCTAGTGAATGCTATCCAATTATTTGTGTGGTCCCTATCACTGTGCTATCCAAGTGCCTCAGACATTCATGAATTCATCCTCACAACATTCCTGTGGGGGCAGGGAACTATTCTTCCCTTTTCTGATAGGGGAGGAAGCTGGAGCAGACTAAGGGCACACAGGAAGTGTGACACAGCCAGGAATCAATCCCAGACCTCACAAGACCCAATCCAGTGTTGGCACTGCAAGACCATCTTTCTATCTCTCCTAAAGTTGCTCCTCTCCTCGCATACACGGCTTCTTCAGACTCTAAGCCTGTCAAATCAGCAGTAAAGGTGGGGTCAGCACCCAATGCTCTCCGGAGCACAATTTGAGAATGGCTGCTACAAAAGAAACCAAACAAAAGTCACTGCTTGGAGGGGACTCATATTACTGGCTCTGTGGTGAAGAGATTTTTGGGCTCCTTTAATGTTCTGACTCTGCAGGAGGGTGGAAAAGTGACCAGATGTACAGAAAGAATCTGTAGAAAGATTAGAAGAATGTTACCGCTGGTAGCTTTGCCCTAGTTTGGGAAGCAGTGAGGCTCCATGGTTGCTGAAGCAACTGTGCCTCAGCGCAGAAGGGTCTGTGTCTATCTTTTTATGGATCAACTATTGCTGGGATATCTAGAGGTTTAGAGCTTGGGAATTGGGAGACCTGGATTCAATTTCCTGCTACACACCGATTTTCTGTGTATTCTCTTTGTGCCGGAGTTTCCCCATCTTTAAAATAGGGATTTAGCACTCCCCTACCTCACAGGAATGTTGTGAGGATAAATATGTTAAAACTTGTGAGGCATTCAAATATTTATATAGCCCCAGTTACCACAGTAACTAAGATAGGTAGATGGATTATCTGTATGTGCATGTATGTACCATGACCAATGCCTCTGGAAACTGATCTGGCTTTCTGGGAAGTTCTGCATCTCTTTCCTATACTCCACAGCCTTGCACATTGAACAATGTGAGTACAAAATGGCTGTAAAATGCCAAGATTGCAACCTTTTACCTCCCACTTTGCACGGAGGTGACTCCAAAATACATGGCAGTGGAGAATCATACCCAGATATTTTCTTCGTATTATTTTCATAGCTTTGGCACCCACAGAAAATCAAATAGATTAACAACAATTGCTACTGCAAATATGGTAATACATGCCATCGGGTAGATGATCCAGCAGTTTGAACTCTGAAATGCAGGGCCTGTCCCAAACACTAGCGAGATGTTTGAAGAGCTAAAGGTTGTGCTGATAGGGGGACTGAAAAAACTATCTTAACAGGAATTTTGAATGAGTAAAGACTCAAAGGTCATTTATTGATTCAAGAGACCAATATCTCCTATGAAGCATTAGAGTCCATTTCCTCCCCCTAAGGACATCTGAATTGGACCTATCATGTTTAGGCACAATAAAAGCTGCAGCAACTGACCAATGTGAATGAGAACGCTGATTCTTGCTACCCTCCAGTGGTGCTTTGGTATAACTGCAGGAGTTTCCTTTGGAAAATGAGCACATGAACAACAAACTGTTGGCACTCATAAGAAAGCCCAAAATAAGCACAAGCACACTCTTATAAGCACTTTCCAACGACGGTCATTCTCTTAAAATACATATTATTGCAAGCCAGAAGCACATTTCACTGTGAGGTTTTCCCCCCTCAGTCTTCATGGAGTTACCCCTCTATATCCAGTGAAGAACTGTTCGTTTTAAGCACACTGCATTCTGGGATTGTTCAAAAGTAAGGGGGCAAACCTGGGTTATGCTCTGCAGGTGTCCAACACTCAATGTGCAGTGGAAATGCTGCTTTCTGCTGCATCAAGACCAAGCAGCAGAGAGCTTCCACTAGGTAGACTCAACACCCTGTGTGTGCTACAGATCCCCCACAGATAATGGATGCAAGTGAGTCGGGGTCATGAAAATGGGGTGGCTAGTGGGTATTTGTGCAGCATAACTCTCCTGTAATTATTATATATCACTTGTACTGAAGTAGTGCCCAGAGGTTCCAGTCAGTGACAGGGCCGGCTCTAGGATTTTTGCCGCCCTAAGCAAAAACAATTTTGGCTGCCCCCCCCCCGTTTTTTAATTACCCCACCCCCGGCCCCGCCTCAACTCCGCCCCTTCCCCAAATCCCCAGCCCTGCCTCCTCCCCCCAGGCTCTCAAGCCTGGGAGGGAGGGGGAGCAGCGGCGCGCGAAACAGCTGTTTCGCGCGCCGCGGCCGCTCAGGATCTCCCCCTCCCTCCCAGGTTTGAGAGCCTGGGAGGGAGAGTGGGAGGGAGGGGGAGACTCCGAGTGGCCGCGGCGCGGGCGCCGCTTCTCCCCTTCCCTCCCAGGCTCTCAAGTCTGGGAGGGAGGGAGGGAGGGAGGGGGAGCAGCGGCGCGCGCCGCGGCCGCTCGGGATCTCCCCCTCCCTCCCAGGCAGCAGCAGCAGCAGCAGCGGAGGTGAGCTAGGGCGGCCGCGGCACATTTTTAGGGGCGGCATTCTGGCGCCGGCCATGCCGCCCCTAAAAATGTGCTGCCCCAAGCACCAGCTTGTTTTGCTGGTGCCTAGAGCTGGCCCTGGTCAGTGACAGGGCCCAACTTTGGTTGGCACTGTAGATTGTGCCCCAAAGAGTTTGCAAGCTTATCTGAAACAAGATGCAGCAAGAGACAGTGTGACAACAGGAGAAGAGGAGATGGTAATCAACCAAGTTGTCACATAGGAAGGCAACGTGCATAACTAGATGGCTCTGAGTCATTTCAAAGATACATGAACCAATGTCACCTACTTCTGACTGCTCCTCAGTCTGGCCATCATTAGGTGGTTGACCACTTGCACCAGAAGCGACGTTTGATGGAGTGGCTTTATAGAGGAGTTTTGGGGTGGCATCCCCAGAAAGTGGAAGTGTGTGTGGAAACAGCTGTGGAAAAAGCAGACAAGTGGGCATTCAAGGTTAGCAGCACTGATAGAGCTGAGAATTCAGGGCATGATGCAGTAAGCGACATGGGTAGATAAGTAGAGAAGGGCATAGTTGTCAGGAGCCTTGAAGGGAGGGACACGAGGCCGAATCTGACTGTGTCCGCCTCACAGATGCCCTGGCTTTCCCTATCCTCCCCACAGCACAGCCCTTGACTATACACCATGTATTATCAAAACGTACAAAGGAAACAAGCTGAAAACTAGAGAAGTCAGAGGTGGTTATGGTAAGCTTAGCAGACAAGAGCTATTCAAACAGCAACACAGTCTGAATATCTCAGTCTAAGAAATTTCAACAACCAACTCCCATTAAAATTAATGGGGCCTGAGCCACCAAATCCTGTATGAGGCTTTGAAAAAATCTCAGCTGTAAGTGACAACCTTTATCTGTCAGCTTGTGTCACTCAGGTGACAGGTAAACACTTACTTGTGTTTATCTGCTCTAGGCATTTTGTTTCTAAAGGGTAGTTAGAGAGGGAAGATATCAACATGTATCACAACTAACACTAAACCCTGATGGCTTGTTTAAGTGCTATGCTGGTCTGTTGTGTAAGAGCTAATGGATTTTTAAAATCCACGTTAGGAAGAGAAAAGAGAAACTCATTTATATGCAACACTGTTATCTACTGTTGAAACACCTAAGGCTTATCTTATAAAAAGTAGTGCAGCTTTAACTATACCCATGTAGTGAAGCAGCAAAAAGTCCCCTATTGTGGAGAGACAAGATGGGTGAGGTAATATCTTTTATTGGACCAATAAAAGATATTACCTCACCCGCCTTGTCTCTCTAATATCCTGGAACCAACACAATTACAACAACCCTATTGTGGATGCAGTCACACCAGTATCAGAGTGCTCATAGCTTATTCCACATAATGAACACCAGTATAACTGTGTCTACAGTAGGGCTTTTACCACTATAGCTTTGTCAGGAAAAACAACAGACAAAAATAAGCCAAACCAAACCCACACATCCTAACTAAGGATTGTCTACACTGTACTTTCACTGTTAAAACTTTTGTCGCTGAGGGGTGTGGAAACACCCTCCCCCCCCCTCCCCCCCGAACGACAAACATTTTAATGACTAAAAGAGCCGGTGCGGACAGCGCTCCATTGGCAGGAGCTGCTCTTCCGTCGATGAAGCTACTGCCCCTCGTAGGGGTTGGTTTTATTTTGTTGCTGGAGAGCTCTCTCCCGGCAACAAAGAGCGACTACACTGCGCGCCTTACAATGGAGCGGCTACAGCGGCACAGCTGCGCCATTGTAAGGTGAGATGTGTAGACACAGCCTAATACAGTTATGCCAGAAAACTTAAGTGTAGACCAGCCCTTAGGCCTTGTCTTCACTAGGCGAGGAAAGAAAAAAGGTGTGTCTTTAACTCCAGTTAGCTAACTTAAGGTAAAATCCTAGCGAAGACAAGGTAATTTTCACATGTGTTAACATGGTTCCCTATAGTCTCTACCTCAAACTGCTTTGTCTTCACTAGGGTTTCTGCCTTGAATTAGTTAACTCGCGTTAAGAGCACACTTTTTCCTCTTAGTGAAGGCCCAGCCTCTGAGATTTAAGAATGAGGGGCCAGATTTTCACTTCATTTACACTGGTGTAAATCCAGGATACCTACATTGTCTTAAGTGGACCTATTCTGGATTTACACTGGTGTAACAGAGGTCAGCATCTGGCCAGAGAAGTACAAGCTCAAGACACAGAAGCTGTCGATACTCCACATAAGCATGCTAGTAGGCTTGAAAAACCAAAACCCAAGAACCCTACATTGAATAGCTAATGCATTCCTATATTAAAATACCCCTCCTTAAAGAACTACCGGTCTCAGCCCATGCGATATGGAATGTTGCAAGTCATGAGTCTAAGAACAGAAAAAAGGTTTAGTCTGTATGCCCATTCACGTGGTGTGGTTTTAAGAGAGAAGATAAACACATTTCCCTGCAATGTGCAAAAATAATCGGGACTGGGCTTTTCAAAAGGAAAATAAGGGAGTTAGGCTCCCAACTCCCATAGGCTTCTTTGGAAATTCCATCCTTTGCTGTAAGTTAGAGGCTTGATCCAGCAAAGCACTTAAGTATGTGCTTAACTGATTCCTAGGGGCCTATTCAGAAGCAGGTGCTTAACTTTAAGCATCAGTGTTTTGGTGGATTGGGGCCTCAGTAAATAATTTGTAGCCTGGTGTAAGCTTTGTACCACTTAGTGAATCCATTGCTGCAATGAACTTGTTTGACTGGGGTGTGTTCTCTATGTTAATCTCTCTCAGGCTGCATACCTCATTCTGGTAAGGTAAGAGTTTTATTTATTATGTCATATCTTGTTTTGTTCACACTATAAATATTGTTGAGTGACAAACGTCAATTTTCTTCATTCTTTACTGAAAGACTGCCTGGTAACTTGGGGCGCAGCTAGAGAGACTTTACAAGCTATCATTACTATGGCAATTCAAAGTGCTAATGTACCGGCAACGGGTAGTGTACATCCAAAGCATGAGTCACTTGTTGCTCCCAATAAGTGTGCTCTGAAGGGGAGTTGGTGATGGGAAGGAGTAGCAGTGTTACTATAATCGCGTTACAACTTGTTGCAATGTTCAATGAATTAGCATTTGCACAGAGTGTATTAATTCATAAAATGATGATGATGACTTTAGGCCATATTCACAGTATGGTTGTAACAATGACTGAAAACAGTTACAAGCCAGTTTTAGCACCGTATGCAGCCGTGCACAGAAGTGCGTGCGCCCCAATCCTGCATTCCTTGCATGTCCATAATTGCCATTGATGGCAGTGGAAGTTTAGGGTGGGCAAGGAATGTATGTCCTACAATGGTGGTAAGAAACTGCTCTAGACTTGCTAAGGGGTAGGCTGTAACATGGTTTCTGGAGGAGTGATGGTTCAGAAAAAAGAAAATACTAGTCTGTCTATACTGGATAAGATTTTCCAACTTAGGTGCCTAAATAAATGACCTGATTTTCAAAAGCATTAAGCAGCTCTCACCGAAGTCACTGGTTGCTGCTCAGTGCGTTAGAAAATCAGGTCACTTTTCAAGCATCTAAATCGGAAGTTTGGAGCCTAACTTGTGGCACCCAGTTTGAACATTTTTTTTTAAATTAAGAAACAAGTCGCTTTCAAAGAGAACAGTGCTATAGGATTTCTATCCTGATCCTCCTTGCTCTTTAGAGAGTCAATCTAAAGCCCACTGAAGTTGATGGGAACATTTCCATTTACTTTGATAGGCTTTAGATCAAGCCCTAATTTTGTGCTACCTAAAATATTTGAGAGACTTCGTTTCACCTTTGCATGAACTTTGTGGTTTCAAACAAAGCAAAGACAGTAATTTATTGTAGCTATACTCCATGAAGATAAGATGCTACAGTGAAAGGAATGATTATAGGCTATATTACCGAGCGGGAAGAGAGTTCAGAATCCCAAACGCCCACTTTCGAAGTCTGAAAAGATCAAATTTGGCAGCATATCCTCGATGCAGCATTATCAATCCTCTCCCCACAATGTTTCTTTACAGCCAGAGCTGTTGACAGCAGCATTTGAAGTTTGCCTGCATTGCTTCCACCCCTCTCAGCACATCTCGTCGTCTGCTCCCCATCATCCAGATCAAAAGAGCCCACCCAATGAGGCCATCTGAGCTGTGGGTGGCCTGGTGACCTGCCAATCCCTCCCATGTGTGGGCACTGCTCTACAGTAACTAGATGGGAGTAAGAACACAGGAGGGGCTGACATGTCTCTAAGTGTGTCAAGCTGCAATATATTATAAATGCCGGGTGTGAACAGAGTAATTTTCCCCCCTTCTATTTTCTGACAGAACCCCTTCTCCAATGGCTACCCATGTCTCCTCTCCAGTTGTGTGTTCTTGTGTAACTCTAGAAACCTGTAGCTTCTTCCTGAACTATTTCTTTTTTGAAGTTTTAGTCCTGAGCTTCATTTTGCTACAAGACACAGACTGATCTGTGAGCAAGATCTCAGCTAAATATATTGAGTATTATGAAGTAGCTAGGTAGAGCTGCTCAGAAAAAACCTGGATGGAACTATTTTCTGGCAGAAAAGGGACAGTTCCATTGAAATTGACATGCTTCTCGAAATTGGTCAGTTTCTCAGAAATTCAGTTTTGGAGAAAGGAAAAAAAAAAAATCCTGACAATGACAAAGCCTCCTGTGTTGACATTTTCAGAATGAAAAAATGTTTCAATTTTTCATTTGGAAGTGATGTTTCATTTTGAATGGTTTTTATTTTGTAATATAGTATAATAGCATTAAAAAGTTAAAAATCAAAACAATTTGAGTTTTCCATCTGGGAGAATTCTAAAATTTTCAGGTTTTGTTCCAATTTGAAATGAAGTCAAAATTTTTAAAATCCCCAACTCCCTTTGCAAAGTGAATTTCCATCCTCTGCCCAGCTCTACTACCAGGCCTGTTTTATCATATTCTGTGGAAATGCTTGTGGTATGAACATGTCTTTCTAGATGACATGCTTTAGTCAGACAAGTTACTGAGGTCAATACAGGGGTAACTGGTGAAGTTTTGTGGCCTGCGTTATACAGGTGGTCAGACTAGATGATCCTAAATGGTCCCCTCGGGCCTTAAAAATCTAGAGAATATCTTTTGAGCAGTGAATAAAGTATTTCAAACCAACTAATCTCTTCAACTCAAAGCTCTATTTTCCTGGAATAACACGAGACACTGGGACACTGGAAGGCTTATATAATTATAGTTTCTTACTATTCAAAATTATGTTGTCTTCTACATCTGGGATACTGGCCTTGTTTAAGAAAAAATATTTCTTCAGTAAAGTTTCATATGCAACCAGAAGATGTCAGTGTTGACACAAACAACAGTGCTGGAGTTTTTAAAAACAGAGCAGATGACACACTAAGACATTTAGCCTTACCTTAGAACAGGGGTTCTCAAACTGGGGGTCGGGACCCCTCAGGGGGTCACAAGGTTATTACATGGGAGGGGGTCACAAGCTGTCAGCCTCCACCTCAAACCCTGCTTTGCCTCCAGCATTTATAATGGTGTTAAATATATAAAAAAGTGTTTTTAATTTATAAGGGGGGGTCGCACTCAGAGGCTTGCTGTGTGAAAGGGGTCACCAGTACAAAAGTTTGAGAACCCCTGCCTTAGAGGCTAATACATTGGATGACATCACATGTGCCTGTTACTTGACATAGCAAGGAAAAGTTTGCTGAAGAATTAAAATAGTTCAGTGTTTGCTGGGGATAACACTGGGAGGACTCCTGCATCTGTGTTTTACTCTATGGATAAGGCCAAAATTACTGCTGCATTTTCCAAATAAACAATCAGTTCAGTATTAGAGCAAACATCCATTCAAATGACTGTATGAAAATATTTATGACAAGCCAAAAGACAGACTGGATAATGATGAGATCTGATGCTTTTCACTCCTAGGTCCCTGGCTCTGATCTGGCCTAAGTTTTATGACTGAAAGTTGTTAGCATTTGACAGCTGATTTGTGGCCTTCCTGCATTAGTGATCTCAGTTCTCTTGCTAGTGGACTGATGTCCCCAGCACATAAACCAGCTCAAGAACTGGCATCTTCATGGACAGTGTCAGCAATGATGCCAAGGTGTTAATGGAGAATGAACTGTTCTCTTACCCCTAGAGATTGCCCCTTGAGGTCAGGGTACAGGCACACTGATGGGGCAGTTTGGGAAACTTGCACAGGCTGTAAAAAGCTACAAAGAGTCCTGTGGCACCTTATAGACTAACAGACGTATTGGAGCATAAGCTTTCGTGCATGCATCTGACGAAGTGGGTATTCACCCACGAAAGCTTATGCTCCAATACGTCTGTTAGTCTATAAGGTGCCACAGGACTCTTTGTAGCTTTTTACAGATCCAGACTAACACGGCTACCCCTCTGCTACTTGCACAGACTGTACTCTATTTTTCAAAGTTGTCAATTCAACAAATCTCACAAGTTGCAAGCAGATTTGGTAGTGATCAGAACAAGTTAGGCAGCCAAGGCTTGGTCCTGCTCCTATTCCAGTGTATGGGCAATTTCCCATTAACTTGTATGGGGTAGGATCAACTCCCAGAAAGCTTTTCCTACTCAATTCAATAAGCACTTATTGTTTGGAATGCAAGCAAGCATCCAAGTGCGAGCCAGAGTGAAGTCATTAGCAAGGAAGGCTTCAGGAATTCTCTAGGACTCCAAGTGTTTGGAATTCCTTGCTTGTATCTTTATTAATGAGAAACTTCCTGTGGGTCTGGCAGAGGCAGGAAGCACAGTATGTAGTTTATGTTCCTTGGTGCATTTCTTTAGGGCCAAACCCTGCCTTTAGATGTGTACTTGCAATTCACAGACAAGTTATAGTCAAAATCATATATAGATCTGAGGACAGAATTTGGCTCTTATGTATATGAGCACATCCACCTGAGCAGGTACTTACATGGCCTCTACCACTGGACTATTTGAGTGCATACACGTGTCCACATGCCAAGGCATATGAAATATCCATTGGATCAGCTTTGGTTGCTTCCTTTATTTTTATATAATATGTAAATAAAATATAAACATTGTTCAAAATTGTGGCATTCAATACTTCAAATATACTCAGCTAAAGGCTTATGAAAACATGCTATTTTCAAGTCTACTTTTCATGGTTGGCATCTGATTGACCAGATCTGTATCTTATAAATATTGCCTGTGGTCCCACCATGTGCTAGTGGCCAATGTAACTGCCGTGGGATGTACATTGACAGTGGGATCATGGAACTGTTCTCCTGGCTAGGGAAAGTGGGATACACACTGCTCCACGTGTGTGATTGTCTAGAAAAACAAAAACTATCATTGTTTTATTGGTGATATCTAAGAGCAGCAATGAACCTGAACCAAAACCCCAGACCCAAACATCCTCAGTCTTCAGGGAAGCTCAGACAGGGTCCTGAAGTTGGTAGCTATCATCTTTGCAGTGGGCCAAACCATAAACCCAGCTGCAAACACCCTCAAATTTTCAGTGTGTTCCAGCCCACATTATGCTTGGGCCCATCTCTGCTGAAATTGCTTCATCTGGTAATAAGAAAGTTTTACTGTCCTACCCAACTCAATATTGTTAAGAGTGCAGTACATTAAAGGGTCTTAGGTGTTTGTATTACAGCAGTGCTTAATTAAAGCCAGACTTTCAAAGATAGATATGTAGAATGGTGTCACTTTAACAGTGTTGTGAGGGGGTATTGAATGGGTTAGGAAGAAATTACTTACAGAATATGCATCAGGCTCCTATGAAGCCCTTCGCACATGGTCACACGGTAGGGTCTAATTTCAAGAGCTAAAATTTCCCCTAAAAATGCAGAGGGGTATAACTCATTGTCATTTCCTCTACCCAGGCGCTTCAGCAATGTGCTACATCCTGGCATGATGCATTTGCACATTAAGTTGTGGTCTGAGCAATGAAAAAAAGCTTCTGGCTTATTCAGTCTTCTCAGATGCACTCCACCCCCCCTTCCCCGGGTTTAAATAGTTTGAAGCCAGTCTGAAGGGATCAGATGATCCAGTGCACAGAGGCCCCAGTCCTGTTCCCTTAAAATCCATGGCAAGACTCCCATTGACTTCAAAGGAGAAGGACCAGGCTCTGATGCAGCAGAGTTGTCCTCATGGTGCCAGGGCCGCCCAGAGGATTCAGGGGCCCTGGGGCAAAGCAGGGGAGCGGACATAAAAAAAGGCACCACCTGCTGCGGCGCTTGTACTCACCGGGCGGCGTGCCGAGTCTACGGCGGCGGGTCCTTCACTCGCTCCGCGTCTTCGGCAGCACTGAAGGGCCCGCTGCCAAAGTGCCGCCGAAGACCTGGACTGCCGCCAGGTGAGTAGCCAGGGAAAGGATTCTTGGCCGGGGCCGGGCCTGGGGCAAATTGCCTCACTTGTCCCCCCCTGGACAGCCCTGCATGGTGCAAGTTAGATTCCCGTACGTTTGGGTAGATTCCCTTACATTCAGTAAGGCGTCCTTTGACCTAACTATTAGAGCTTGCTGACTTTTTTTAAAATTAAAAAAAAAAAGTTGAAAATGGCCTTTTTAAAAAATGAAACATTTCACACACAAAAAATTGACTTTCAAAGAGGATGTGTGTGTGTGTGTGTGTGTGTGTGTGTGTGTGTGTGTGAGAGACTCAAAAAATTTACAGAAATTTCCATCAAAAAATGTTACAAACATCAAAATACACCTCTACCTCGATATAACGCAGCCCAATATAACACGAATTCGGATATAACGCAGTAAAGCAGTGCTCCAGGGGGGCGGGGCTGCGCACTCTGGCGGATCAAAGCAAGTTCAATATAACACGGTTTCACCTATAACGCGGTAAGATTTTTTGGCTCCCAAGGACAGCGTTATATCGAGGTAGAGGTGTAATCATCAACTTTTTGTTTACCAAAATCCCAGGTTTCAGTAAATGAAACATTTTGATAATTATTTCAATCATGGTTTGGCAGGTCTTATCTAAAGAAATTGATTTCATAAGTGGAAAATGAGCCCATTGCAAGCCATGCAAAATGGGAACAGCTTTGAAATCTCTCTCTCAGATATATATATGAAAAGCTTGTGATTAGCTCTGCTAGTTATCCCTGTTGTGAAAGAGCGTGAAAAGTAGTCTCACAAGCCAGGGCAGGAAATTGTCAGAAGATGTACGTTAGATTTGGGGCTGGCTGACTTTAATATGCACCACTGAAAAATGCAGATCTCTGAGCTGTTTTAGGATTAACAGTGGTATCACCAACTGTCTGTAGCTGGAATTTATGGATTTTTGGATGCATCGCATGATGGGTTGGGCTCATTCACAGCCATGATGAAAATCACAATTTGAGCAACAAGTGAGGGCAATAGGAGCATGGAAAAAATACAACAGGCCAAATTCTGCCTTCATCTTAAGGGGACTTGCAGGTGTAAAAATGAAAGCAGATTTCCAGATGAAGAGTGTTAAGTAGAGGCTAGGGCTAGAAGTACATGGTGGTAGTTTAAGAGTAAAAACCCTTAAAAGAACATTCTAGTTTATATTTATTGGAAAAAACCCATTACATAACTAAGAAATCCATTTTTTACAAGACACTCACACATTGGAAACTATGTTTGGGTGGGTTAACTGAACTTCCAACCTTAATGCTGCTCCTTCAGCAATGCCAGAGAAAGTCGTAATAATACCTAGCTCTCATACAGTACTTTTCATGAGCCAATCTCAAAGCACTTTACAAAGGAGGTATCATTTCCCCCACTTTGCAGATGGAGAAACTGAGGCACAGAGCAGCAGAGTGACTTGCCCACAGTCACCCAGCTGGCCAGTGGCATAGCTGGGAATAGAGCCCAGATCACCCAAGTCCTGTGATAGAGCCCAGATCACCCAAGTCCACTAGGCCACACTGTCAAACTACCTTATCTAAAAAGCAGCAGTTTCATCTTTTCACTAATCACACACCCAAGAGTTTTCTTTTACCTACAGAAAGAAATTCATCCCTGGGCAGAGGACCAGCACAAGATTTATGCATTATGAAGTCCTCAAAATAGTGCTTAATGGAACTCACAAAGGCCTTTTGATAGCATTGTGCAGAGATGAATTTCACTACAAGCACTATACCTCTTCCAAAGCCGACTCAAGTCTATGGAAATCTTTCCATTGACTGCAATGGGCTTTGGATCAGGCCCTCAGTTTGTATATTTCTGTTTCATTCTGTTAGCACACTAATTTGCGTTACACTGTACATCCAAATAGGTTGGTCACAGGAAAGGCATATAGGAGAATTTTCAAATGTGACTCTGGCTTATTACGCTGCAGACACTTGAGGAGATAAATGTAAAAAAAGGAAAACTGGATTATATTAAGAAAAAAAAAGACCTACAGCAAGGACACAAAATTAATTTCCATCCGGTCACTATGACTCACGAGACAGCGTGCTGGCAACATTGCATAGAAAAAGGCCATTGAAGTAGTAGTAATTATTTCCATCGCTAATGGCTCTGGCTCAACAACGTTTACAGGTTTTGTTAAGTTGCCGTAAAACAAACACTGCAGGGAAATAAACATGGCTAGTTTACCAATATAAGCAGACCCTTCTCTGTTTAGAAAACAAAATGGATTTTTTCCCTATCTTTGCACGTGAGATGTCAGGATGTCCAGTGAAGAAAGTCAGAATTATACCAGACTTTCAAATCAATTTGCAAAAAATTCTTGCTGTGGTACATGCAAACTTATTATTCCAGCAGCACCTCATTGCGACCTGGAATATCGAATCGCAGTGACACTCGGGTTTGGCTTAGCTGCCCCTAGCAGCCAGGTGCCACCCTTCCATGACGGAGGGGTGTCTGGGTCAAATTTGGGTCCCAGTGTGCTAGGCACTGTAAAAGACAGTCCTTTCCCCTTAGTCCTTCATTTAGAAAACAGGACTTACAGAAAACAAAAGGCTTTTTGGATCAGAACCTCATGTGGTATAAATCAACATAATGCCACCAAAATTAATTATACCCGCTGAGGATCAGCCCCTTTATTTTCCTATGAGATGCAGTATTGTCTAGTGGTTAGAGTTGGGGACCAGGGGCACAAAGAGAATTGGGTGCCTAAGCACCTAATTATTTTTTACAATCCAATACTCAAAAGTGCACCACTGCTAGTGATACTGAACCTCACCAAGGAAGGTTCTCTCTTACCCCTGGGAAGAACATATTTTTCCAATCAGAATGCAGATGGATTTTTGTGTAGTTTCAAACCAGAGCATTTATAATAATTCAGTGAGTCAATTAAAACAGGACATATCCTGACAGAGAGATTGTCCCAGACAAAACTGATTTTTGATGAAGTTTTACAATGGTAACGATTAATTACAGTAATTCAGCTGTACAGCAAAAACCTTAGATGCTACATGTAATTGATAAGCTTGTTGACAACACAAACTATACGATTAAAACACTATTTTAAAACACCTTCCAGATTGATCAATAACTTAGGGCTTGTAACAGAGTGAACCACTACGTGACCCCTTGTGGCATCACAATTCTCTCATTAGGCGAGAGTCGCCTGCCCACAGGTGCTCACTTGCTTTTTCTGTCAGTCCTCCACCCCTTCAAGGGTCACAATTGTCCAAACTAAGAGTCCAAAGATGTCTTTAACAGAAAAGAAATTCCACCACCCTCTCTGGGGCTCTTCCTCAGCCTGCCTTTGGCTTAGCCTACAGTCCCCTTGCTAGGCTTCAGAACCCTTACAGTGGGCTTGTAGGCCCCCTTCCTTGGGGCAGGTAGAGGAACCCAGTCCCACCCTCAACTCTAGGCTCTGGCCTAGAGCCCTACACCAAGCAGCTAGCCCTACTCCTTTACTTTGGCTTTGTTTTTCCCAGGGCGCTTGCTACCTCTCCTTATATTCCCAGCCCTTTGGTCTTCCAGTAACGTTCCTGCTTATTCAGGATCTCTCCTAGGCCTCCCTGCCTAGAGAACTTTCCCACCTGCCAACTCTATCTCCTTCCCAGCTGGGCTTTATCACCACTTTAGCCTGGCTCTCTCTGGGGAAGTGCCTGGTTCCCCTCAGGTGGGGCTCATTCTATAAGCAGGGTGGCCCATGGGGGAAAGCCACTCTGTTACAGGGCCATGCGGTGACATTACAATCTGCCTTCTATACAGGGCAAGGTGTGGGCATATTGCCCTAGGAGCGGAGCAGAGAATAAAATGTGACTCAGAGAGTCACAATTAAATTCCCTGGTTCCTCCTGGCTCCAAATGAAAAGTAATGAGCTATTCGTCTATACCAGTAGCAGGTTACATCCCCCCTACCCTCCCCAAACCAGCTCAGCTGTGCTGGCCAGTGCAGTGAAGGGGGGGGGGAAAGAGGGGGGAAGGAAGGGTTGAAGAGCCAATGCCCCACCCATTACCCTTCCATTCTGTGCTCTCCTTCATAGGGAAGTGTACTGGCACGGTCTCAGGGGCTGCTTCCCACTCGGTAGTCTTGTGTTCACAGCAAAGTTAACTTGAGTGTTGTCCTTAACTAGAGTCCTGTCCAACAAAAGCCTTTAACTCAAGTGTGGCAGTGCTTTTCGCTCACGTTGGCTGGCCTGTCAGGGGGTCTAGGCTACAGCTTGAGTTAGTACAACTCCTCAGCTGCTAACGCGGCCACTTGTAGCATTAAAATGCAGTTAGCCTGTGTCCATGCTACTAGTCCTCCAGTGCCTTCCCCCCATGTCCCCAGAAAGGACAGGCAAGGTCTCCCACAATTCACTGGGAGAGAATTCATACAGTCGCTCAGCTCAGCGCAGTGCAAAGAGCCATAGGCTTGGCCCCCAGACAACTAAGTGTCAGACAGGAATGAGTGCAGTGTGGACACCGCAGCTTGAGTTCATTTCACAGTGTAGCTGCTCTCACTCGAGTTAACTCTACAGTGAAGATATACCCTGTTCTGTGACTCACTGTTGCTATCCCACACAATGGAGTAAGGGAGCACCTCCGCTGTGCAGCGTTGTATAGCCAGGTCACAATCCTGACCCTAATAATATTTATAGATACAGATAAAGTTGTGTTTGTATCATTTCCTTATAGGCACTTCTCTGGCACTTGTGCAATAGTATCTCAGCACCTCTCTAGACCTAATCTCTAATTCGTTAGACATATACCCAGCTAGAAACACCGCAAGCACAGAACTCTGCAAAATGAATATGACCATAATGTGTTTGGCTTTGCTGAGATCTCAGAGAAAATTAGAAAAAAATATTTCAATGCTGCATTAAAAAGGAAAAGGATGAGATCATCATTCTAAGAGTCTTGCCAAAGGTAAAGTCAGCAACAATTGCTGAAGCCTTTACAGGAATGGAAACCAGCTATCAGAAGTCAATACAAAAACTTGAGTTATGCAACCATGACGAATACTAAAGAATAAAGCGGGGGGCGGGGGGGGGGAGAGGGAAGGGGTTCAGTAGGGTTTCATGGGCACAATTGCACCCACAGCAGCTCCTGTTCCGTGGGGCCCAGCTCTCTGCTCCAGGCCCTGGTGCAAGGGGTTGCAGTGCCACTCAGGTTTGGCCCAGTCACCCCTCTGTCATGATAGAGGAGTGGCCGGGCCAAACCTAGGAGGTGCTGTGACCCTGCGCATCAGGTCACAAAGCCTGGAGCTGGGAGCTGAGCCCACACCTGTGGGACAGGAGCCGCCACTGCGGGGTGAGTGTGTGGCAAGCCCGCTCTCCAGTCCACCCCCACCCCCCCACTGGGGTGGCCTCCCCCTCCCAGGTTTTGGTACTGGGGCACAGGGTGCTGCCAAGTGCACCCATTGGATCAGGAAGCTACATCCGTCACCGGATTAAAGACGTGGCCTGCAGAGCCAACTCCAACTGCCTGTCCCTGTGAAGGGCCTCCAGTCAGAGAAGAGATGTTCCTGTGGCCGGGAGTTAGTCTGTTTATTAACAATGTAATTACCAGGGCCCTAATCTTGTCTTTTTGAGGGCACAAGGGAAACATTTTGCAGTATCTCTGTCTGTTGTTAGGGTGGGGGAGAGTTATATACTGTATCCTGGCCTTTTCTGGACACGTTTCTGAATGAGGTGGCTGGGGGAGAGCAGATGCTGTATATGCAGCTGTGGGAGGATTTTTCTGCAGTCCAACCAGCACGACTAGTGTTCTCACCTTCTTTTCCCTTATACAATGCCCCTGCCTCCCGTCAACCCCTCTCGGCTTGCCTTTATGTTTTCGATACAATATGCCTTGTACTTCTCCAATGTATTGACCTGGATTCACTCTCTCATCTGCCTCGGGTGCCAACCCTGCCCATCTCTCTGCAAGCTGCAATTCCATTGTCTGAAGTACCGTTATAGCTGTGATGAAAAAGCAGGGCCTCCATGGGATAATCGGATATATTCTCTGATGGATCATTCCAGATGTGTGTGAAAATGTCTCATGTCACAATAAAGCCAGTGAAGTAGTGCTGCACTGTCGACTCACACTTACTATCACCATAAGGTTACTGTAATGAGGCGACTTGGCTACCAGCCGTCCCTGAGAGGGACGAGCCAGAACAGCCGCCAGAGTGGGCAGAGTCACCGCCGCCTGACCCCGCCCCCCAGAAGCCAAGGGGCGGGACAGGAAGTATAAAGGCCCAGCCCCAGCGTTCAGTTGGGCGCCAGTCCCGGGAGAGGACAGACGCTGGTGCCCGAGCTCCTGTTGGGCCGAGCCTGCCCCGAGCCCGGTATCCTGGCCGAGCCGGCCCCGAGCCCGGTATCCTGAGGAGGGCTGGCCGAGCCGGCCCCGAGCCCGGTATCCTGAGGAGGGCTGGCCGAGCCGGCCCCGAGCCCGGCATCCTGAGGAGCGGCCTGAGCCTCCCCTCGCCGAGGGTCCGGAGGAGCCACCCAACCTACCCAGCGCTCGGTGCCCTGAGGAGCCCATGGTCTGGGACACGGTGGAGGAGGCTGAGGGCGTGCAGATACCCATGGAGGGGGAGATTGGAGGTGGCCCAGGGATAGCAGACCCCGAGCCCATGTCAGTGTGTTGCGGTCAGGATCCCCACTGACCCAGCAGCAGACGAACTGCTGCTGTTAGGGCCCCGGGCTGGGACACAGTGGAGTGGGTGGGCCTGTGTCCCGCCCTGCCACCCCACCCCGGGTGGCAGTCTTCCCCCCCACCCCCGCCTTCACGCCAACGCTCCGGTGTAGGAGCCCTGAAGTACTGTTTGCTTGCTCAGCCCCTGCCTGAGGGCCTGAGCCCTGAACTACTGGTTGCTTGCTGCCCCACCCCGACCGAGGGCTTGGACTTGTGAGACTGAACTGTTGCCCAGCCTCGTGCCGTGAGGCGACTTGGCTACCGGCTCGTCCCTGCGAGGGACGAGCCCCACCCCGGACGTCTACAGTTACATTTCAAAACAAAGCCAGGAGGGCTGCAGTATTTTGTGGCATGTACCAGTGGCACTCATGTCAGCAAAGTGAAAGACACACCACAGAATTCTGACCATCACAATGCACATTTTGTATGTGCAGTTACCATTTTGTTGTGTTCTCTTAGAGGGTGTTCTAAAACCATTAAATAAAGTCAAGGCTATTTTTAGCTCATATTAGTAATTTGAAATCAGTCAGACTTGGATTAAATCATAAATGAAGATTATCCATATTAGACACCCCAGAGAGTGAAACTATAGATAAATATATATTGCTGCTGTGTACACCAAAAATGCCTCTGGGGCTTTTTAGTATATAAGATTTTTATGTCCCTTAGTATGATTTCTTTTCTTTAGGTCTCTGAATATTTTTCTAATCTTTTAGGCAAGTTTCTCTAATATTTAGCCT
The DNA here is from genome assembly GCF_002925995.2 of Terrapene triunguis. Classification (NCBI taxonomy): domain Eukaryota; kingdom Metazoa; phylum Chordata; order Testudines; family Emydidae; genus Terrapene; species Terrapene triunguis. The sequence continues at coordinate 9,162,903 of NW_020699449.1, read as the reverse complement.
GAAAATCCCCATTGCTCTTCAATATATGATTCCTAATTGTCTGTGAACTATTCAACTTGAACCACAAAAGTATTCAAAATCATTTTAGGATTGAGTTTGAACTGAAACCAGGAACCAGAAGAGGCTTGCCTGCATTTCTGTCCATGATGCTTGCATTTTCTTGTTTCAGGAGTCCGAGGTGCACTGTATTTTGCATGCACAAAAACTTGCACACAGAAAAGCGTTCCCAAAACTTTTGGGATTGATCCAGAGCCCACCAAGGTGAATGGGAGTTTTTGCATTGACTTCTATGGGCTTTGGATCAGGACCTTAGAGACCACTCTTGAATAAGTGACCCTTTCGGGCATTTTATCACTCAACTGTTGCTTTATTTTTAAAACACATTTTCACACATGTAATAACTGAAAGCTGTGGAACCAATCTATCTGACTATATGGAGATCTTGGAATCATACTGGCAAATTTAAAACCATTCAGTCATCCCAAAGAAATCTGTAAATGCAAAAGCATTGTAGGAGCTTCCAGATGGTGACTGCATTTCAATTTTTGTAGTTTTCTCCTTCCTCTTTGCTCAAGATCTAAATGGGAGACAGCGTCAGAGATGTGAAAAAAGTGCCTAAGGAAACTATTTCGGTGCATCCCTCTTCTTTTTCAAAGCAGCGAGGTTTATACCATGTTCTGGGCTTTTCTTTTCACATTTCATTTGCTGTGGATTTGAATGTGTGACACGTGGTTCCTTGTGTGCCATTAATAACAATACATTACATCTTAGAAGGCCAAACTACAGTACAAACTATAGGCACAGCATCACTGAAATGCAGCTACCTCTGGAGTGGAGGGTGACAATGAACTCTTGCACCGCCTACTGCGCAATAGGGAAATTTTGGGCAAGAACACTGGGGCAAACACTCTGTTTTAGCGGATGGATGTTCCCTCTCAGTTACTGTTGCTTTGGGTCTTGGGCCATACGGTCCATAAATTAACATGCCACTGCTTGTGTTACTATGCATGCCTGTGTTGTTAAATTACACAGCACAGAGACATACATTGATATACTCCAGTGTTTGAATGCCAAAACCAGTCAGATTTGCTTGACCATATCACTTATGCTATGTACTCTATCCATCTAGTACTAACACAGAGGTGGGTAAACTACGGCCCACGAGCCACATCTGGCCTGCAGGACCGTCCTGCCCGGCCCTTGAGCTCCCAGCCGAGGAGGCTACCCCCGGCCCCTTCCCCGCTGTGCCCCCTCCCCCACAGCCTCAGCGTGTCACGCCACCAGCACTCTGGCCCGCTGCTCCTGCCGGGCAGCGCAGGCGGTGTGGCTGGCTCCAGCTGGGTGGCGAGCTCCTGCTGCTCTGAGCAGCATGGTAAGGGGGGCGGCGGCGGGGTGTGTATGTGTTGGATAAGGGGCAGGAGGTTCTGGGGGGCAGTCAGGGGACAGGGGGCGTTGGATAGGCGTGGGAATTCCGGGGGGGGTGGCTGGCAGGGGGCAGGGATGTGGATAGGGGTCGGGGCAGTCAGGGGATAAGGAGCAGGGGGGATTGGATAGGGGGTAGGGTCCCAGGATGCGGTTAGGGGCAGGGGTGTGGATAGGGGTCGGGGCAGTCAGGGAACGGGGGGTGGGTCCCAGGGGACGGTTAGGGGCGGGGGGAGTCCCAGGAGGGGGCAGTCAGGGGACAAGGAGCAGGGGGCGTTGGATGGGTCAGGAGTTCTGAGGGGGCAGTCAGGGGGTGGGACGTAGGAGGGGGTTGAATGGGGGCGAGGGCCAGGCTGTTTGGGGAGGCAGAGCCTTTCCTACCCTGCCCTCCATACAGTTTCGCATTGCCGATGTGGCCCTCGGGCCAAAAAGTTTGCCCACCCCTGAGCTAACATGTCTACTTGCAGCAAAATTTATGGAACATCTGCTTAAAAAAAAAAAAAAAAAAACCATACAATTCGTACACTTTGGATCAAATCATTTTGCAAGATTTGATTACTGACTGATACAACTTTGTAGATTAAAAATTAAACAGCCTTACATGGACTTTAAATCTACATTAGGAAACCTCTTGGCTGTAATTGTAGAAAAGTCAAATTACAGTTCTAAGACCCTAATTGATCAATTCATTCCAGCTCCTCTGCCTTTCAAACCACATCTTTATTACATGAAAAGAGTAGGTATCTCCAACTTCCTCTGACCATTTTACCAGAAGGAATAGGACTGAGAAACAGCTAATTCTTTTCACACAGGGCACTGGACAGACAATATGTCTGTCACCAGCTTCTGGTGACTACCAATCTGGGCTGGATTAGAATGCGTGGAGTAATGACAAAAGATAGTGTAACATCCTCCCAAACCCAGGAGCTATCCGGTCCTCATTTGAACACTAATTTGATGCCAGATTGTGACTGGCCCTTGCATGGGTGCAAGGTAGGATGGATACAAGAAGTCTTTCCCACCTTGTTACCTCACACTAGGATCAGCCACGGTGGCAGTCTCTGGCCTTGAGAGCGCACAGGAAGTACTGCCATCAGGCTCCCCAAAGAGAATATGTAGGGCCAAAGCTCTGCCCACCTGTATATCAGCCCTCCAGAGCAGACTGGGAACACAGGGAAGATGGTGCTGCATGCAACCCTCCTTCAGATTGAAGTGGCACAATCCCTCCCCAAGCTCCCTGCTGGGGCAGTGCAGCTCTACACCAGACATCACTCATGGCTGTGCTTACCCGGCAAGTGTAGGCCCCTGGGTGTAAAATCCTAACATCTCGCTCAGCCAGCACTCAAGGCTAATACAATTTCATATTGTGACATATCAGGGTATAATCCAGACTAATGAGCAGCTGTGTCACCCCTGACCTGCAACCTTGGGTGCCTTACAATGCCTTGCTGAAGTAGCTCCCACCTGGCCCACTCACAAACAACCTTCCAACATGCAAGTCAACCCTGAGTATCTGTGTGTAACGGCAACCTGCCAGCCACACTTGGCTTACACTCTGGTTCTCACCAGCCTTGGTTATACTGCAGGGTGACCCCAGCACTCCTCCAGTCCCAGATTTCCCCCCAGAAATGTATGTCCTGTACTGCCCCGATCTCTCTTGGACAGCACAAAATATTTTAAGTCTGTTATTTCTTTAAAGGAATAATATGCCAGCTAATCATTTCAAATAGTTATTCAAATACTTCAATTTAAACACACTGGATTAGATAAAACAGCAAAACAAGTTAATTAACTACAAAGAGAGAGATTTTAAGTGAGTACAAGTAATGAGGCATAAAATTCAGAAATGGTTACAGGAAAAATAAAGATAAGACGTTTGCTAGTGCCTAATTTAACGAATGATATCAGATTCAAGCCAAGTTTCTCACCACATGTTTTCAGCAGTCTTACTGACCAAACCTGTAGGTCAGGACCCCTCCCCCAGAGTCCAACGCATGCTTCCTTTGTCACTTCAGGTACAGTGAATGCAATGGGTAACGAGAGAGCGAGAGAGAGACGGGTGCTGTGGGGTGTTTGTCCCTCCTTTTTATAGTTTCAGTCCCTCCCTTGAAAAACATTGCCAGCTGGGCACTAGGAGACAAAGAGTCTGTGTGGAAGAATGTTCCCTGCCGGCTTTTCTCACCTGTTTGAGTTTCCTTTGTTTCCCTTCCTGCTTGATTACTCTGTTTATTGCTTAAATGCAATTTAAGCAGAGCACACATTTCTTTATTTGCCAACCTCAGTTTGGGTAGGGCTGTGGGAGGGAAATGTTATGATGTTGCCACATATTTTATCAGGACGATACTGACCAACAAATTATGAGTTTTCAAAGGATAATTTACAAGACATGCCTTGTACAAAAATTACAACAGCCTCTAGGGTGTGAACACGGGTACATTCTGTCACACATATAAGCTCTTAGATGACAACATTGGACACAGGCTCTACAGTGAGGGTCTACCAATATTTCATTAAAAGGGGGGTCAAAAACAATCTGGAATGTTGAAGGAATCTGGAATCTATTCACTCTTTCCCATAATATATCCCAGGCTAGAAGCAGCACCACTTGGCAAAGAAACCACTATGAAGTGCACTTGCTGGAAATGTTGATGCTTGCTTTCTGAAAAACGCACTGTATATATTGACAGCGTGGTGTGGTGTGGTGTGCAACTTGTGGTGTCTAACCTGGCGTGTGGGGAGAGGAGATTTTGCAGGGGATCATGCATATTTATCCTTCCCCAGGAAAATACTTTGGGAGGACGTGATACTTGGTGCGATCCGGCGCTTCCCAGAGGCTAAACCATTTGCTCATTAGAAGTCTGTGTATGAGCTTCAATGACGAAAGCTGGTCTCAGGCTGGATAATTTATCAGTATCTAGAGAGGGGGTGACTCCCTCAAAGGCTAGGAACTCATCATAACCCTCTCTTCACTCTGGTGGGGAGATTCTATGGCCTCCAGGAGCCCTCTCAAGTTCAGCACTGTGGTTAGAGAAGCGGACCTGAAAGTTAAATCACTGAGCCCCAGAAGACCTCCGTGTCAATTAGCTGGAGGTAGTAGTAGCTCAAATCCACACCAGGGATAGTACTAGTGGCTGTAACGATTAGTGGCAGTATCAGAAACAGGACAACTGGCCCCTTCTCTTACTTATATAATGAATTTTGTTACGTTAAAAGCCAAGTTGTTTCCATATATACACACACATGACTAATCTGACTGTCACCCCACACATAAATATCATAACATGACCATCTGAAGGGAATGACATGCCTAAGAGATTTAGGAGCACAAGTTCCTTTGAACACCAATTGAACTCATGCTCCTAAACCCCTTAGGCACTTTTGAAAATCTGTCCCTTAAGTTGTGTTAACTTTTTCATTGTAGAGTTATATCAAATTCCCATTAAATTCAAGGGAAGTTGTTCCAGTGATTGGACCTGGCGATCAGTTGCTAGGTAATTTTAAGTGAATCCACCACCTAAGATCACTATCCTGCAATAATTAATCACACAAGTTCCTCCACTGAAATTAATGAGATGACTAACATGAGTAATGACCACTTGTGTGAATGAGGATTGCAGGAGTGTTGCCAACTCTTGTGATTTCATTGTGAGTCTTGTGATATTTGGTGTTTTGCTTAATGCCCCAGCTCCTGGAGCTATGTGATTAGGAGGGCATCTCAGCTTTACTTAAAATATAATTAAATAAGTTTCTAGCCCTTATGGTTGTGGAGAAAAGCTTGAAAATGCGACCTTAAAGGCTCAAACACCAGAAGGAAAATAAAAAGACCTCAACTTATTGTATTTTTTCCAAGGCCTGGCTTGCGATGTTTGAATATTTGGGGTTAGTAATACTGTGGTTAACCATACATTTTGACCAAGAATGCTCAAAAAATGTATTTAGTTAGTTAAAAATTTATTTCAGTTTCTAGATTAGTTTTTTAGGACTGGTGCCATTGCTTAATTCAGGGATTTCTTCTCTAATGTGTCATACAGTGTCTTCTTATATTCCCAAAACAACCACTCCTCCCCCCCCCCCCCAAAAAGCCTGAGTCACCCATCAGGCGAAGTTTCTTAATGAACACATTTCCTAAAGTGCTTTTTTGGTTTCAAAACATCACTCTTTCACAAGAAAACACACTGCTAGAAAGGTCAGTTTTAACGAGTTTTCTATGAAGTGTCCTTGGTTAGGTTGCAATACAGCTATTAGAGAAATAATGTTTCCTTTCCCAGTGTCTGGGATCATGGGCACAACCATGGTGGAGGGAAGAGGGGGAAAAGGGAGGGAACATTCATTCCCTCCTTCCCCTCCTCACACACAATAATTTGCTTGCCTCGTGGCTGGGAAGGAAAGAAAGTCTCTCTGTAAGCATAACATCCTCCTACTGGAGATCTCCATTCTATGGCCCCATGCAACAAACAATTCTGTCTCCCACATTCACCCTAGCCTTGATGCTGCCATGCGGGGAGGGGACACAGTGCTGGAGGGGTCCACTGGGGGACACAGAACATGGGTGGAGAGAGGGAGAAGGAGACAACAATGGGACATAGAGCATGCGGGGGAGGGGGAAGTATCCTGTGGCCCTCTACCTACTCAACTGACATAGGCTGGAGTAGCCCCAGGGCTCGGGCTAGGGTGGAGCTGTGAAGAGAATCAGGGAACTGAACCCAGTTGCCTGATAGTCCCCCGTCTCTGCTGGGTGTAGAATAGGATTTGACACTCATTTGCTGGATAGAGTTTGTAATGAATGAGCAGACCAGCTCTGGGGGCTAGACATGCAGGAAAGGAGCATGACCACTTGTGACCTGTTGCATCCCAGGGGCTTTTTGAAAAGCTCAAGTGCTATGTTGTTCTGGCCATAGTAGACCCCCCCTTGTGATTTCAGTGGCACGTTATATTCTGCCTCTCATTCTGTCCTACATGACTAGGAGCGGTTAAAACAGTTGTCACATTGCACCTTCGAGATGGTTGCATTTCAATGATTCCTGACTTCAGTGAGAGCTTCAAATACACAGCAAGGGCAGAATTTGGCCCACAGTTTGTAGTCTGCTTATGGTGAGGTCAATATATGCACTGAAGGTCCCCTGAAGGAGTACTTAGCCTCAGTGATATGAATCTCAAAAGTGAACAGTGATTTCATTTACAGCTTCCTTCACACATGTTTTTAATGTCAATCAGTTGTAGCTTTAACTGGATATAATAAGTTTTATAGTTTTGTTCCATTGCTCTTGATCCAGGATACGTCTAATATCTTGGTATGAGGCCTTCTTAGCTGCTAGGTATTTAGAGGTACTGGCTGATTAGATTTCCAACCATCTGCATCTCTTTCCTTTCCCCCCATGAAACCAGGGGCGGCTCTAGGCACCAACAAAGCAAGCAGGTGCTTGGGGCAGCCCATTTGCAGGGGCGGCAGGGATCCAGCATGGGAGCTGAGAACCAACAGGGGGCCCTGGGAGCTGTAGTTCCTTGGTTAGCTCCCTGCCTATAGAGTCAGCCCTGGAGCAGGGAAAGAACTACATTTCCCAGCATTCCCTTGGCCACTACCAACAGGAAAAAGGGGAAGGGAGTGAGGTAGCTGAGACCTCATGCTGCAGCCTGCTATGAATGGAGAGCTGCACTGTGAAGGGTAGGGATACCATATTTTAACATTCAAAAATAGGATACTCCACAGGGAGGGAGGGTAGCCTCACCCTGCCACCATCCACCCCCTCCGACTGCCCCCCACAGAAACCCCAACCCATCTAACCCCGCCTTCTCCCCTGCCGTGGGAGTGAGTTACCAGTGACCCAGGGCTGCGGCAGAAGGAGGGTGCAGGTGGGGGAGGGGAGGAGAGAGCCCAGGGCTGGGGCGGCAGGAGGTGGGGGGGGGAATGAGGGAGCCCAGAGCTGGGGCGGCAGGGGGTGTGGGTGGGGAGAGCCCAGGGCTGGGGCAGCAGGGGCGTGCGGCGAGGAACCCAGGGCTGGGATGGGGGGCAGCCAAAAATTTTTTTTGCTTGGGGCGGCAAAAAACCTAGAGCCGGCCCTGCATGAAACATATTCAAGGAGTTTGGAAGAAATATATTGCTGTCATGATTTAAGGCTTGTCTCCATGGGGAAATATCCTGGAATAGCTATCCAGTACTTTGGAAGTGGATTAAGCTAAGCCACACCAAGGCACTCAGTGTGGAATAAGAGTGCCCATACAGGGAGTTAGTGCAGAATAGCTATTGCGCTTGGAAACTGACACCCTGGCTCATTTCACAATACCTTCCCCATGTAGATAAACCCTTAGAGAAATCACATCCCCCAGCTCATCCTGTTCAGAGGAGACTCCTGTTGGAAGAGCGGCTATAGCAATAGTTACGTCTTCTGAGATACCTGCATCAAATTTTAATTTTTGCTTAAAGTGAATTTGGTCATCATCTACATCTTCGATCTTTAACACAGATCAACATTTTCAAATTTGGGTGTCTTAACTCTGGCAGCTAAATCCAGACTGAGTACCTAAATCAGGTTACTAATTAGAAACTCTGAAAGAGATCTGCTCTCATAGTTCACAGCTTTTGGGTCTTTCTGGACTCCTGTATGCTAGTGGATATCCAAAAAGTCCCACTACTATCTTTGAATGGCCAAGAATTTCCCCCCTCCCCACCTATTGGAAACTAGATCTAGCTATAGCGATTCATGTACTCACAGCCTCCAGCCTTGATCATTACCGCTCATTAGATCTAGGACAGAGGCCACACCCCCTGAAAGGGCTCCAGCTACTACAACTTGCAGCAGCCCCTCCCAGGTCATCGCAAACCTATCACCCTAGTGCTCAGATGTATGTGCCCTGCTGAATCCAGAGTACAGTTCAAGGTCTCAGCCTTGACATTCAAAGACCTCCACGGAGCATGAAATGAAAGAAGATGTCCCTTACACCTTGTATGCGCCTGTTACCTGCATGTTTTCTTGAGCTGTCAGACATTACACAGGTGAAATCCTGGCCCCACTGAAGTCACTGAGAGTTTTGCCATTGACTTCAATGTGGCCAGGATTTCAACCCAGAAATTCATTTACAGATTGAGAGAACGGTTGTCTTTTACTCAAGTGCACCCTTTTGTATAGCCTCGTCCACTGAATAAGAACAGAACCTTTTGCTAGCCGTGAGATTTATTCTTGTTACGTTGTGATAGCGACTGTGCTGTTCAAGTGGAATCCATGGTTCCTTAAGACCTATACGAGTCATTCCTACATTGATGGCTATTACTGACTGGTAGGATTCCTCAATGCTCATGCAGAAAATCTCACTGATCCCATCACTGTTCACCAAAATGTCACCATAGCTGACTTGGCCCTCGGTTGCACGCTCCCTGGAAGGGCCTCTCTCAGAGGCTGGGCCGCATGCTTACAGATAACAGATGTCCAGCAAGGGACACATGAGATTTCAGTTTGACAGAAGTGGCTTATGCGCCAGAGGACATATAAATCATCAATCTGCTACTAGGAAATCCTCCTCCTGCTACATACACACATGCACGCACCACGCTCACCAGCTGGAGCATATTAAAAGCTGGAGGGGGAAAAAACTCAACCCTGGTGTAATTCCACTGGAGTCAATGGAGTTATACCAGGGATGAATTTGGCCCAATGCTTTTTTATATGCCAAGACACTGCAAAGCTGTCACAGAAGAGGCAAATATTATGATAAATCCTCAGCCGAAGGCTTGCAGCAGGAGAATCGCTTAGCAGCACAGTTTACTACGAGTTCATATTAAACTATTTTGGGAAATGAAACCCAGCATTACTCACTCATCATGTGGCTGCTGGGACAAGGTGCTGCTGCCCTTGTCATCACAAAGATATGTGGGTTGTTACATGGCTCCTCAAGAAGGTTCATTTTGCTTAAAGGCGTTGGTCTGTTTGATGGGTCTTGGGGTACCTAGTTAGTAAGTCACCTTGTTACCCCCTGCCTCCAGCATGAGGGAGTTTTGTTGGTGGTAACTAGATGTTAGCTCCAGGGCCAGCTCCAGGCACCAGCGAAGGAAGCAGGTGACCGGGGAGGCCAATAGAAAGGGGCGGCACATCCGAGTCTGCGGCGGCAATTCGGCGGTGGGTCCTTCAGTCCCTCTCTTCCTCTTCGGCGGCACCTCAATCGGGTTTTTCTTTTTTCTGTCTTTTTTTCCCCCGCCGCTTGGGGCGGCAAAAAAGCTGGAGCCAGCCCTGGTTAGCTCCTTAACACCACCAGCCTGTTAGCTACAAGCACTCTCCTCTGGATTAACAATACCTGCGCCTCAGTCCCTGACTCCCTTTGAAGCGTTGCTACAGAAGAGTTGCTACAGAAGCGAGAAACATCTGTTAGCCATAGTGGGCGAGTCTAGAAGTCTGCCGACCCTTACCACATTGTTCAGGAAGGACTCCTACAAAGAGAGCTCTCCTTTTCAAGTCACAGCAATGCTTTCATATTTGTACTTCACTTTCTGTTATTGAGAGTGTGGCATTACTACTTAATCTCCAAGAATAAACATAATTTAGACAAGAAAAAGCTCTTGGCTACACACTGAAAAATATCATTATACACACTAACAGCAAAGCTGTGCAAATCCTGGTGGTTTCCCTTTACAGGGGTCTGTGTCCATTTTTTTCCTCTGGTTTTGTTCCTTGAGGATTCACATAGCCCATGTTTTGGTTTGAGTTTGGATTAACTCAAAATCTCAAAGTGAAACTCAGTCAAAATTAGAGCATTTCACCTCGAGAAACTTGCAAATTTCACCAGATTTTGATGCACCCCCATAAATCAGCCCATGTTCTCTCAAAACTGTGCACAAACTTCCTCCAAAGGGCCAGATTTTTAAGATACTTGGCTCATAAATATGCAGATAGATGCCTAAGGGAGTTTACAAAAAAGTGCTTAGTTGCCTAACTCTCATTGTGGGAGGTTGGCACTTTAGAAAATCCCACTACACCTATCTGCCTCTTTAGGCACCAAAATACATTAAAAAAAACTAGCCATGTGTGCGTCAGGTAACTTTTTGAAAAACCTGGTCTGGATTTACAGGTTGTAGCAAACCCTGAAACCTGTGACTTATACGAGCTTTCATGCTGAGCTGTGAATATTTTGCACAGTTCTGGTTGCTGTCATTCACACTATCAATACATCAAACAGGACAAACTTTCAGGGCGAAACTCAGCCCATTCAGGTCAGTTGCATTTTCCTGTGCTGGAGCTAAATTTGACATGCAAAACAGTACAGTAAATACAAAAGGAGCTATGTTTTGCTTTTATTATATAGTTTACTAGGGCTAGTTGAAAATTTGCCATCAAAACTGTGATTTCAGTTAAACTAAAATGTTCGTGAAAAGTGTCTGCTTTCAACAGAAAATTTAGATTTTTTTTGTCAAACCTCCCCTCCCCCACAAACATCTGAAAACGGAAATATTTCAATTTGGACATGCAGTTGCAGTGTCTCATGGGAGTTGTAGTTCAGTTGCCTTGTGTCTCCATTTTCTTCTATGGGCTAGGCTCTTGTGACAGACTACATCTGCCATGATGCACATGGCCAGGGATTCCCATGATAAACTGCCTCCCCACTCCAAGAGGGGAGATTATGGTGTCTCATGGGACATAGGCCGACCAGGAAGTCCGGCCTATCTGGCAGAACAGGAGCATCAGGCATCTGAACTACAACTCCCCGAGGCACCATAGCAGTTTTTCCAAATCAAAATATTATTGCTTTTTGGCCAAAATATTTTGGTTTTCAGCTGGGTGGTTTTTTTTTTTTTTGGCTATATGAAATTTTTAGCAAACAGATGTTTTCCATGGAAAATTTACAGAAAAGACAATTTCATTGTCAAAACTTTCCATGAAAAAGCCTATTTAATTCAAGTATCCTTAGCTCTGCTGACGTTTTTTAAAAATGCCACGCATAGCCCAGAAGGACTGCACTGTTGCTCCTGTGCTGGGGTGCCATCAAGGCGTGCTTACCGTCACTAGCAGAATGCCTTACAGCTGTAGCATTGTGTGGCAATTTACATCCATATCGGTGAAGTGAAAAGAGGGAGAGGGGATACCCCCGATTTGGGTTTGAGATATGTCACCTGCAACCTGATAGACGTAACATGGCAAAGGTGACAGCATGATAGCACAGGGCAGCCACAATTCAGGTGTAGCATTTCTTGTTCCATTTCCATTACCCTTCACCTGCAGCCAGATAGAGCAGGAAACTGCCATATTGGTGATCGTACTTTTCAAGCTATAGAGTTTCCTCACATGATGTTAAAATGTTGCAACAGCTCCCAGGTCCCATTTGATTCCATAGTGATATTACAATATTTCAGTGATGACACATCTGTGTTTCTGGGTGCTTTCCTGCTGAAAGGCGAATATGTTTCTGAATACTGACTAGCGAGGAAACTAATTACTATTATTTTCGTGTTGCAATAGTGCCTAAGGACCACTATCATAGGCCAGGATCCTCTATGCTATGTGCCGTTCAAACACATATGAAACTGAGGCACTTATTTGTTCACACAATGCCTAGCGCTGTGGGGTCCCCAGGCACTACCACAATACAAATAAGGTCTATTAAAAATAGTAACTGAAACAGAGCAACATTTTAAACTTGCTGCCTAATGTTAGACACATGAATCCATACTGAGGCACCTACGTAAGAGTGGGGGGAATTATCAGAGGTGCTGAGAGTAATTAAACAGTGACTCAGGAGTTCTGGGAAGAGACAATGGAACTTTATTTCCTGGCTGCTGTCTGTTGGTGCGGTATTCACTCAATAACATCTACCGTCACCATTTGGTTAAGTTCAGGTTTACTTTATTTCTCAATGCTACATGGTGCATGTATTTTGGCACTACACTGGGATCTATCTCAACATGATGTATAGCCTTAATGAATCCCAGTCCATTAAACACCCCATCATAGTCTTTATTACATTTTGCATAGATCACCCCCAATTACCATTGAAGTCTATGGAACCTGCGAGCATTCAGCACATCTGAAAAATCAGATCCCCTGTTTAAATAGCTAAAAGTAGATTTGGGTATCCAACTTTAGGCACCCAAATTTGAGACGTTTGGCCTAAGTCACAGGGGAAGTCTGTAGTGGAGCTGGGAATGGAATCTAGATGGTCTGTCTTCCCATACGATGCTTTAGACACAAGAGCATTCTGCTTTACAATGACAGATTTTATGTGAATTTTCAATCTTACTTCAAGCTTTAATAAGTGATTTTCTTTTTATGCCTTGGAATCACATGCATCAGATTCCATCTTCTAGTCTAAGATTCCGTATAATAAAATGCACTCTACATCGCTTTGTAAGGGACCATGTAACTGCATTTCTGTATAACGGCCAATGTTGCCAAATGGGAATGTACTGGGAAGTTCTCTATCCCCACCAAAAGTGAAAGGGGTACTTATCTGATTTCCATGCAGGCTCTGCTAAATGTTTCTAAATGTGTCTCTGATTTCTCACTCATTGAGCTGTTGCACCATGTGATAGAGTGAGGGTTTCATAAATCAATGGGCGTAGTGGCCCAGGAGTTTACAGTCCTCTTACTACATTTAGAGTCAGAAGGGCTGAAACTAGAGAACAGTGAACACCAAGACTTTATGCACCTGCTTGGAGTGTCATTCTGTAGAGAAATCAAAACCACCACCAGCTGGCTCAGAAACACAGCAACAGCTTTCTTGTGGCACTGTTGCTGAGGATAACTAGGCTGTAAGATTTTCAGCAGAGTGAGGTTAAGCACTGGCAAGCTGGTACTTCACGGAGAAGAAATGTGAGGTCTCCCAGTTGAGGGAGGTCCATGTATAGTAAAGGATTAATCTGTAGTGATCTGCTAGGGAACAAAGATAGCCACATGACTATCTTAGCTGTCTTCTTTGTAGAAAAAGGGCACTGCTAGCAAAACTCAAATGTAATGTGTGAATCTTCTTCCCTCAGATATCCCTCTGCAAACTCAGTTACATCCTGTAACTCCAGTGACCTGTGTAACAGAAGGCAGTGCATGGCTCGGTGTCAGCTTGCATGTCTGTGTGAACGTAGGGGATGGAGAAAGTGTGGAAGTAAATGAAAGATGGATCTCTCTCCCAAATTATACCCATTAAGGGGAAATGTGTCAGGGTAGGGGGCTCTGTAGGGACTGAACTGTCTTTAGCTTTGAAGGGATTCTCTTACAGCAGAATTGCATTCTCTGAGACCAAGACTCACCATATACGTGTAAAGCCTAAGTTATTGGACTTTTGTGTAGGGAACATTCCCTCTCCGCCCCCCCCCCCCACAAGCCACATGCAGGCCATAGGGCTGAAATAGCTGCTCCTTTCTCGGCACTTCCACAATAGGAGGAACGAGATTGGGCGGTTGTAGTTTGGGTGACTGATGCCCCTATTTTCCCATATGGGCCAGTCTCTCTGGCTGGGCTACAACTCCAATGATACACCCCCAATTGGGACTCCAATGAGCCACCACATGCCAGTCAGAGGGGAGACTGCATTATAGCATGGGAGATGTAGTCTGGCCAGACAGCCCAGGCCACAAGAGAGACTGGGGGCCTGAGGCCCCTGAACTATGGTACCACTAAATATAATGAAATAATTCAAAGTCTGAGATAATGTAGTCTCAAAATGAGAAGATTAAGAAGGACTTGACAGAATTATTCAGCATTATGAATGGCAGAGTGAAAATGAATTTATCACTCCTTTTCATCCCTTCATGTCATTAAAGAACAAGTGGGATGCTTGATTGAACTAAAGGGAAGCAAGTTTAGAATAAATTTAATGGAAATACTTGTTTACACAGCTGAGAGTGGAATTCAGTGCTGCAGGAGGTTGTTGAACCTTAATAGTAATACCATGGGGCTGCATTTAAAAGTTGGATAATTTTATGATCATTAAAAACATTTGTAGCTGTATGAGTTAAGACTATAAGGGCAACTAAATCTCATGCTTTACTCTGCCCCCTGCACACATCATAGTAGCTAGCTAGATTCCTTACAAGGGGGTTGCATATTTCATTAAGGTGTCAGGTAATGACCACGGTCAAAGATAAAATACTGGATTAGATTGGTCAATGACCACATCCACTATGGCAGATCCTGTAACTTAAAAAATCCAGTACAATATATAGCGAGTGTGTGTTACAAGAATAATGGAAGTCTTAGATTCTTCCTCTAGGCTCCTGACAAAGTCGATATTTGTCTAGCGAATTTCTTTACAGAAATCAATTTGTAAATGATTCATGAATAGAAAAAAAGGGTTAAATTATTATAGCCAATGTCTAATTCAGCATGCTCCAGTAGTGATGAAGTATCCTCGCCAACCCTTTCCTAATCTTGTTTTTATAGGCACCGATTCTGCAAAAGATTCTGCATATGCTTAACTTAGTGCACTGTAAGTACTCCAACTGACTTCCACTAAGTCTTTATTGGAACTGTAAGTTCCTCAGAACAGGGACTGTCTACTATGTTTGTGTATAATATCTAGTACAATGGGATCCCAATCTTGGCTGGGACCTCTAGGTACAATTGTAAAACAATAATAGTAATCTGATCTATGTGTCTGGAAAAATCTGTAAAGCCAATAGTCTTTGGTTCACATGTGCACTACTTTCCATTCAAATTTAACAAATATATTATCTTCTTTCATTTTAAGGAAAAGTTAAAAGCCTCAATCAAAAAAAAAAAAAAAAAAAGAAGGGTCACACGAGAGATTAGGAGTAATATGGTCACTCTAAAAATATAAAGGCTTCACCAAATAACACATTTCTGCAGCCTATACCAGTGGACTTCAAGCCCCTATAAAAATCTTGGCTACAAAACCAAACTCAACTGATTGAGCAGGTCCTGAGGATGAAATTCAGTCCTGGGTTAACATAAAGGTGCAACCCTAAAGTCCTCAAAATAGAGCTGGAGTAGGACGTCAGTGATGTATATAGTGATGCGGACTCTCCGGGCATTTGTGGGGTTTTTTTGTAAATTCTGCCTTAACTCTGAATTTCTTAGTTCCCCAAGGTTTGTTTTAGTTTAAATAACTTTAATATTCAGTTCACTGATATGTACTTTCAACTTTAACCCCCACTTAAAAAAAGTGCTTCATCTGAAGAATTTCACTCCTAAGTAATGTTGCAACGCCAAACAAGTGCCAACAACATTGTTGTAATACCACACACCATCTTGTATCTCTTTCTGTCTCTCACAAACACACGTACGAAGTTCTGGCCGCTTTAACTCCACTTCCCTGTCTGGGAAAATTCCACTGAATTCCATATGTTTATTGCAAGAACTACTGTCAATGCATAACTGAAGTTGAGAAACCAAGTATGCAAAAGCCTGGAAATTCCAAAGATCTCCGCCCAACATTAACTTAGACCCAATATTATTGCACATCCCTTGGCTGCTCCCCGGCTTCTTAGTGATCTGTGAGGGAAAACTAACCAAACATTGTGGTGCTACTGTGATAGTCTACAGTAGAATCCTTGGTGACTGAAAGCTCCTGGAGTAAAGGTGGCAGCAGTAAGCGTGTGGTGCTGTTGCCCTGTTTTACTGACTACGGACCACAAAACTCACATGCAGAACAACACCCCCCCCTTTTTTTTTTTAAATAAGAAAACATAATTATTGCCTCTCCTAAGGAATGCGTGGTGGCCTGGAAAAGGAAGATTCCTCTCGTCTTCCTTTACTCATTTATCTTCCGGGGGCATTTTCCCCTTCTGAATCTAATTCTTCTGTGTCTTTGTCTCCCCTCAACACCTTTCTTCTCCTCGCCAAGTTCCTGAGCCTCCCAGTTGTGTCTTTTGCTTTTTTGCAACAAAAACAATATGAAGAAACTACACAGACTCATAGGGTTGCCAGTTTTGGATGGATGTATTCCTGGAAGTTTCAGCACGACATATTCTTTACTTAGAGATTAATCTTTAATTCCTGGAGACTCCAGGACAATCTTGGAGATGCCAACCCTACTTGAGGCACAGTGGCTCCTAAATAACCATGTTTTTTTTTTTTTTATTTACACACACACTTACACACTTCTGCTCTGTCTGGCTTCTGCTAGCTCCAAAACTAAAGAACACAGTGAGCACCACTAGATGTCTCACAAACTATTTAAAGGGATACTACTCTATTTGTATACATTGCAATCCTGACTCCTCATAAAGACCTTTCTTGTCCTTTCCTGCGATCCTGCATCCTCCCCCAAATTTCCCCTTGTTTCTCTCTTCCTTCCCTTTACCTCTGCTTTCTCCTATGCCTTAGGTTTCACCCTTACCCCCTACTGTCTACCTTTATGGTAAAATGCTATAGAACTAACAAGAAAACAGTGACCTTTCTATAGGTTTTCAAACCATACTTAGAGTTTAAAAATATTTAATAGGATGGCTAAAAACATGTATAAAAAGTACCACATTCACTATTGAAATCTCAGAGGGGTAGCTGTGTTAGTCTGGATCTGTAAAAAGTGATAGAGTCCTATGGCACCTTATAGACTAACAGACGTATTGGAGCATAAGCTTTCGTTGGTGAATACCCACTTCGTCAGACGCATTGACAGCTATAATTCTTAGAGCAATTTGTCTAGAACCCTAGTGCTCTGTTTCCCTCCCTTCAGATTTTCCCATTCTTTATTCTATATTATTATTATTGCCACAGTAGCATCAAAGGAGCCCCGGTCATGGACCAGGACCCCATTGGGCTAGGGGCAGTACAATCACAACAAAAAGGCGGTTCCCTGCTTTTGCTCAGGTTTTTCCAGGATCTGTGCTCTGAATCCAAGCCTCATGTATCCCTCTTCTCACCCCTACTCCTCCCTCTAGCCCCTTTGAGCTCTTCACTCTATAAGATGTTTCAGGCGTGTTTCAGGACTGCTACTGCCCCTGCTAGTTCTCCGTGGATAGGTAGGACTTCTCTTCCTTCCTTGACCAGCGCTTTAGCACATTCACTATAAGTGACTCCTTGTCTACAGCAGGCACACAAGGTGGGGGATGTGGGAAAAGCCCAGATATTCGGTAGTTGTAATTCAAATAGTTCTTTAGGCCTATACTTTCAAAAGTTTTCACTAATCTTGGGGTCCTCAATTTTTCAGGGCCCATCTTCAGGAAGTGAAGATACAATGAAGTAAATTAAAAAAAAGGGAGGCAGCTAAAATTAGTGACCACTTTTGAAAATTTGGAGACTAACTTTCCAATCTGCACTGCTGGCATGGCTGGGACACATGCAAATGCTGGGCATCTGCACACACACAAAAATATACAATACATAAAAATTGGGTGCATATGTAGGTGTTGTATTGAGGTTCCCTTGAAAATGTGCTTTGTTTTTCAATATAGATTTGGCTAATAATAAGAAATCACTGAGATAATCATGCCTAGATTTAACATGTATATTTCATAAAATGAATACATCAACTGTTGCCTGAATTGACCATGCTGTTGCTGAGATTATAATGAAATACACTTGGTCCTCCAGAGCACAAATTGAGCAGCTTCCCCTGATAGCTATTAATCTTTCACTTTCCCAAAGCTTGTATGGGTTCAAGAGTCTATTTGCAGGATATGACACTGCTTTCTCAGTTTGCAGCAACCAATCTGGAGAACTGACAGTCTCCTTGATAAACAAGACCAGCTTTCAGTTCACAGGTTCAAACATCTCGTGCTCTAGCAGATGTACATACTAAGCAAAAGAAAAGTGCTCTCTGAAGTAGAACAGGTGGTATATTTCAGCTACTCACCAGGGATTATGACAAAAGAGAGAGAGAGAGAGACTGAGAAAAAGAAAGAGGACCAAATTGAAAGAAAATCCAGTGTCAATGACAAACATATGTATTACTAGTGTATTTACCTTGGGCTGGGGTAAAGGCCTGGCAATTTGTGCTGTACTGGGTCAGGTTATTGTTTTGGAAAGGCATTCAGCCATTGTATTCCACTCTCTTTGCTCAAAAGGAATTCTAAAGGGATTTGCTTTCTCTTGTTTCATGAGCCCCACATTTTCGTACTGACCTAAGTGGACGCACACCAGCTGGCCCTGTCCATCACTGCAGCCACGTCTGAGAATTCCTGATTATAGTTAGATCCCATACACTCCGCAGCAGAGACGGTCATTAACTGAGGCACTTTGTAACAAACCATGGTTTAAAATGAAACCGGCAGGGAACTCAGTGCACTTTGCCTAAAGGAGCGTTGTATGATTCTGGATTAACCATGAAAGACTTAATGAACATTCCACTCGTACATATCTTCACCCTGGCGGCCTTCAGTTTAGCTGAAAAACTTCCAAAAGGTTTGTTTAAACAGCCTTCATCTTCTCTTAGCTTTTGTGACTGGTTAAGGAGTTTTTATAAGGACAGGCGAGGCTTGTAAGTCGGGACCCTGGTGTCATTACTGAAAACTGTATAAATGCACTGCTTTCAGTTTCACTAGTCTGGTCATTTCTTTATTGTCTTTAGAGGATAATGATGAAATGATCCTGCATTTCTACCTAAAGCTGAAGGGTGTTTATTTACAGATAGCACTTAGTGTCACTGTAAAGGTCAAGGATGTTCTTTGGGTCCAGTTTGCATAGGATGGGTGTTTGTCATGTCAAAGGAAGCTACTAAGACTTAACTGCTGATGGGTATACTATGTGTTAGGATCAAAAGATTTATGATATTCTGGTGCGTCTATGTATGTAGATGTATAAATCATATTTGTATATATAATACATATACATGTGTATATATAAAATGCCTACACACACACACACACCACAATAAGTAGCCAATATGAGATTCTAAAAATCGGTTCAGAAAATTCTGAGAGATGCAAATGCAACTTTATTGAAATGGGAACTGAAGATTAACCATAAGGGAACCCAACTGTCAGCTAGGCGAATGTAACATTTTTATTTTTTCATATTGATTATTTGGACCGGATCAAAATATACCATAAACTACACTGTCTCTGGAAAAAGACATTTAACCCAAGAGGAAGCTGCTAGTCACCTATTATGCCAATAGCTCTGCCCAAGTCAAGATGAATACCTATAACCAGTGATCAGACTGTTTTGTTTGCTTTCCAAATTTGTTGACATGGAAATTGGCCCCAAGGTTTTGTATTAAGGCAGCAACACTAGATAAGGCTTGGGAAGAGCAAGGTAGATAGTAGCAAGACTGTGGAGACAAGAAAACAAAACGAGATAGAAATGATTTTTCTGATACCATCATGCAATGAAGAGACGTCTGCCCTTTCATGAAACATTTGCACTGGATTTTCTTTTTAAGAAAGCTAAACGTCATGTTCATGTCAATTGGCGTGTTTCATGAGCGAGTCTGAACATGTGAATGCAACCAAGTGTGCTGAAAAGACCACAAAATAATATCTTTGATAGGTTTTGCAGCAAAGCTGGACCAGCAATGGTCAGAAATGCACACAAGAGCAGGTCATAGTTACAGAAGTTTCACTATTTCCAAGAGTCTACAATGCTGGAATGGGGGTAAATGTTATTTGTCTGTTTCATTTGTTCACTTAAAAAAGGTTAATTTCAAAATAAAAAACAACCCAGTACTCACTGATGGACTGAACTTAGAACAGGGTCCACTATCTTCTCACTGTAAGTAATGAACACTAGAAACTTTTAATATTGACCGTGAATCCTTTTACTACTTCCTAAACTTACAGTTGATGCCCAGGAAAATGGCACCTGAATGGCCTTAAGGATGGAGAAGTTATATGTCTTATGATGCTATTTAAAGTTATAATGATATCTAAAAATGTCAGAGGCATAGTCCTGACTGTCCTGTGTGCTGCAGCACGCAAAAGTCTTGGCCGGTTTCTCAAACCTAGGCATGTGCATTTTTCTCAATTAATTTAAACATTGGCAATATGGACACCATTTGATTTGATGTGATTTTCTAGCTGGGAAAGCACTGGTTCTCATCGACACCAGGAGTTTTTTGATGTCAATCTCTAAATAAGCATCGGTCACTGCCATTTTGGGGATCTCTCCCTGGACAGAAACAAAATGGTGGCACAGCCCACAAATTACTGTGTCACACAAACACACCAAGTACTGCTTAGACCTGTGTCCTTCTTTTCTCTCATCCTAGTAAAATAATACTTTCTCAATCTTCTCTATTATCCCAATATTAAATGTTAATATGGGAAAATAAAAAGATAGGAAGGTAAGTTCAGGATATCCCCAGTTATTAACATTATTGTTATAAAGGCTTAGAAAGCAACAGAGGGCACTGTTAACAAGTTTTCTTTTAACTGTTTTTCTGATAGGTAAAATATTAGTTGTTTGGAGGCCATTCCCTATACATATAGTGGCTAATCTTGCCCTGAGAGTTATGCCATTAATTTGAATGGGAGCTGGATTAGGCCCATAAAGCAGAATAGTGCTAGTGCCAATGGTAACTTATCTACCAGTAAAAAGGTAAAATAAAACTCTTTAATTGTGTCCATTCTATCTGTTTACTACCTAACTCTTAGGGGATCTTGTTTTGCCTGATGAGCAAAGTACTATCAGTAATACATCCAGTATATCAGCTGTTACTGCATTCTCCCTCAACATAGCTACATTTATCTCATGAATACAATCAGTATGCAGTATACAGAATGCATTTTAGCTAATTCGTTAATTAAAGTAGCTCGAGATCAAAATGCACCTTTCCACAGTTCTAGGCATGCCGATATTTAAAATATCACACACAAGAAAGCCATTCCAACCAATCCATCCCATAATAGAACCCAGCCATAAAAATATGATTCACAAAATAATTAAGTCCTCTTTAAAATGAACAGATTTAGGGCAGAAAACGTACTAGCAACAGTAAAGGACTTCAACAAGTGCCTCTGGGTGTATGTTTTCTAACATTTCAATACAATTATTTTCTTGATGTCTTTTTCAATAGGACCTGGAGTGAAATCCTGGCTTCACTGAAGTCAGTGATAAAACTCCCATTGACCTCAATGGGGCCAGGATTTTACCCCAGCTGTAACACTTGCGAACAATGAGGAAGAGACTTCTTACGCAGTAATAAAAAAACACCCTGCATCCTTTAAAGCAGTGATAACCTGATGCAGCTATCTTGTTTCTTTTAGCTGCAGAATTATGATTTGTTTTTCACATAACTGTAATTACTGATCACTATGAGCAGTTTGCAGTCGTATTGAAAAGAAATTTTATTAGCATAAACATGTTTTGGTAGCAATTTTCAAAAATACTGTACAATAACGTGAACTTGAAAGGTATAGTTAGCATGAAGGGCCTGATTCGCCTCAATTTTACTCCAGTTGGACTCCATAACGCCAATGGAGGCCTAAGTTACACCCAGATAAGTGAGAAAAGAATCGGGCACAAATTCTGTACTATACCATCTAAATAGTCTGTCTCATTTATACTGGAGTGCCTCACATTGCCATATGTTTTTGGTGCATTTTAGTGCTCAGGAAAATTTAAGATTGATTGTATTGGCTAGAGAGGATGCAGACAAGATTTTTTTCCACCAAGAGACATCAAAATGTACCAGACATCTCTGCAGTAAACACAGTATGTCTATTTAGTAATTTATGTACGGGCAAGATAATTTTCTTTGTACTCTTTAAAGGTCACTGGGATTTCTTTTGTTGCTTCTTCATGTTCACTGCAGTATTTCACAGAGAAGCAGACGGCTAGTTCAAATGTATGCACAGCTGTCAATGAAATCCAGTGTACCAAGTACTGGATGTGTGTCTCTACCAGTCATACATTAAGAGTTACCGGTTGTGTATCTTTGGTTGCTGGGATCACCATGGGGAGGGAAAATAATTATGAGAGGTGCCTTTTGATCTCTACCGACTATGCTTCAGCTTTTACCACGGGGCTTGGAAAATACCTTTCCAAAGATAAAGCAGCATTTCAGTTGATGATGAGTGCCCGATAATAAATGTAAGGTATAGTTATTTATTATCTGCATCACACTGGGCACTAGCTTATTAAGGAAAAAGAAGCAAGAGGTTGTGTGTCAGTCAGGCTGTGGTATTGCCGTACCTCACGGGCATTGTAACGGGGCGAGACTTACCCCTGCGGCGCCTCCTGCTGGTTTCCTGGGAATTAGCTCTTTTTCCAGCTCCAGAGCACCCTCTGCAAGCCGGTGTCCCGCTTGCTGCTGGCCTCCGTGTCCCTCCCGGACCCCAGTGCCCTTTACCCAGGGGTTCTGCCCACTGCAGCAACCCCCACTCAGGGGAACCTCCAACCCCCTATCCCCACCTCGCCTCAGTGGCTACTGCCAGTCACCATCTAGCCCCTGTTCACTGGGGCAGACTGCAGTCTGTAAAGGCCACTCATCATTGGCAAGGAGGGGTTTGGATCTGCTGCCTCAGCCTACCCCTGGGCTGCCCTCTGCAACCCCAGTACCCTCCTGGGCCTTTAACAAGGCCTGCAGCCTGGGGGCTTTCCAGGCCAGAGCTCCCCAGCTCCTCTGGCCTTCCCCCAGCCCTGCTCCACTCTAGGTACCCTGTGAGCTCCTAAGCAACCAGGTCCTTCCCTCTCTACAGGCAGAGAGAGACTGACTCTGCTCCTAGCCCACTGCCCTCTTATAAGGGCCAGCTGGGCCCTGATTGGGGCGTGGCCCCAGCTGAGGCTGCCTCCCCAGTCAGCCTCGGAGCTGCTTGCCACAGCCCTCTCCCAGGCTGTTTTTAACCTCTCCGGGCAGGAGCAGGGTAACCACCCCGCTACAGGCATTTATAAATTATCCCTAACCTATGCCAGTAATAGTATTACACATTTTTTAAAAAATAAAGAAATACAGTAGAACTGAAACAGTCTGCATTAATGACAAGGATTCCTGAAGCTCACATTTTTTGGCATCAGTGGCGCATCACACTCACACGGGGTGTCAAGGAGCCCTCTTATTCCCACGGATAGATCCAGCATTGCTGGTCCATGCAAAGATGAGCAGTTGCTGCTGGAGCGACTAGGTCCCCTTGTGTAGGCAGGTAGTGGGCAAAGCCTAGGATCTGACCCCGCCCCCCAACATGCCAACCACTGCTGCTGAGCGGGCATGGAGGGGGAAGCAGGGACTGAACCGTGACTCTCTGAATCACACCAGATTTGGGGTAACTTCACTGTCTATCCCTTAGAGAGTTTAAGAAAAAAACATGACAAAGAAACTAGGAAATAAATGCCTACGGGAACCTCAGTTCAACTGTGCTAGTGCAGGAGGCCCAGTGTGTATTGGAAGAGTGTGCAGACTTGCGAGTGCTGGGGGTGCAGAGAATTGCCAACCCCACCGGCCGGTTATGAGTGGCCTAGTTCCGTGTCGGAGAATTACTGAATTCCAGGGAAGGGGTCGGGAGGTGACCCCACTTACATTGGCCCTTCACAGCAGTGTCCCATTGGTTTGTGCCTGTGAAGTCAACAGGTGGTTTGATGAATTAGCAGTCATTGCTCAGAAGAAACCCAGGATTGAAATCGCATATTTTCTCCCCTTCTTTCTGTAGCTCCCCTTATCAACACTCCTCTGGAAACCGTGGACGCATTAGTAGAAGAGGTTGCTAAATTCATGTGTGTAGTGGACTCCTACCCCGAGCCAGAGATTACCTGGACACGTAACAACATTCCCATCAGGTAAGTATGAAATACTACAACAGCTCAAGGGGATGCAGATTAATCTAGAATCAAACCCATTTACAGAACAGGGATGACATTTCTCTGATGAAAGTGAGTGTTGCAAGACTTTATTCATTTGCATTTTGCAAAGTACTTTGTGAACCTTGCATGGAAAATGTCCTGTAATAGCAAAGTATTATTATTCTTGCCTTGTGAACAGCAATAGATTAAAACAAGGTTTCTTTGTATTGTACACTGTCACACATTATTCACTACCTGCCAAAGCATCATCTAAAGAAGTACTGCTGTGCTGTGCTTTGGAAACTGTTCATTTCAGGAGGGTAGGGAATATTACTGTTGTTGCTACGGTTACATTTTGCAGACAATCTCTTGCAAAGGTAAAAAATAGTTCATCCACTTTTAACCTTGGATCAGGCAAATTCCTTTACATTCTCTGTTTCACATTCTTGATCCTCCCTTGCTTCTCTTTCAGCGATGGGAAAATTCATTTTGTTTAAAAAGAATCTGTGTATAACAAGTGAGACCTGTTTTAATTGTGTGATTTGTACATTACTCAGGGTCTGCTTGAGGATGACTTCTGAGAAACACTCATGAGACTCCAGACAGGTCATTACTGCAGGCAGATTTGACTACTACTGCGACCATTTTAGAATATTAAATAAAAGCCCCATCAATTTGTTTAAAACTTCGTATGTATATCCACACAAAAGATTTTAGAATTCATGCTTCAGTGACTGTAGGAGAACTGTCCTCTTTAGCCCAAATCTCAATCCTGCAAGAACTGTATTAAAGCCCCCAAACTCTGTGCCAAGCAGCTTGCAGAACAAGGGCCTAAACCCTCATGGATGGAATCTCCAGATCAAACCACCTGTCTTCTAGTTCCTTCTCCATCAATAAAACTAGCATTGAAGGGAGAAACAGCCTGGGGGATGCCATTTATACATCAGGACTGGGGTCACATCACCCCCAATCCTTACAGGTCCACATGCCTTCTCTGAGAGTATGCAGAAAAGCAGACCCATTTCAAGCCCACTAAGTGGTACACTATCTCCTTCTCCAATAACCCAAATCACCTTCCCAAAAGGTGTATCACTTTGATATTAAATATTAGCTCCCCATTAGACAGAGCATGCCTGTTTTACACCACTGCCAAAAAAACCTCTAAAAGCCTATTTTTGTGGGACCAAGCACATCGGTTGCTTTGTTCTTCTCATGGTGTTTCTGCAGCAGAAACAAAATAGCTTTCCCCAGAGCAGTCCTGACATTCATGGTCGGTGCTTGTGGATACAAAGTTTTGGCATGAAGACAGGGCATTATATAAACTGAAACTATTTCAACTAGATTCCAAACACATGGAGGGAGAAATATTTGCTAAATGGAAAAGAACCAAATCAATGGATTTAAAAAAAATCAAATGTCACAGAGTCTAATTGGCACAGGCAATAAATATTAATTATTTTATTTTTGAAAACTTCTTCCCTTGCCAGGGCTCAAGGACACTAGAGACACAGATAACTTCAAAACAAAACAATATGTAAACAATTGAATTCAACGGGAACAATGCCAGAATAAGGACTGATGAGATTAGATTGCATGCAGCTCCTTATGTATTCCTTGTTTTCTAGGGTCACCGAATGTATGACATATATAGTAGAGTTTTCTACCTTTAGTTAGCTGCTGGCCGATTAACTCAAGGTAGCTAATACATTTGTAAAGCACAGTGTAAAGCCACAAATGTTTGCTTTAGGACCTGCAGTATCAACTTCAACATTACTTGGGGTATCATTTCCAACAGAAAACTCCACAGACTAGGTCATAGGTTGGAATCCTGAATAACAGGAATCCACTGCTTTGCACCCCGTGTGGTTGTTTACACCTGCGTGAGTGCAGAATGCTCCCATTCTGATTTTGTAGTATTTTCCCGCTCCCCTTGCTCATGTGTAAATGCTGATACAAGGTGCAAAGCAGCGGAGAGCTATGCCCCGGGCTTCTAGAGCACTTTCACTCCAAGAATCAGGATGTGCTTTACAAACTGCACTGAATTAAGTCTCACAAGAACCCCGTGAGGTAAGGAAGTGGCATTATTTCCTTTCTATACGTAAGGAAGGTGAAGCACTGAGCTGGTAAGGTTAAGTTTTCGAAAGACATTGCCTTAATTATCAGAGGCTAAAGTCCAGGGCCGGCTCTGGGCACCAGCACTCCAAGCATGTGCTTGGGGCGGCACTTTCCAAGGGGCGGCATTCTGGCCCTCTTTTTTTTTTTTTGCTTGGGGTGGCAAAAAGCCGGGAGCCGGCCCTGGCCAGAGCCCTGCTGCTGGAGAGCCAGAGCATCTTCCCCTGGAGCCGAGCCCGGGCTGCGGCGTTGAGAGGGGCTCTCGAAGTGTGTGAGGAGCCGGGGAGGGAGGGAAGCGGGGCCCGGGATGTGAGGAGGGAGGGAAGCGGGGCCCGGGATGCGAGGAGGGAGGAGGGGTCCTGCTGCCGCCACTGCTGCTGCTCTGAGTCTCCCCAGGGCGGCGCGGCGTTTTCCCGTCTGAGTGGGTTGTGCAGGGTGCCACCAGGCTGGGCAGGGGGTGCGGATCCCGGCTCGCGCGCTGATAGGGCGAGTGGCTGGGCTGCCCCCTCCTGTCCCCGGATCCAGCCCGCCGCGCACCTCCCCCGCCTCAGCCCTGCGCTGCTTGCCCCGGGCCCCCACAGCGCCAGGGGCAGGGAGAGCCCGGCTCCGAGCGGGGGATACTGCCCCGCCGGGGGAACCCCGCGGCTTGGACACCTGGAGGTCAGTGTCCATCCTCTCGGCTCTGCCTGCACGGGGCTGGGGAAGCAGCTGTCAGCTCTCAGCCCTTGCACCCCCCATCCCGCTCGCAGCCTCTTCACTTGTACCTCCCCCCATCACTCCACCCCTTCCCCTTGTACTCTCCCCCAGCCCTCTCCTCCCACACCTCCCCCTGCCCCTGCACCTCTTCTCCCGCAACCCTCCTGATAACCCTCAAACCTTGTACCCGGAAAGGGATGGGGATCTAGTAAAGAGGGGTCAGGCAGAGGAGTGGGTGTGGGGGTGCTTGGGGGCTCTACACTGGCAGAGAAGCTGGGTGTGATGTACTCACGGAGGAGGGTGAAGGAGGAGAGGGGGTAAGTCCCTATGCCTTCCATGTGCATTTAGAGCACTAAAGATGGGGTTGCGGGGGACGGGTGGGGGCGAGATTTATACTAAAGTGAAATAAAAAGAGAAACGGTTTGATCCCCACGGCAAGTGTAAACGGGGATTGCTGTGGTGAACGAGGTGGTCACGTTTGGGGGGGGAGCCCAGGGCTGGGGCGGCAGGGAGTGCGGGTGGGGGAGGGCACTGGTGGGGGGGTGGAGAGCCCAGGGTTGGGGTGGGGGGCAGCCAAAAATTTTTTTGCTTCGGGCGGCAAAAAACCTAGAGCCGGCCCTGCTAAAGTCACATAGGAAGTCAGTAACTGGCATACAGAACCAGATCTCTTGACTCTTATTCCCGTGCTTTAGCCATAAAACCATCCTTCCTGAGCACCATTTAGGGTTTCACCCTACTTCGTAAACTCCTACATTTTCCTAGGGAGAACTAGGAAAGGCAACTAATCGACATCCTGAGACCATGTATTGGCAGTTATGACATGTCAGCGTGTGCTAGATGGGTTTATTTAAATTGTGGTTACACAGAACAGCTGAGCATAAAAACTTTCCATTTGCGCTCCTCCTGCTTCATTGTCCAACCTAAGCAGCAGTGTGGAAGCTTTCCTAGTACTCAGACAGCCAAGATAGTTTTATAACGCTGCCAGGGCAGTTCTAGTAACACGTCTAATTCTCAGTAAACCCACTGAAGTGTAGCTACTCATGACATGTGTCTGGCCAGCATACAGATCATACTGCAAAGCTTAGTATTGAAATTGCTATCCTTGAAAAATACTGCTTTAGTCTAACAACATCTTCCACTATGGCTGGCACAGTCTCCAAAACATATACACTAAATCACACACCTATTCTACAATGCATCTGTATTGACTGCATCAGACTCTGTTCTTTTTCTGCTTTGTATTGTACCATCCCATACGGGGGCAGCTTGTGCCCACTGATTTTAAGCCCTCGCGATAAGGTTTTGATTACTTGCTCAATACAGCACGTGTACTGCATCATGTGAACTAATGGCACTGTGTGAGTGATTAATAAAAATAAAGTAAAAAAATCTGTGATGTACCATTGTTCTGTGACAGCGATAAGGAATGCAGTAAAAGGAAAAATTATCAAAAATAAATTATTCATATATTATTTATTCATATAATACTATATATTATATTATATTTAGGGCTGTTGATTAATTGCAGTTAACTCACGTGATTAACTCAAAAAAATTAACTGTAATTAAAAATTAATCGCGATTAATCGCACTGTTAAACAATAGAACACCAATTGACATTTATTAAATATTTTTGGATGTTTTTCTACATTTTCAAATATATTTATTTCTATTACAACACAGACTACAAAGTGTACAGTGCTCACTTTATATTATTGTTTTTATTACAAATATTTGCACTGTAAAAATGATAAACAAAAGAAAGAGTATTTTTCAATTCACCTCATACAAGTACTGTAGTGCCATCTCTTTATCGTGGAAGTGTAACTTACAAATGTAGATTTTTTTGTTACATAACTGCACTCGAAAACAAAACAATGTAAAACTTTAGAGCCTACAAGTCCACTCAGTCCTACTTCTTGTTCAGTCAATTGCTAAGACAAACAAATTTGTTTACATTTATGGGAGATACTGCTGACTGCTTATTTACAATGTCACCTGAAAGTGAGAACAGGCATTCGCATGGCACTTTTGTAGCCGGCGTTGCAAGGTATTTACGTGCCAGATGTGCTAAACATTCATTTGCCCCTTCGTGCTTCAGCCACCATTCCAGAGGACATGCTTCTATGTTGATGCGTTAATTAAATTTGTGACTGAACTCCTTGGGGGAGGATTGTATGTCTCCTGTTCAGTTTTAAGCAAATTCTGCATATATTTCATGTTATAGCAGTCTCAGATGATGACCCAACACATGTTCGTTTTAAGAACACTTTCACTGCAGATTTGATAAAACACAAAGAAAGTACCAATGTGAGATTTCTAAAGATAGCTACAGCACTCGACTCAAGGTTTAAGAATCTGAAGTGCCTTCCAAAATCTGAGAGGGACAAGGTGTCTTTCGGATGTCTTAAAAGAGCAACACTCTGATGCGGAAACTGCAGAACATGAACCACCAAAAAAGAAAATCAACCTTCTGCTGGTGGCATCTGACTCAGATGATGAAAATGAATATGCGTTGGTCCGCTCTGCTTTGGCTCATTATCGAGCAGAACCCATCATCAGCACGGACGCATATATTTTGGAATGGTGGTTGAAGCATAAAGTGACATATGAATCTTTAGCACATCTGGCACGTAAATATCTTCTGACGCCGGCTACAACAGTGCCATGCGAATGCCTGTTCTCACTTTCAAGTGACATTGTAAACAAGACGTGGGCAGCATTATCTCCTGCAAATTGTAACCAAACTTGTTTGTCTGAGCGATTGGCTGAAGTAGGACAGAGTGGACTTGTAGGTTCTAAAGTTTTACATTGTTTTATTTTGAATGCAGTTATTTTTTGTACATAATTCTACATTTGTAAGTTCAACTTTCATGATAAAGAGATTGCACTACAGTGCTCGTATTAGGTGAATTGAAATATTCTATTTCTTTTGTTTTTTACAGTGCAAATATTTGTAATAAAAATAAATATAAAGTGAGCACTGTACACTTTGTATTCTGTGTTGTAACTGAAATAAATATATTTGAAAATGTAGAAAACATCCAAAAATATCTAAATAAATGGTATTCTATTATTGTTTAACAGTGCGATTAATCACGATTAATTTTTTAAATCGCACGACTAATAGTGTTTAATTTTTTTAGTTGCTTGACAGCCCTAATTAATTAATTATAATTATATTATATTATATATGCAGTGA
The DNA here is from genome assembly GCF_002925995.2 of Terrapene triunguis. Classification (NCBI taxonomy): domain Eukaryota; kingdom Metazoa; phylum Chordata; order Testudines; family Emydidae; genus Terrapene; species Terrapene triunguis. Next base: position 9,132,885 of record NW_020699449.1, on the reverse strand, counting down.
CAACCACCCCAATTGTGTCTCCTGCATGCTACTGGTAATCTTGGTTTATATTTTGCTCCCATTTAGATTCTTATCCTGAACCTATTGAAATAAATGGCAAAGCTTACAGTGACATCAGTAAGATCAGGCTCTTACACAGCTACAAACTGAGGATCAAATCTTGATCCCTTTGAAATCTATAGTAAAGCTCCCACTGCCTTCAGTGGGGTCCAAAGTTCACTCCTGGGCTTCATTCACTTCAACAGAGTTAGTCTGGATTTACACAGGTGCAACTGAGAGCAGATATGGCTCCTTATGCATAAAGGTGGGTTTAGAGCAGGGGTGGGCAAACTTTTTGGGCCGAGGGCCACATCTGGGTGGGGAAATTGTATGCAGGGGCGGGGCAGGAGGTTGGGGTGTGGGAGGAGGTGCGGTGTGCAGGAAGCGGCTCAGGGCAAGGGATCGGGGCAGGAGGGTTGCGGGGTGCGGCAGGGGGCTCAGGGCAGGGGGTTGGGGTGCAGGAGGGGTGCGGGGTGTACGAGGGGGCTCAGGGCAGGGGTTGGGGTGCAGGAGGGGTGCAGGGAATCCTGCAGGCCAGATCCAAAACCCTGAGGGGCTGGATCCGGCCCACGGGCCGTAGTTTGCCAATCCCTGGTTTAGAGGTATCTAACTTCACTTTGGAAAGCTGAGCCTATAGAATCATAAATGGTGAATTTAGACATGATGCAAAATGTTTTACCACTAAAAGAAAACAGGGCAAATAAGGCTTTGGGGGTTTGGACCTGCTTGGCAGAAGAACTCCTCATTTCAGTAACATTTGTCAGAAGCAAAAGGCTATTTTCTTTAATGCAGTTGTAAAAGGTCACAGAAAGATGTAAAACTCAAACTGATGGATATGGGATATTGGATGCAAGCCGGAGAAATCTTGCACCATGAAAATGACTGCAAAGTTTGTTACATTTTCCAGTTTTGCAAAGAAAACCACAAAACAGCCCCTTCCTCTCCCCTAGGAATTTTTCATTGCTACACAATACTTAATCTAGCAGGCCACTTTGTCCTTCCAAAACATGGAAATCTTCACAGCTTTGTGGTGGCCTTAGGAATTTTCTTTCCTTCTCTTAGGTCGGTGGGCCAGATCCTGCTGTCATTTAAGTTATAACCACATTCAGGTATTGTAGTCCTTATTAGAGATGGATGGTAAAAAAAATTTCTCATGAAAAACTATCAATTTTTTTTTTCTGGTTCAAAACAAAATAAAAACTGTTTTGGATGCCAGAAACAGTTTGGTTGCTTGGCTTTTTCTTGCTCAAAACCTGAACATTTTTGATAAAAAACAAACATCTTTTCACAAAAATGTCCATTTATTTGAAAAGACATTGTTTGTCCAAAAAAGGTGTGATGAAAAATTTTCAACCAGGTGTAGGTCTTATACAGACAAATCCTCATCGAAGTCAAATGCACCTCAACTGCACTCAAAATATGTCTCCGTTTGGTGAAGACTACTGGAGATTCAGGGGGATGCAAGGTTCTGTGCTTGTATATCCCTTTTCAGGATAATAGTCCTAGATACTCAACACCTGTATTTCACAGTGATTGATGTTATATAAATACCACAGATTAGACAGAAGAGTGTTCAGAACTGCCACTAAATTGGTATCATTACATTTAGAAGTTTCACCATTTTAGGAACCACGAGACAAAGCTAAACTTGAAGTGGGTTTGATGACTTAGAATGAGTTCAGATTTATACTGTACACCTTGTGCTCTTACCAGCATGTCACTGTACCCTGCAGGCTGTTTGATACACGATACAGCATACAAGAAAACGGGCAGCTTCTGACCATTCGCAGCGTAGAGGACAGCGATGATGGAGTATACTGCTGCTCAGCTGACAATGGAGTTGGAGTGCCTGCAAGAAGCTGTGGGGCTTTACAGGTGAAAATGAGTAAGTGGGAGGAGCCCTTTCAAAGCAATTAAACTGAGTGGATGATAAAAGCTGATCTCTCCTTTTGAATGAATCTAGCAGACACTTAAGCCTCCATTCTGCTGCTATTTGAAAAACAAACAAACTTTTCTTTGCACAAGGCAGACAATTTACACATGATGCCCTTTCTATTTTTGCATATCTGTACGCACACCTCTGGTTTTGCAAGGGGCTTCTACGTCTGGCAAATGTCGTCAGTGTTTCTTGCATACAAGTGACCACGTTTGGGTCTTTGCTTATGCATATGAGTTGACCATGTTCTTTGTTCTGACCATCCAATCCCTAATGAGTTCCCCAGCTATTTCTTGACAGAAAATAAAATAAATCTGGACAGAAAATGTGAGAGAAAAACAATTAGCTGCTCAAGCTTCATGCACCAAAGGAAATTTCCATGCTATGTTCCCTGTGACTCTCAGAACCGTGAGGTAGGGTAGGTTTATCTTTCCAGACTGACAACCATGGAAGACTGTTCTACTGTTTCACAGATCTAAAAGGCTGTTCCCCCCGGCTGACATTTTCACTGTGGAGCTCATCTAGGAACTTGCAGAGGACTATTAGTCTTAAGATCCATCCCCAGTGGAGGGAATGATGCCCCTACCACTTTGGTGCATCTCCCCAACACAACAGCCATGTGATGACAGTCCTTCCACCCACTACAGATGGGGACAGGAGTGCCCCTATTCCACACTGAATGGCGTAACCCACCATTCCCCAGCCCCCACGGCGGCAGGTTAGATTTTTTTAAAAACTGACTTCAAAGAAATCCAAGCAGCTGCCCCCATTTCAGCAACTTTTGTGTTAATCAATAGGCTGGGCCTTGTTTATCATTTCCCTTCATACTGGCATGTGAATTCACATTTTGCCACATCCCATTGACAAAAAAACCTGAAGCAGCTTATTACAGTAAATACCTGAAATATAGTGTACTCATGGAAAGATTGTGCCTGCAATGTTCTAGTCTGAAGGGACAATATCAGATTAAAAAAGTCATGGACCAAATCTTCAGCTAGTGTCAAGGGGAAGTAGAGAGGAAGAGTCTATTTGAGAGTTGGGGTGGGAAACCGGCAGCTTAGAGGAGAAAAGAGATTGGAAGGAAGAGTCTGTATGCATGAGGCAGTGTTTGCTGTGAGATCATAGAGTCTTGCTACAGTTAGTCATGTCCACCACCAGGAACTATTCCAGTCCCCAAGTTAGATGAATTTGGTGACTTTTCTAAGCAGAATACAGCCAAACCGACCAAACAAGGTTTGGAGGCCTTGAAATATGTATCGAATATTGCCCAAAGGAGTTTCAGTCAAAGTCACTATCTTTTATTTTTGAAAAAAATATGTTGGTTAGATGCAAACCAGGGAGGGAGTTTGGGTGCAGGAGGGGGTGCGGGCTCTGGGAGGGAGTTTTGGTGTGTGTGGGGGGTGAGGGGTTGGGCTCTGGGAGGGAGTTCGGGTATGGGAGGGGGTGTAGGATCTGGGAGGGAGTTTGGGTGTGGGGGGGTGAGGGTGCTTACCTCAGGCGACTCCCGAAAGTGACCGGTACACGCCTCTGACAGCGGCTCCTAGGCAGGGGGCCCATGGGGTCTCCACACGCTGCTGTCCGCAGGCACCGCCCCCGCAGCTCCCATTAGCCGCAGTTCCTGGCCAATGTGAGCAGCGGAGTCGGCGCTCAGGGCGGGGGCAGCGCAACAGAGACCCCCTGCCCACTCCAGGGGCTATAGGGCCGTTCCGGCTGCTTCCGGGATCAGCCCCCCCCCCATCGGTGGGCCTGCTCAGATTATCCCAATGTTAATACTCCTGTCACACACCCTTCCTTCTTGGATTACAGATGGACCGGATCTAAAACTGCATTTGGACTCACTGAGGAAGTCTGAATCTAGATCCAAACTTTCACAGTAAATGCTCTCTTTACAATGGACAAAGCAAAAACCCTGAAGACAAATATTCTTGAGCATGGGAGAGATTGTTATCTAGATCTCTGCCCAAGATCCGACTAATTCAGATCAGTGTCAAATTTCACTCTTACTGAAAATGATTTGGTGTCCTTTACCTGAATTTAACAATTTAGGGTGTAGATATAGTTTATAATTATTTCTTTCAATGGAATAACATGGCTTATCAAGAACTCTCTTGGTTCTTCTGTCATTTAGGCCCAGATCTTCCAAGACTTTAAGCATCTAAATACCTTTGAGGCCTGGGCCTTGGTGACAGCAATACAGACTATTTGTACAGAGATGCAGACAGGGGATTTTTGATTATAAAGAATAGTATTGAATGTATCTGAACTGTGTCTCTTGTCTGCTGTTCAGATTTAATTTTGGCCTTTTTTTGTTTTAGAACCTAAAATAACTCGTCTTCCTGTAAATGTAAAAATAATAGAAGGATTAAAGGCTGTTCTTCCTTGCACTACAATGGGGAATCCCAAACCTTCTGTCTCTTGGATCAAGGGAGAAACTGTTCTAAAGGTGAGTAGAGAATGAAATTAAAATATCACTTGCATGCTAAAAATATGATGACATAATCAGTCCAAGTATTTGTAAATTCTATCAGAGAAGCATTTAAAGAGACACAGAGGTCATGTAGAAAATGTCAAAACAAGATTTTTGTTTAGGGGTAATTCTACTGGTATAGAATTTTTTTTTCTGAATTTCTCTCTCTCGTTTTTTAATTAATAGTAGATCTGAACTAATATAGCCCAAAACGAGTTTGTGAATCTAATTGTGAATAAAACATACTGATCTGCTTTGCAGATATTCATTCACAAGGCTTTTGAAGTTATTATTCACTTATTTGTAAAAAATTGGGTGCGTGAATGGGTTGAACAGTACGAACGGAACGTATTGGACTGGAGGCTCCAGCTCTAAATTCCTTAATTCATAGGACTGTACAAATAAGTCTTGTTCAAAGGTGAACATTTACTTCTAGCACCGTTAAAAGGTATTTTGGAATTCACTTAACAAATCCTGTAGGAGGTTCCACGTTTGTAAATAAAAGTTTCTAATTGTTTGACGCAACAAGTTAAAGTATATTCATTTTTCCATTTCCCAACTCCCACCTTCCCATCTCTGGCAGGAAAATGCTCGGATTGCTGTTCTGGAATCAGGGAGTCTAAGGATCCATAATGTTCAAAGAGAAGATGCAGGACATTATCGCTGTGTAGCCAAGAACAGCCTGGGCGCAGCCTATTCGAAACCTGTCACAATGGATGTGGAAGGTGAGTGACCCTCAGACCCAGACTATCAGCATTTAAAGATCTTTCAGACATACACGATCCAATTTCTGGTTAAATAAATGGGACCTACATGTTATTCAAAAGCGTATGTTAAAGGAGGTGCAAAAGCCTACAGAAGGGCAAGCAAAGAAAAACTCAGGTTGAGAGCATTGGATCTGTGTCCATGAGTGAAGGAAAAGCAAAGGAAACGCAAACCAGCAAGTATGTTTTTCCGTTGCTTGCTGATGGTGAAAGTGATGATTTATGAGGGCCGACTCCTGCAAACCCTTTGACTTCAGTGGGAATTTTGGCTATGTAAAGACTACAGGATTTGCCTTACAGAGAAATAAGTAATTGATGCATCTCCCTTCTCTTTGTCTAGCCATTCCCATGTGTTGGTTTGTAAAGCCTCACCGTGGTTCTACCCTATATCTTTCGAGCTTGGCCAGGGTGGGGAATGTTGGAGCTCCAGATTGATTCCAGAAAGCAGGCTGCTGGAAAGTGCTCACTCAGAGCTGTCGTCAGTTCAAAATGTTGCAGCATTGCTTCTGAACTTACTATAAAGGATTGCAGCATGATTATTATTACTGCCATTTCCATCCTTTTCTCCTGTTTTTTATTTGAATTGGTCGAGTCTTCAGGAATACAGAACAGTTCTCTTCAAGGAACAGTTCTTTGTATATTTTCCTCCTGCTCAATTGGACACCGGATTGATTTTGTTTGTGGTGTTTAGTTACTCATATACAGGGTGTTTTCCCTCTGGTATAAATTATCACCAATTTCAGTGTGCCGAGAGCAAACATTCTGATTTCTTGGATACTATAACGAAAGTTAGGTCAAGCAGTGCTCTATGGTAGTCAGTGGTGGAGGAAGGATTAATCCAATGGATGAGCCAATCTGCATTTCCCATTCTGAATGGAACCCCCATGCTGCAAAGGGGCTGTCCATTTGCCCAGTAACTCTAGTTTTGGTGCTGCATGGCTTTGATCAGTGCAGGCTATATCATGGTTTTCATCAGGGCAGGCTATATTTAGCCTTATGATGACATTTTTCCATATATAGGGTGCAATCCTACTCCCAAACTCCCACGGACTTCATTGGGAGCAGGATGTGGTCCATTGCACTGAATTACAAGTTAATGTAGGTTTGTTGTTTGCTTAGCAAACACATTTGCAATATCGTGATTTTTCAGTCCCTTTAATATTTCACCGGACAAGTTGCTTGTATATCAGAAGATGACGCAGTACACAGAATCAGAGATAAAAGTGTTTTGTTATAACTAGAGATCCAGACTGCTGCAGGGTTCACATCTGGGGTTTTGGTCTGAAACCACTACAGACATGCGTCTGACGAAATGGGTATTCACCCACGAAAGCTTACGCTCCAATACATCTGTTAGTCTTAAAGGTGCCTCAGGACTCTCTGTTGCTTTTTACAGATCCAGACTAACACGGCTAGCCCTCGGATACATTACAGACATGTGGCCACCCAACATGTTTGGGTCTAGGTCTAAATTTCTCTAGTGTTTGGGTCTGTTTGGTTTGCGCCCATTGTAGAGATAAAGTCTATGAGGTTCTATGAAGAATTAATTGATTCCAGGAACACAGTGCCATTCAGTGGAACTTCCCCTACAGGGCAGGACCAGACTGTTTTAAATTTTAAAGCTCCAGGACCGTAGGAGCCAACTGCAGAGTCTGAATCTGGGTTGGAACTGCACCAAAATTTGGGGGGCTTGGATTTGTAGTTTGTTTTGTGCCTGTTAATTCAACCAGTGGAGAATTAATCAGCAAAATCACATTGCAAAGAACTCTGCATGCATCCATTCTCTAAAACAAGAAAAATGAGTGCTTAATTAATTAATGAAAGCTCAGTGCTCATGCACAAACTATTCCTTCATATTCCATTAATGTATGTTATACTAAGCAAAGTAATGCTTTTCACTATTTTTGCTTTGGTTCTTCTGACTAGGTACCCATATAATATTTCAGTCCAGGGTTGCCAGCTTACTACTCAGACAAAACCAAACACCCGTGCCTCGCCCCTCCTCTGAGGTCCTGCCCCTGCCCCGCCTCTTCTCCAAGACCACGCCCCTGCTCACTCCGTCCCCCCCGCCAGTCACTCACTCTCCCCACCCTCATTCACTTGCTCATTCTCACCGGGCTGTGGCAGGGGTTTGGGGTGTGTGTGTGTGTGGGGGGAGTGAGGGCTCTGGTTGGGGATGTGTGGCCTCTGGGGTGGGGCTGGGAATGAGGGATTTGGGGTGCAGGAGGGGCTGGGGCTGAGGGGTTCAGAGTGCAGGAGGGGGCTCTGGGCTGGGGCAGGGGTGTGAGCGCTCTGGCTGGGGATGTGGGCTCTGGTGTGGGGCCGAGAATGAGGGATTTGGGGTGCAGGAGGGGGCTCCGGGCTGGGACCAAGGGGTTTGGAGGGCGGGAGGGGGATCAGGGCTGGGGCAGGGGGTGGAGGCTCCGGCTGGGGGTGTGGGCTCTGGGGTAGAGCTGAGGATGAGAGCTTTGGCGTGCAGGAGAGTGCTCTGGGCTGGGACTGAGGGGTTCAGGGTCCGTGAGGGGGATCAGGGCTGGGGAAGGGCACGGGAGGTGTGAGGGCTCTGGCTGCGGGTGCAGGCTCTGGGATGGGGCTGGGGATGAGGGGTTTCGGGTGCAGGAGGGGGCGGTCTAGGGCTGAGGGATTCAGAGGGCAGGAGGGGGAACAGGGCTGGAGAAAGGGATTGGGGCACGGGAGGGCCTCAGAGGTGTAGGCTTCGGGCGGCACTTACCTCAAGCAGCTCCCGGAAGCAGCGGCATGTCCCTACTCTGGCTCCTAGGAGAGGTGTGGTCCAGGGGGCTTTGTGCTCTGCCCTGTCTGCGGGCGCCACCCCCAAAGCTCCTAGTGGCTGTGGTTCCCACCCAATGGGAGCTGCAGAGCTGGCGCTTGGGGCAGGGGCAGCGTGCGTAGCCCCCTGACTGCCCCTACGCATAGGAGCCAGAGGGCAGACATGCCACTGCTTCTGCGAGCTGCGCGGAGCCAAGGTAGGCAGGGAGCCTACCTTAGTACTGCTGCGCTGCCGACCGGACTTTTACCGGCCCAGTCAGCACTGGCCACCAGGATCCCTTTTAGACTGGGCATTCTGGTCAGAAACCGAACACCTGGCAACCTATTTCAGGCTTCAGTTTTGTTTTACTTTTCAGCTTCCAAAATCTGAAAGTAAAAATCCTGCAGTGCATAAGAGTCTGTTTCTCCTTCCAGTGTTTGGGTGTAACTCCAGCAAACATTAACAAGACTTGTGTGTGCATAGACCACACCCCCTCAAGCATTCAGTAGACTGATTTATGGCCTGGCACACACACTAGTTGTCACTATTTTTAGTATTTTCCCCAGATGTCACAATTTTAAAATAGCTCCAGGTGAATAATAATCTAAAATGGCATGTGCAGGCAATCAGTCCTCAACTCGGTCATTTGGGTGTATTCACTACAGTCCATTGGAGCTTATGTAAGAAAACTGATGAAAATACTTCTTCTATATTACCTTTCCTTAAAAGAAATAAAATAGTTTTTCTTAGCTGATATCTTGATACAACCATTCACTGAAATTACTGGACTATGTATTATACATTAATATTAAAATGTAGCTACCGAGAATGATTGGAATACTATCAACATTTAATCCCAGAGCAAATGCACATTCCGAAAGTAATACAAATATGCTTAATACCATGCTAACTATAGATCATGTAGATCCTGATTTTGAAAAGAGGCTCCTCTTGAGCTTCTAATTTTATGGGTTCAGTCTTGGGCTTGCAATTAGTTTCAGGCACAACTCGCAAAATATAAATTTCTAATTGCTTGAGGGATTAATCTCATGCCCATTAAATTCAATGGGAATATTCATTGCTTAAAGTTAGGCACATCCTTAAGTACCCCGCTGAATCAGCACCAAGGAACATCAGGTTTTCAAAGTGGCAGAAAAATTTTAGTGCTTGATGGCTAAAGAATTAAAGTTAACTGAAAACACTATGTTCTTTGCACTTCGGGGGCATGAGCTGATGTGAATTTAGAGCTGGATTCTGCCCCCATTGGAATGAATGACAATGACAAAGTCTCATTGACTGCAATAGTCCAGGATAGAGTTGGTCCAAAAAATACCGATCATTTTTTGCAAGAAATGTAAAAAAAAACTCTTCTTTTTTAAAATAACCTATGGACGTTTTTCTGTTTCTTGACAAAAATCTGAACCTCAACCCCCGACCCAATTTTGGTTTCTAGTTTTTTGTCAGCCTCCCTCTCCCAAAATAATGATCCCCCCCACGTTAATTTTTTTGCCTATTTCCATCAAAACATTTCAGTGAAAAATGTCAACCAGCTCTAGAGTAGGATAAGGGCCTAGATGAGGTAGAGTTCCTTCCTCATTCCGTCTGTGCCTTACTGCGTAGCCTGTGCATGGTCAGTGCAACCAACTTTTATTTTGCAGGTGAAATACCTCCCTCTTGAAGTCAATAGGAGTTTTGCCATTCATTTCAATGGGGCCAGCATTTCACCCATATTTTTTTATAAAAAGGACTAAAAAACACAGATCATTTGCACTGTGCTTGCAAGAACTCCCCACCCCAAAATCAAAGGCAAGTCAAAACCAGTTTTCACTAGAACACACAAAGGTATTTTTACTTTCTAAGGACTAGCTTGCTGCCAAATCTCAGCTTTCTTCCCCCAGATATTTCAGCACTAGACATATTCAAAAAATGTTTGAAGAAGATTTTTTTTTTACAAGATAAAAAGTCGGTGTTTTTTTAATTTATTTTTCTTATTTTCAAAACTGGCTGTACAGTTTTCACTCAAACTTTTGAAAAAAATTCACCTGCCTTTTGAATCCAAGCCCCCCGAGGATCAAGCTTTCATTAAGTTATTGAACCACTAAATACAGAGCGTTAGAATGGAAATGCTTATGGAACCTTAACAATAGCTCTTGCTACTCCTCCGACTACAGTATAAATATATTTCAATATATAATGAATGCACTGCTTTCAGCAGCAGAATAAACTAATGTATATATAATACAATATAACGTTACATTTCCTGCACATAGCTTGAAAACCCTGATTCAGGCACTGATTACAATTTATTTCATTGGGCCAGATTCTGCAGTGATTTACACTAGCATAAATCCAAACTAGTTCCATTGAAATAAATGGAGATATTCCAGATTTACATTTATGCAACTGAAAGCAGAATTTGGCTTGAGATGAAATTAATTGTGCTGATTTTATTTGAAGAATTTCACAAAATTTGAAATTTATCCTAGTTTATAGAACTGGGTGAATAAGAGGGAAGAATGTTAACCAAATAGAACGTGGGGTTTTGGATCCATGCGCGGTCCCGCGTTACCGTGGATTCCAATGAAGGTAATTAAATTTGGGATCCATGCGCGGTTCCGGGCTATAAGCGAATTCGTGCTATATAGACACACGTTCTAGCGAGGGTCCACTGTAATTTGTTTGAAAAATACCATGAAATTGGACAAATAAGTAATTCCACAAACATTATTCTACTGGCTCTGATATTCCTGTGGGTGTTGTGCCATCAATATTAGCGTATAGCCATACATCCAGTTCATCATAACACAATTCAGCAGCTTTCATAATAGTTGGAGATTGACTAATGATAAGCAATGATGGAATTCCCATGGAACTGCATGGTACATCCACAAGAACACGCAGGATTTTAATTGTGACTCATGCTGATACAATGAACGATCACATTCAGATCCAAAGGCTACCGCTGGAATGCTCAGTACAGGCATTCAAATCAGGTCACTAAAGTAGGGCTTGCAGAATTCAAATGTCCCCCCCCACCCCCACCTTGAAGGAAAACATCTAAATGCAGCAAAAACTGCGTGGATGGGTTTGAACAAAGGAGATACAGGAATTGATCTTCACCGGGGGGAAGGAACACAAGTGGCAAGCATTTGTTAGCAGAGCGTTGGAAGTAACAATGCTAGATAAGCTGAAATAGTAACTAGAAGGGCACAAACTATTTTTACAATTCGAGCATGGCCAGTAGTAATAAAATAACACTGCAAGGGGATGGAATGTGGTTGTCTCTCTCTTTAGAGACATCACGGCACACTGGAGCTTATTTTTATTGTTTCATTCCAGGGACAGTAGAGATGGTTCCAAAGGAGAAGCTCAGTTTCAAACAGCCCAAAACTTTGAGGGGCTCTACATGCATACGCAGGCGTTGTGTCCTTGCGTGCATGGCTCTCTCATTTATATCAGTGCAGATCGAGGGCAGGGCATGGACCTTGGTCAAGAACACAATCCTTCACCCTTTTCTGAGAATTGCATAAATGTGGAGCTTGCATAGGCAAAAAGAAAAAAAAAGAAAAAAAAAATTGGCAACATTCATCTGCCTTTTCCTTTGCTTGTTGTGAAGCCTGGATGTGACAAATGCAATAGAAGTATTTGCAGACTGTGTGTGCTGTATTCTCAATGACTGCACTGTTAATATTTGCAGTGATACTTTTCCAAGCATCAGTCCTACTTTGCTGATGCAGCTAATAGGGTTGGTCCAGAAAAAAACGTGATGGTAGAGCACACTGCCGGCCCATATTGTTGCAGACAGCTGAAAACAGCTGCACACACCTTCTGCAGTCCTAAAGGCTGATCTTGCGAGCATGCATTTTGCATTGTTTAACAGGATGCATGTTCTTAAGAAGGTGATTGTAACAATGATATTAACCACAGCTGGGATGTACCAAATGTATTAGATAGGCAGGATCAGCTAAAAGCCATGGGCCAAATTCATGCCTGGTGCAAGCCCATTGAAATCAATGGGGATCCACCAAGGATGAATGTAACCCTTTCTATGAAAAGCACACATTGAAGTTTGCCAGCAAAAATATTTTTATGAAAAATAAATCCCTCTAAAAACTTTCCACCTTATGTTCTGTTTATGTTTTAAAACGAGATGCTGATAGTTGATATGCATAGAATACATGACATCTGCGGTAAATAATAGCAGATGTGGCAACACCAAAATGGAACAGTGCAGTTACTTTGGTGGATTCAGGCTAGGGCCAGCTTATCACATGATGTGGGCCCCATGTTTTGACAGAGCCTCCTGCTCCTAAATTGTTGCCATAGATTCATAGATTCTAGGACTGGAAGGGACCTCGAGAGGTCATCGAGTCCAGTCCCCTGCCCGCATGGCAGGACCAAATACTGTCTAGACCATCCCTAAGCAGCCATCTTCTGCTTTCAGTAGACCACAGGATCTGCTGCCACTCATGCTCCCTGCTCTGTCTGATCTGTGTGTGTCTCAGAGACTTTTCATCATTGGTTCTCAGCCCAAAAGACCCAGGGACAGACTGTGGCCTCTGATGAGATTGTTTTGCTCTGCCCTGGGGCCACAAAAGAAACCTTAAAGCTGCCAATACAGCGCAGCACAGAAGATCTCCGGCTGGTGCAGAGTGGCATAGTCATCCTACGTATGTCAGAGTATGCTACATTTCAACAATTCCCATCTGATCTAATGGTCCCGAGAGATTGCAGCAAGCCAGAATACAGTTGGGTAACCCAAAGGCTGCTTTAATTTACACCAGAAACCAAACTAGCTCCATCTGCCCTGGGTATCAGGGGCCGCTATGGTGGTGAATATCTTCTTTTCCTTCCCTCACCCTGGGTTCCATGCCGCATGGACCAAAGGATCAGGATCACAGAGTTGTAGGGGCTGTTGGACTTTTTTTCTTTCCCAGGCCATGGGTGGAGAGGAAGAACTCCCTTGGTCCCACACAATGTAGGGAGAGGTAGACAGAAAGAGCCACAGGAACCTTCTTTATATTTTTGCAAGGATGTTTTAGGCCAGGCTATTTGAGTTGATCCAGGCCTCATTTGGGTTTAATCTATTCCTGGCTGCAAAGCCATTTTAGTCCCATATTTCTGGAATTAAAGGTGCAGTCACATGTTCAAATAAATTCAACAAATTAAAAAAAAACCAACTCTTGGTCATTTTAATCTTTAAAAAAGATGAGTCATCCACAGAGCTGCAGAATTTGAACCTAATGCATTACGGAAGTAAATCTAGAATGATAGATATAGCCATTTAGCTAGTGTGTCTGCTAATTACACATTCAGAACAGCCATACTTGCATTTGGTGTGGCGGCAGTTAAATTTTTTGAGTATCGCTTTCTGTACAGATTCAAAATCCTCTTTAGACACACGGAGAAGGTATAAAGAGTACTCTGCCCCTTGTGCTGTATCTCTCTCACTCTAAAAACAATTTCCCAACATGAAAAAAACAAAAGCCTAAGGACTCAATACAGTGTTGAAGTAACTGTTTACAGAAGTATCTATCGATCTATCAAACCTGCTGTTGTATTTTTATATTGGGCCAATTTATTTTTAAAGTATATACTGAGCACTGCCTGTGAAGAGAGTATTTCCTTGAAAACAAATTAATGTGTAAAATCCCTGAAAGACATATCCGTGCTTATCGAAACTGCTTCCCATATTTTCTCGGGTGCCAAAAGCCCTACCTGTCTAACATCTATCTGCCAAAACCTCCAGCGTTCCCCCTTCACATACAGCACAGCTGTGCGGTTTCAGTACAACACACTGAATATTAAAATTATAGGGAAAGCTCACATAAACGGAATTTAATATCACATGAAATAGCAAAAGGAACACGGTGCCGATTCTGTTATTCACATTTGTATTTAATTCAATAAAAGCCTCCATTTTTTTCCATTTATCAGACAGAATCTCCCATCTGTGGGACCACAGTGCTGCAGAATCCAGGGGCCTTGCCACAGAATTATTTCAGGGTTGCCATAGAGCACGTGGGGCTGTGGTTACAGTTCTAGAACCATTGTTCATATGGTGGCATGACATGGAGGGCTTGCCTGTGTTAATCAGGGCTTGTCTACGCTTATAAAATGCTGCAGTGGCGCCACGGTAGTGCTTCAGTGAAGACGCTACCTACGCTGACGAGACGGCTTCTCCCATCGGTGTAGGTAATCCACCTCCCTGAAAGGCAGTAGCTGGGTCGACAGGAGAATTCTCCCATCGACCTCACACTGTCTACACCAAGGGTTAGGTTGGTTCAATTGAGTTGCTATGGGGTGTGGATTTTTCACACCCCTGAGCAACGTAGTTATACTGACCTAATTTCCTAGTATAGACCAGGCCTCGGTGATCAGCAGAACTCGCTAGGATCAGAGGTGTGGTTCAGCTGGAACAAGCACTCAAAGGTCCAGGGGCCAGACTGAAAACCCAGTGGAGACTTCAGTAGGACTTTGGGTCTTAGATTGTAAAGCTCTTCAGGGCAGGGGCTGTGTTTGTACAGCATCTAGCACAATGGGGTCCTGGGTTCGTAGGTGCTACGATAATACAAATAATTAATACTATTAATAGGTATCAGGCTCTAGCTGTGTACCTGAATTTCTTTGATCCTGAAGGATTGGGCTGAAAATCTCATGAGAACAGGCTATTTCCGGTCAGGCTGAAAATGTTTCATTTTGATGGATGGGCAAAGTTCAGGTCCACTCAGACATGATCCAAGCAGATTCATTCATCCCTAATTCAGAATGGTCCTAATCCTTTTCTTGCTCTGCTGCTATTTGATATGACAAAAGGCAAACCGATCAACACACCAGGAGGAGCAGTATGCCTCACATCCTGTTACTTGGAGTATATTTGTTTTAAAGTTCCATCCCTTGTAGACAGAAGCCCTTTGCTGCCCGCAATTTATTGCTTATTTATAGCTACTAAAATAGTGCTCTGCCACAGCCCACAGAAATGTTCCCCCACAAGCCACTTGTGAGACCTGCATTGCCCTTAAAAATAGGAAGGGCTTGCTATGCGAATCATTCCTTCAGGGAGGATGATCAGCAAGAAGCTGAAATGTAGATTAAAAAAACCCCCAAAAATGCTATTTCTATATCTGCAGAGAATTCCCCCCCTTCATTAACCAAGGGAGCTGAGAACTTGCAGATACAACAGAAAGTCACTTTTCAATTTGACAAACAGGTTGAGGACACACGTAACAATGTTAGTTTGCATCCTTTACTTTCTGGCCTCAGAAAAGCTGAGAGTCTTGTGTAGTTTACAAATTTGCATTATAGATAAATTGGCTGACAAGAAATTACTGTCAAAAATAAGCGTGAAAAAGATGCATGTTGGGAGTGCAGATAATTGTGTAAAAAGAACAAGAGTACTTGTGGCACCTTAGAGACTAACAAATTTATTTGAGCATAAGCTTTCGTGGGCTGCAGCCCACTTCTTCAGATGCATAGAATGGAACCTATATTGAGGAGATATCTATACACATACAGAGAGCATGAAAAGGTGGGAGTTGTCTTACCAACTCTGAGAGGCCAATTAAGTATGAGAAAAAACTTTTGAAGTGATAATCAAGATAGATTCAATGTATTTGATAAGAATCTATCTCCCCATGTAAGTATTCTCACACTTCTTATCAAACTGTCTGTACTGGGCTATCTTGATTAGCACTTCAAAAGTTTTTTCTCTTACTTAATTGGCCTCTCAGAGTTGGTAAGACAACTCCCACCTTTTCATGCTCTCTGTATGTGTATATATATCTCCTCAATATAGGTTCCATTCTATGCATCCGAAGAAGTGGGCTGTAGCCCACGAAAGCTTATGCTCAAATAAATTTGTTAGTCTCTAAGGTGCCACAAGTACTCCTGTTCTTTTTGCGGATACAGACTAACACGGCTGCTACTCTGAAACCAGATAATTGTGTGTGTACAATATGGTTGCAGGAGCAGAATGCATGACAGGATTTTCAGGTGGGAGTGGTTCAGAGGGCCACCTGCAAGTCTGTATTGGGGGCATAAAGTGCAGCCCATGACACTCTTCCTTTGCCCAGTTTCTGTGTGATCACTACATTCTGTTCTCTTCAGTGCCACACAGCAGTGGGGACCATAGTGACTAGGAAGAGGAATTTTCTACTAGAGGCAGTATGGATGGGGCTTCTATTGGGGGTTCTCATTCAGGGTTCTTAGCCTAGCTATCTGTCTTTCTTTACATATTTATATGGGCCCCATCACTGTAGTATCTGAGCACCTCACAATCTTTAATGTGTTTATCCTCACAACTCCCCTGTGAGGCAGGGAACTGCTATTATCCCTGTTTTACAGATGGGGGACTGAGGCACAGAGAGGCTAAGTGACCTGCCCAAGGTCACACAGGAAACCAGTGGTAGAGCAAGGAAGTGAACATAGGTCTCCCACATCCCAGGCTAGTGCCCTAATCTCTGGGTCATCCCTTTCTGGCTGCTTAGAAGCTTTGTCCCGATAATGTTGTCTGGGCCAAAAGGTACATTCTTCACCCAGTGCTCCTAACCCCTGCTGGCCTGAGACACCAAACTGTGAATCAAGCATCATCATAATGAAAGACCAATCGTCACCAGTCATTAAAAGGTAACAATTGAAATACATTTCAGTTGAGAAAGCTGTCCGTCCCTACAGCACAGCTACTCCCTCGGCCCCTCGGCAAGCCCTATGTATGAAGTATAAACATGGCAATAAAAAGGATAGGAGCATCCCTTCACTCCCGGACCCACTCCAGGCCCTCCCTCAGTGTTGTACGACAGTGATATTTATTAAAATAGGAAACAAGCGAGTATCAGGATGGGCCAGGTATGGCATGTTCAGCTACACACATGGTGCACTTCTTATAAACATAGCTGGTACATGCCACAGCCGTTAACTGGAGAAACCATCATCGTTGTAGCCCAAGGCATTTTCTAAAGGATAATGACTAGCTTAGAAAAGTCCAGCTGCTGCCCTGGACCTTATTTCAGGCCATTAACACCAGCCCTTTATGAATCCCCCACAAACTGCAGTGGGCCAAGCTAAGAATTGCTTTTATAGTTTCTTCAGAGAAATACTAAACTGACAGGGTTATACACTGGCTCTGAATGTGCACATATAGCTCCCACTAAAGCCAATACAGGGCTGCACGTTCACTTCCAAAGCCAGACTATGGATCTCAGTGTGTTTCTCACGTTACTGTTATTTTTTCAGTGTGCCACTGGGACTGCGCTTGAATGGTATTTCTGCTGATCTGGGCCTTTACAGCTCATTTCGTACTTAAGCAATGAATTAATAGCATCCCATCAACAGCACCCACTACAAGCATATGTTCATTCCTTTGTACCTTTTATTTTCCCATAGTCTGCAAAGTGCTTCCAGCTAGGAAAAAAAGGCAGCGTTCAAGAATTATCCACTTCTCAAAGGGGAGATGGTGGCAAGAAGAAGAACTAATTTTTAATCAGAAGGACAGATAAAGTTAATGGGAGTGTATTGTGCTAAATAAACTGATCATGTCAGCACAAATACCACCTGTATCTTGCACAGGTTCACTTTTTGTCTGTTGCCGAAAAGAAAAAGAACTACCTATGTTCCAAAGGGACATTCAATAAGAGATCAGACCCCAAAAGTAAGGCAAGAAGCGCTTTCTCACAAAATAATGATCTTATTTTACTTCCTTTATCCTCTTTCTTTGGTCAAATGCACTCGAGATGATAGAAAAGACTTAAAGTGCAGGAAAAACATTTTTTATCTTTGGAGGAGGATTATAAAGGCCCAATTCACCTTCTCTTATGACATTTGATTATTATGTATTTGTATTGCATAGTGGCTATAGGCACTGCCCCGTTGTACTAGAAATTGTATGTCTCAGTTTCAGGGTAATTGCACTTGTATTTCTCCTCTGTGGTCCCTGAAGGGCATCCACTTATGGTTTCTGGCTCCTCAGCCATCACTTCTCTTGTATGGAGACCCACGTCTTTCTCCTTCCTGACAGGTTTTAAGGCTGCCTAGCACTGTGATATCCCCAGCAAGCCAGTCCGATTGAAGGCCAACAGTGCCTTGCTTTCTCTCTGAGGGCTCTGACCAGTGTATTGCAGCAGTTAAAAGTTACCACACAGCTTGTTCTTAGCAAGCACATTGAGTCTTAAGGTAAAAGCATCACAGAGAAAACATATTAAAAACAATAAAAGAGCCTACACGCATGCTAAAAGCTTACCAGAGCCCACCTCAGCTTCAACTGAGAGGTGGTAGGTGTCACTCTTTCCAATCCCACAGCTGGGTTTGCCCACTTGGTTACAAGTTCATGTCAGTTTTTAGATCAGGAAACAGAACCCTGACTGGACAGTTCAGCTGTTTCTTAATACAGTTTGGGCCTTTTATCTCCAGTCTCCAGCGCCAGATAATCAATCGCTCCAGTTCATGGCGCTCTCCTCAAGCCCTAGATACAAAAGAGGCTGTGCTTTTGTATAATCAGAGTTATGGAATTTGGATTAACTGTTCCTCAGGGATTCCCCCCACTTAACACTTATTGTCCCGAAACTCCATGCCTCTCTGACACATTTCAATATAGTCTTCTGAACTCCTTACACTTCCCAGGACTCACATCTGTCACACTGTACAAACACATAGTAAGATGCAATCTATGCCCTAAAGACCTCACAATGTAAATAGACAAGATTCATAGATTTTAAGGCCAGAAGGAACCATTAAGATCAAGTCTGACATCCTGTATGACACAGATCAGAGAACCTTACCCAATAATTTCTGCATCAAACCCATAAATTATTTTTGAGCAAGGGAATGTTTTTAAAAAAAGACAACCAAGACAGAGAAAGGAAAGGAGAAAGTATTATTTCCATTGTACAGATGAGGAACGGAGGTAGGGAAAGAGTAAGTGATTTGCTTAAGATCATGTGTGAAGTCCGTGGAAACTGAACCCAGATCTCCTGATTCCCAATCTATACCCTCACCAAAGCACTAGCTCTGCCCAAACTTCCACCAGAATCTTACATTGGCTTTCGTAACAGTTTTGACTGTGTATGGAATGGCAGGGAAGCAGGCCCTTAAAGACAAGCTACCAAAATAGAGAGAGCTTTAAAAATATACCACAAATAAACACATTTCATAAACAGTTACATATCTTTCATACTAGCCTTATTTCTGTTAGAACAAATCAGATATATTCCTGTTTAAAGAAGGATTTTCCCTCCCAATAGTTTCTCCTCTTAGTGTTCTTTCAGCAAAGGTTTTTTTTTTCTGCCTCCAATTTTGTGCGTGCAAAAACTTACAAGTACATTTTCTAGCAACAAGGTAGTTATGGGCAAGTTTTCAAAAGAAGGTGCCTGAAGTTAGGCAACTAAATCCATACCTAGGCATCTAAATAAGTAGCCTGATTTCCAGAAGTGCTCTGCACCCAGCTCATACTAATTTCAAGGGCTGTAATGGGTGGGAGATTATTCCTTTGAAAATTAGGCCACTTATTTTTCAACCGATGTATGGATTTAGGTGCCAGGTGTGAAAATTTTGCCCTCGACGTCTCCATGCCAAAGAATGCACCTGAATTATTTATAACCATAAAACGTTTCCTTTAATTATGTACAGACACAAAACTGGGAGCACGAAACCTGAGGTATAGTTCAAAATAAGGCCCACAGTGGTGAGAGCAAAACTATTTCCATGGCAATAAACTAGGGAGTTATAATAGAATATAACCAGAAGAATATGACTTAATTCCAGAGCAAAGCAGGAGGGAGAAAATCTTTATATTTCTTAACCTGTAAGCACCTTGGGGCGGGGGCTGTGTCTATATTTCTTCAGCGCAAATTTGATCCTGATTGGGGTCTCTGAGCACGACTGAAATACACAGACTAGGACAGATTTTCCAAAGGGCTTAGCTTCCATTTAGGCAGCCAAATGAAGAAGCCAGACTTTCAAGAAGAGCTCAGCACAGAGCAGCTTCACTTGGGTGTCTAAGTGGGAGCTGTTGTGAAAATCTAGCGTAATAAATAATGAACACTCTTAGATCTCTCTCAGTCCAGATCACAGTGGACACATCACTGTTATTGGCACCCCGGTTGGCAGCTGGGATGAATTTTTCCTATTGTATTGGTGGAGAATCTGGCACTGCCTGTCCCCATGCTGTACCAGGTCTGTAGTTAAATAGAGGGGAATTCAATCTCCAAGGCTGTTAATCCTCTCGCTCGCGCACACACGCATACACACACCTCCCTCCACCAAAAAGGTCTTCTAATAGGAAAGAAAACGTTTGCCACCACCACTGAAGACACAACCTCCAGTTGAGACCCCATGTTCTAAGAAATGGGATCTACATTAAGAGATTTGCCAAGCTGGGGGTGCTAATTTGAGGACTTTTCATATTTATTTAAAAAATGGAAAATACTGAATTCCTTACTTGTATTAACTAGAAATGAAATCTGGCCGGTCATAAACCAGGCCAGCACACTAAGCTTCATCCCAAGCCCCCTAATAAATGTCCGCCTTTATTTTACTGCCCTGCTAAATGAAGTACTGTATCACTGCAGGCTTACTAGGAGACATCTGTTCTTAGGCCAGCTGCTCTCATTTCTGAGACTGAAGTAACATCATCCAGTCTGAACAGTAGGATTTTAATTCAGCCACAAAACTTTTTATGTCATGAAATGACTAAAACACATTCTCCCAAATTTGAATGACTAAACTCCTTGCAGGTGACTCCTTTTCCTTTTAATTAGTTCTGATTGTTTTCAAGTGGGACATCTGATCCCTCAGTCCTTTAAAACAGAACGCTCCTACTATCACAAATTGGAGTTTTGCGTGAGCGAGGGCTACAGGATCTGGCCCTTTGCTGATATAGGGTTCGATTGGTTTCAGGTTTCAGTCTGCAACCATGAGGGCTAAACATTTACTTTTTTTACAAAAAATGAAAGCTGAGAGTTTTATGAAATCACTTGACTCCAGCAGCTGGGGCTTTAAGAAAAAACATCAACAATCACGAGACTCAGGATAAAATCACAAGAGGTGGCAACATGGGGGCTTTTTATTTGGATGACTAACTAAAGATTTAGGAGCCTAACTTTAGGCACTGATTTTTTTAAAATCTTGGCCTATGTCCACATATTTTCCACCAGTCTTTTTATACCCAAAGTGCAATAAATAGATTGAAATCACCTCCTTTCCACTGAGGACTTTTCCAGATTTTGGTTTTGTTTGTGCTTGCCACACAAGATGCTTCATAAAAGCATACAAATATTGTGCAAAGTCAGTCACTCTTCGTGACAATAAGAAGTACAGTCATCTAGATCCCAATCTATCACATTCATTAATTCTTTCTGAGGAATTTAAACTAAGACGGGTCAGGGACAATGAGACCTGGGGTTAGATTTTTCTTGAAAGGTCAGCTATGTAAAACTATGACATTTTTACCCTCTGACATTTCCAATTAATCTGCATGAAATCCCAATAATTCTCCAAATACCATGTCTGAATAAACATCATACATTATACTGCATCGGCATGCATCACCACGACTGCCACGCATGTAGTCATTAATCTCATGCCAATCCCCAGAACTAGTCAAGTGAAGCACAATTTCTACAGCTGACACTAGGGGAGTAGATCCCACTCACAGTCCAAATGGATTTTTCAGTAAAGCGTGATCAGTGACTCGCAGCAGCAGAGGTGGACTCTGATTTAACATGAATCATATGGATTCCATATGGAATTTGCTTGATCTTTCTCTCTCTTACACACACCCCACCACCAATAATGTCATGCAGCCAGACAGAGTATAAGGTTTTATTAATCAGTGTTGCCAGCTCTCACGATTTTATCATGCGTCTTGTGATATTTGGTGTTTTTCCTACAGTCTCAGCTCCTGGAGGCAAGTGACTGTGTGAGAATATATGAGAATCTCAGCTTTCATTTATTTAAAAAGTAAGTTTCTTACTTTTTAAAGTAAGCCTTCCCGGTTGCAAAGCAAAGCTTGAAAATGTGACACAAGCACACCTGAAAGGTTCAGAAACTAGACAGGAAATAAAAAGAATCTAAATGTATTATTTTTATTAAAAACCTCACACTTTTAAAGATTGATCTCATGATTTTGTGGCTCCTGGTTTATGAACATTTAGGGTTTGCCGTAGTGTTGACTGTACTGTCATTATGCAAATTGGACCCCCCTGAGTCAATCAGGATGTGTGGCGTTGTGTATGGATACAGTCTGGTGTAAGTAGCAGTACAGCATCCCTCTGAGATGAATAGCAGACAATTCCATTTCTGTGCAGGAAGAAGGGATAAAACCACAGGAATAAGAGGAATAAGCGTTCAGCTTCTAAGCTAGAATCTAATATCAAAGCATGTTTTTTCTTAGCAAGGTAATAGCTTTTCAAAATAACCGTATTCTAGGGAGAGCGC
Organism: Terrapene triunguis; assembly: GCF_002925995.2. NCBI lineage: Eukaryota > Metazoa > Chordata > Testudines > Emydidae > Terrapene > Terrapene triunguis. The sequence goes on along the minus strand of NW_020699449.1, from coordinate 9,110,485 downwards.
CAAGATTTATGGATAGTAGGACAAACTGCATCAGTGGAATGTCTGACTGCATGTTAAATGCTCCAGCGTGCAAAGGAATTTCTCCACTGTGAAGAGACTTTTGTATCCCATATAGATTGCCATGGAATCCTAAAAAAAGACTGCTGATATATAAAGCTGCAATTACCATAGCCTTGGGAGGATTCGATTTTTATAGGTCAATGTCGATAAATGCCAATTTCATACCATACACTCACAAACCGACAAAAAATATATCCATAGATGATAATCTACTCTTACAGATAGGCAAAGTAAGAAAAATGCTGCTTGAGAACTTATTCAAGTTTGATTTAAGGATATTTACACTGTATATTTTGACATGTGATGTTTTAACGATTATTAGGTCTGTAAAGCGATTAAAAAAATTAATCGTGATTAATCACATGATTAAAAAAGTTAATCAGGATTAATCACACAATTGCGCTGTTAAACAATAATAGAATAGCATTTATTTAAGTATTTTGGATGTTTTCTACATTTTGAAATATATTGATTTCAATTTAAACACAGAATACAAAGTGTACAGTGCTCACTTTATACTCATTTTTTATTACAAATATTTGCACTGTAAAAAACAAAAGAAATAGTATTTTTCAATTCATCTAATACAAATACTGTAGTGCAATCTCTTTATCATGAAAGTTGAACTTACAAATGGAGAATTATGTACACATATAACTGCATTCACAAAAAAAACAAATGTAAAACTTTAGGCTCTACAAGTCCATTCAGTCCTACTTCTTGTTCAATCAATCACTCAGACAAACGAGTTTGGTTACATTTTCAGGAGATAATGCTACCCGCTTCTTGTTTATAATGTCACCTGAAAGTGAGAACAGATATTCACATGGCATTGTTGTAGCCAGCATCACAAGATATTTACGTGCCAGATGCACTAAAGATTCTTATGTCCCTTCATCCTTCAACCACCATTCCAAAGGACATGCGTCCATGCTGATGATGGGTTCTGCTCGATAACGATCCAAAGCAGTGCAGACCAGCGCATGCTCATTTTCATCATCTGAGTCAGATCCCACCAGCAGAAGGTTGATTTTCTTTTTTGGTGGTTCAGGTTCTGTAGTTTCTGCATCAGAGTGTTGCTCTTTTAAGACTTCTGAAAGCATGCTCCACACCTCGTCCCTCTCAGATTTTGGATGGCACTTCATTTTCTTAAACCTTGGGTCGAGTGATGTAGCCAGGGGCGGCACCAGTGCACCAAGCGCGTGCCTGGGGCGGCAAACCGTGGGGGGCGGCAGTCAGGCGGCTTTCGGCGGCGCACCTGCGGGAGGTCCGCCGGTCCTGCGGTTTCGGCAGCGGGCACGCCGAAGCCGCGGGACCGGCGGACCTCCCGCAGGCATGCCGCCAAAAGCCGCCTGACTGCCGTGCTTGGGGCGGCAAAATACATAGAGCCGCCCCTGGATGTAGCTATCTTTAGAAATCTTTATGTTTTGTCAAATCTGCAGTGAAAGTGTTCTTAAATCAGACAACATATGCGGGGTCATCATCCTAGACTACCATAACACAAAATATATGGTAGAATGCAGGTAAAACCATGGAGCAGAAGACATACAATTCTCCTCCAAGGAGTTCAGTAACAATTTAATTAATGCATTTTTTTAAACAAGCGTCATCAGCATGGAAGCATGTCCTCTGGAATGGTGGTCGAAGCATGAAGAGGCATATAAATGTTTAGCATATCTGGCACATAAATACCTTGCAATGCTGGCTACAAAAGTGCCATGTGAACGCCTTTTCTCACTTTCAGATGACATTGGAAATAAGAAGTGGGCAGCATTCTCTCCCGTAAATGTAAACAAACTTGTTTGTCTTAGCAATTGACTGAACAAGAAGTAGGACTAAGTGGACTTGTAGGCGCTAAAGTTTTACATTGTTTTGGTTTTGAGAGCAGTCATGTAACCAAAAAAAATCTACATTTGTAAGTTACGATAAAAAGTCACGATAAAAAGATTGCAGTACAGTATCTGTATGAGGTGAATTGAAAAATACTATTTCTTTCGTTTGTCATTTAAAAAATGCAAATATTTGTAATCAAAGTAATATAAAGTGAGCACTATACACTTTGTATTCTGCATTGTAACTGAAATCAATATGTTTGAAAATGTAGAAAAACATCCAAAAATATTTAATATATTTCAATTGGTATTCTGTTGTTTAATAGTGCGATTAAAACTGCAATTAATTGCAATTAATTTTTTTGAGTTAATCACGTGAGTTAACTGAAATTAATCGACAGTCCTAAAAATTATAAAGCTAACTTCTTTAATCTCTGTGGATACACTGTCATTAAATAATTGTCTGACACTCCCCTCCTAATTTCCCACAACTGTGAAAATTTAAATCAATAAAAATGTAAAAAAAGTACTTAAAAACTATTATTTTGCACAACTGTGAAAATTTAAATTGACAGAAATCTTAACAAATACTTAAAAATAAATATCAATATTATCCATAAAAATTATATTATATATATATATATATATAAAAAATCGAATTCTGCCAAGCCTGCATAACCAGAGCAAAATGTAAATAGCTAACTTAGGTCCTGTAAAACTAGATGAAACCTGTGTAGTACAAGTGCTCATTTCTATATACAGCGCAAACACCAGGTTCAAGGATATAGGAAGATAATGTGTTAAAATTACCTTCTCAAGACAATGAATAAGGAAATTCTTTTCATGCCAATGCTAGTCTTGTATGTATGTGGTCTTTCAGAAGAAAAGACCCCTACATCACTCACTGAAGAGAGTTTGTAGATGATGGAGACACACTAATGACTCTATAGTAAAGGCCCAGACTGTTGGGGTATGTCTACACGACAGCTGGGAGCGAGTCTCCCTGCCAAGGTAGTTAGACTTATACAAGCCAGGCTCAAGCTAGTGCGCTAAAAATAGCAATCTGGCCGTTCCAGCTCTCCCTCTCCCATTATGCACCAGGCTCAGGGACTCCCATGATGCACTGCCTCCCCTCGCCAAGAGAGGTGCCCATGGTGCATCAGGGGAGACTCGTCTGACGAGGGAGCCTGGCCAATCAAGGAGAATGGGATCATGAGGCAATGTGGCGGCATTTCAGAATCTAAATATTTCAGTTTTGATTTTTTTGCCAAAAAAAGTAAAAAATTATTGCAGAAAAATTCCTATTTTGTGACCACTAGCTGACATGCTGCCAGCACTGGGTGTGGACGGGGTATGGAGCAGTGTGGGGCCAGAGACACAGCTCATGGCTGCCTTTGGATCCATCTGGTTGGACCCTGCTTTCCCTTGACCTCCGCAAGTTCTGCCTCTCAGTGCAATGCTAGCCACTCCTCCCTTGGTGGATGATATGATGGGAGTGGAGAATTTCAGGAGTCGGGGGCTCTTCTGTGCTAAAACCTTATCTTGGAGGTTCCCAGTACAATTCTGTCTGAACTTTAATGAAAGGTACCTCCCCCACGCCTTGTTAATGGTGTGCATGACTGATTTCTGCTGGTCCCTTGGGCGATAGCTTAAAATAGTTTTCACTATTTGTAAATGAGCGATCAGGTTATGCCGTGCAGAAACATAGCTTGTTGTGCATTTATTGTAATTTGTCCCACATCAATGCACTGTACGTGGGTTTATCACAGTACACCAAACTCTGTCCTCCAAATTCTTGCACATGCACTCGCCTCTACAGTTTGTTGGAGTTGCCCACAAAAATCTGAAAGCAAAATTTAGCTAGTATTGTGTAATGTACATAAAGATGACAGTCTTGGGGAAAAAAAGGTCTCTCATTTACTTGTGAATCTATGCAATGTTTTTGTTCACTGCAGGGCTTGGACTGCCACCTCTTTCAAGATTTACTGAAGAGGAAGAGTATCTGAGCTTCAGCTTTAAATAGTCACTTAACTAGTACCTTTTTTCGTCTTAACAGTTTTTGCCAGAATCCTGAAGGCTCCTGAATCCCACAATGTCACCTTTGGGTCTGTGGTGACTCTGCGGTGCACGGCAACGGGCATTCCCGTTCCCACTGTCACGTGGCTTGAAAATGGAAAAGCTGTAAGTGCCCCTTTGATACCTCTGACTAATGAGCGCTGGCATCAGGAAGAAGCATGATCTAATGAATAAAACGCAGAAGTGGGAGCCAGGAAGTTGGGTTCTATTCCTGTCTGAAATGATGTGGTGTGCCACCTTGGACAAATCATTGAACCTCTCTGAGTCTCATTTCCTCCTCTGTAAACTGTGGATAATTGTACAGTGCTTACCTGCTTCATTGAGGTGTTGTGTTGAGTGACCTGTTAATGATTGCAAAGTGCTTGGTAATCCTTAGGTACAAAGCATTATAGAAGTGTGCAATATGGTTATTATTAGTAGTGCTCTACAACAGCAGGTCTGCATGTCTGATTTAGTGTTTTATGGGGCTTTTCTCGCCATCTTTTCTGACTTTCCTTTTAATGATCCCTTTGATTGGTAGCCAAATATATCAATAATAATAGGGCAAAAAGATACATGAAAAGATGACATGCTGACTCTGTTATAAAGATATCTAGCGTTAATATATCCTGGCTTATCCCCTCCCCCCAGACTGTAGCTACAAGAACTAACATCTCACAGCAGTCCCATGGCATGGTTCTCTCTGTAAACAATCTGCCCACACAGAATATTTATAGGTTCAGTGACTTTAAGGCCAGAAAGAATCATTGGATCATGTAATTTGACCTCCTGTATAACACAGGACCTTAAATTTCACCCAGTTACCCCTGTAATAAGCCCAATAACTTGTGTTTGGCTAAAGCATATCTTCCGGAAAGGCACCCAATCTTGATCTGAAAACATTCAGAGTTGGAGAATCCACCACTTCCCTTGGTAATATGGTCCAATGCTTAATCTCCGTCACTGTTAAAAAAGCGTGCCTTATTTCTAATTTGAATTTGTCTGATTTTAACGTCTATCCCTTGTTTCTTGTTCTGCCTTTCTACATTGATTGAGAAGCCTTTTAGTGTCTGGTATTTACTCTCTATGAAAGTACTTATGCACCATAATCAAGTCTGCTCTCAATGTTCTTTCTGCTGAACTAAACAGTTTGAGCTCTAAGTCTCTCACTGTAAGGCGTTGTCTCCAGCCCTCAAATCATTTTGTTTCTCTGCATCCTGAGCAATTTTCAACATACTTTTTAAAATGTGGACACCAGAAGACGTGATTCTATTACCAATCTCACCAATGCCATATACAGAGGTAAAATCACCTCCCTAAACCTACTCACGGCCCTCCTGTTTATACATCCAAGGACCTCATCAGCCCTTCTTTTGCCATAGCATCACACATGTTGAGTTACTTATCCACTATACCCCCTAAATCCTTTTTAGAGTCACTGCTTTCCAGGACACAGTCCCCCACTTTGTAGGCACGACCTACATTCTTTGTCTGTCGATGAATGACCTTTGGATGTATTAAAACGCATTTTGTTTGAATGGGCCCAGCTTATCAAGCAATCCAGATCATTCTGCATGACCGCCCTGTCCTCATCATTATTTACCACCCTACCAATCTTTGTGTCATCTGCAAATTTGATCTGCAGTGATTTAATAGTTAATTTCAGATCACTGATAAAAATGTTGAATAGCATCAGACCCAGTACGGATCCCTTTTGAAACAGCCCCATTTGATGATTCCCCATTGACGATGACTTTTTATGATCTGTCAGTATTAATGCAGGTACTGCTAGAACCTGCAAAAAACCCTGCCTAAAATGCTCTCTGAATTTGTGAACTGTCCCCACTCATGTTCTGCATTAAGGACAAAATTTTTGCCTGCCAGAGTGGCTGCACACAGCAGGATGAGGGCATGGGGAGCAATGTCCTCTACTGTGAAAATTAAAACAAGCCATGGTCCAGCAGCTCCATTGTGTGTTAGACATGACTCCCAGGAAGCATATTCTGCTGGTTTATGGGTGATGTCCCAAGACCTCTGATGCACAAGGAATGCTACTGAACTTGCTGTCCCCAGGCAGAGTGGCTAAGGAACCTTCTGCTCTCCATTACCCCACTGCTTAAGGATGCAAGGGCAGAATATTGCCTTAACTGCTTTGTCAGTTGGCTACTTGTATATCATCTTACCAGTAGTCAAATGGCCTTTTCTATACATCCTCAATTCCTTTAATTCATCTTTAGTAGCCCTGAAAGAAGATCTTTAGGGACCACTTTACTTTTCACCCTCCTATTCTTTTCTATTGATACCCTCTATCCATTTGGGTTCGGTATGTGCAGATTTTGTCATCTGCAGGGGCACATGTTAGAGTACCCAAAGTGGATGAGCATAGCACACAAGGAAGCTTGCTTGAGGTCCTAATGAAAATCAGACTCTTTCCGTATTCAGTTTTTGGACCATATAGCACAACTGTTTTTTATAGCTGGGTTTTAACACCATTTTGCAGGGACAAATGTTATTGGGACCTATTTCCAACAGTATATCTTTCTGGTGGCGTAAGCTCTTGGGGAGTGAGCACTGTGTAATGACCTAGAAAGGTAGGCAACATCTTCGTCCTTCTGTGGAATGCTAGCAGATGCTGGGCCTTGCAGATCATTTTTCCGTTGGAGGAGAAATCAATAAGGTGGAGTCTGGGTATTTTTTAGTGCAACTTGTTAATTTTACACTGTATACAACAGCCCTTGAAAACAGGCGGTCACAAACACCAGACAAGGAAATCTCCTCTTTCAGGAATCGCAGCTCAAATGCCAAGCCCTGGTTCCTAGGAAGAAAATTTGTCCCAAGGATTAACAAGAGTTACAGAGATTAAGACAGAGAGTAAACTCTCCTGCTGCTTGCAACCGCTCCACCAAAAGGTACTAATATCACAAAACTAGCAACAATGCGTCCAAGACTGAACAGGGACCACATGCTAAGAAAAAGATCTTGCAAGACCATGTGTAACAGCACTAACTGATGACTCCTACATTACCTTTCTAGTTGTGGCATCTTTGGGGCATTATACTCCTATGTGCTTGCCTTGTGGGTCATGCATTCAGTATGAATCACATGCAGTCCCTCTCATTCACATACACTCTCCAGATTTCTGTGTTGTGTTCTCCTGGGTGCTGGGCAATGTGTGTTCTTATATTCTTTCATAGCCACTTTCTGCTGCTCTTATGTCTGAGATCACGCTCCTATGGAGGAGCGGCAGAACAGCTGAGAAAACAGTAGAACCACAGAATTCTCTGCCTTCTTTGAAAAAGCCTTCTGAAAAGCAAGATCCCTCCTCCCCTTATCACTAAATAGGCCTCAATATATCAAAGGAGCTCTCAGCACAGGATCCTAAATGCCTGTTATCTGTAGTATCAGGGTACGTCTACACTACCCGCTGGATCGGCGGGTAGTGATCGATCTATCGGGGATCGATGTATCGTGTCTAGATGAGACGCGATACATCGATCCCTGAACGCACTCCCCATCGACTCCGGAACTCCACCGCTGCGAGAGACGGAAGCGGAGTCAACGGGGGAGTGGCGGCCGTCAATCCCGTGCCGCGAGGATGCAAAATAAGTCGATCTAAGATACGTTGACTTCAGCTACGCTATTCTCATAGCTGAAGTTGCGTATCTTAGATCGATCCCCCCCACCCAGTGTAGACCAGGCCTCAGTATCTTCTCCCACCTCAACTGCCAGCTCCTTTTCTTGACCTGGTGATTTACTAGTGCCTTTGTTCTGTGTAGATCCAGTCACTACAAACTTATCCCAGAGAAAGGAGGGTCTGACCAACACACCTGACCTCCAGCCAAGGGCTGAACTTTGTATACTCAATCCATTTCTTAACTGGGCATTGTTTGGGCTGGGGTCAGATCCGCTCCAGCCTCTATGCCTCCAAGGCAAAATCAGTCCCAAGAGGAATGCCTTCGCGACCACATAGCTTTAAATATGGTAAGGAGACCTTTCTTTAATGAGTGCCTGCCTCTAGTAAAGTTAAACCAGGAAACAGGTGGAATCGAGCACATGTATTTAAAGACTGACTTGCAAGCAAGCAACAGCGAGTAATTTGAGGATGTGATCCCTGCAGTGTCTGTGTTGTTATAGTCTCTGAATGCTGACCTGTAATTGTCCTGAAGTTTAAAGAGGATGAAAGGACTGTACTGTAGTCATTAAACTGCCATGGAACAGAAAGATGAAAGTTTCTCTAAACAGCTGTCTTGACTTCCCAATGAACAAACAAAAATGCTGTTCCAATTCTGTTTCCCCTCGTTAGTCATTGCAAGACATCACGGGACTGAACTATAGCTCTCTGCAAGGGAGAATTAAGCTAAACACAAAGATATGGTAAAAGCCTCTTCTTTCTTAGATTCCAAAATGGAATTTTAAAAAGTTAAAGAAAATCCTACGGGGGGGAAAAACGTAAGCAATTTCTTTAACTAGTAAAGGGAATCAATACATTTAATGAAGACAATCTCAGGTTCCAAGTAGAAAAATTAACAGCCAATTTGTAAGGTCTAAAAATACAATTACCTGAAATGTTCAAGAGCTACATCAGAAAGCCAAGGTGGGCGAGGTAATATCTTTTTTTGGACCAACTTTTGTGGGCAAGAGAGTCAAGCGTTCAAGCTTACACAGAGCGCTTCTTCAGATCTGGGCCACAGACTTTGGTCCAATAAAAGATATTACCTCCACCCACCTGGTCTCTCTACTATCCTGGGACCAACATGGCTACAACAACACAGCAAAAGCTACCCCAGGCTTTCTCAGACTGTTTTACATAATGCAAATGACAGTTCGTTATGCTCTTGCACTTTGCAAGCAAAGTCAAAGAGGGATCGTTTTCACACAAAGAGGCCTTGAGCTGAAATTGGCCATTGGATTATTTCCCCCTGTTCCTGAAAGTTCTATCAACTGACCTGGCAAGCAAAGCATTTTGCATTGTGTGATCCAGGCTGAGAAGGAACAGTCCTGATTCACTGTTCTCGGATTTCCTTTCTGAGGCCCATTCCGCTGAGTAAAACTACACAGAAGATCCCAGACTTGACTCAGACCCTTTAATGTTTTGGCACCCATTGGATACACAGGAAGAAGAGTGCAGAGGAAGGGAGGGAGGCTTATATCGAGACATATGAGACAGTGATCCATGGATCAGGAGTTTCTGTGAAAAATAAAATGACTGACAGGCTCCATGCTTGCAGAGAAGCTAACAGAACGGTCTAAGGATGTAAGAGAAGCATTTCAAGGAAGAAACTTATTAAAGCCCAGTTAGCCTAGCATACTAGCTCGACTATTATTACACCTGGTTGAAATCCTGAAGAAATTCCTTTTTCATACCAACAAGAATGGATTGCAGTTTTGTATCCAAAGAAGTGGGGGCAGGACAAAAACTCTCTTTGCTCACTTACCTAATCATGAACAAAGGTAAATGTTTAAGAAAGAATGCATTCCTTTCCTCCGAAGTTGACTTCATGGATGTAAGGGGCGGGGATGTCTTTTCGTTCTGTGTTTGTTCATCTCCTAGCACAATGGGGTCCTAGTCCAGAATTTGGGCCCCTAGCCACTACCCCAGTAAAAATAGATGATAATGATAATAGTATGCATCTGTGTGATAGGGCTTAACACCCATCATCTGCAAGGCTAGCAATGCACCTTATTAGTCATCTTTGCTCCTGGGGAGGTAAGCAGCTAATTGGCTCATGGCCAAAGGGGGCCGAGAAAAGCCCTAATAAATAAACTGAAGGAGTTTGATTCAGGGAGGAGGAAGAGATGGCAGATGAGACAGGTCTCTTGGACTGAGAGAAGCCATGGGCTAGGGTGCACAGACAGAGACAACAGGGGCAGCACAGTACAGGGGTAGCACAGGTAGCAAGGGAAGCCCTGAGACGGTGTCTGTAAGTAGAGAAGACTTGAGTAGCCCAAGAGGGCAGAAGAACTATTCAGTTTCGTTTGGGCTTGTTTATAACACCCCAGAAGGGGTCGGAACTTAGGTGACTTGGACGAAGGGCTGAGACACACAAGACTGGGGCCAGAGGCAGGTGACCAGCAGGAGGGGCTACAGCCAAAGATAGCAGCTACATCCTGCACTCTGGGGGTGAGTAAATCCTGCCACAGTCCTCTACTCTGCCGATTTCAAACACTGGTACAATGCGCAACCAAACTGAATATGTGTGACCCAACTGAGTTTCAATAGTATTGTGCTATTTGGAAGACACACATTTAGTTAAAGCTGTTGCCAGATATTTTCTACAGGCAAGACCTCCGACTGGGATGACAGGAATTCTTGAACCAGAACTGATTCCTGTTAATAGAAATCTCACTCCTAACATCACACTGGATAACTGATACTAAAAATTATTCCTGCCGTGTGGCAGTAGCCATTCTAAATATGGCCCAACTCCTTCCCTGGCCCCGTTGCCTCTCTCCAGTTTGATTCTGGCTCCAGAGACCTCCTCACTTGCTCCTTCCTGCTTCCTGATTCCCTCCCCATAGTGGCTTTCAGTACCTGTGCATATATGGGTATACACCAGAAACTGAGAGCCACTAGCCATTAGCCAATGAATCCTAAAAACATGGATGCTGCACAAATCAAAATGGATCCAAACTCGGTTTGAAGTTTTTTGTTATTTTTCCACTTGATTTAAAAATAATATGGTACAAAATCTGACAGACTAGATCCACAAGCAATAAAAAGAATCCATAAGCCTGTCTTAACCACCCAGCTAAAGTGAGTTTATGGCTGGTTTTTGGCACTGGAGTATCACAAAGTATCCGGAGCCTGATCATGAATCTGCCTCAAAATGCCAACTGTAAAGAAGGGATTTTCCTGATGATCCAGTGCTGATCTACAGACCTCAGAAACCAGCACAGATTAGGGAGGGTGGGCAGATTCTGATAAAATAAGCACCAACTCAAAATCCTAACCCAAACACCTTAACCTTTAAAGAGCCATTTAATTCGTCAGGCCAACTCTAGACGTGCAAGTGCTCACAAAGCACAAGGATGGGAGAAATCCCGGTGTCATTGATGTTGATGGCAAATTTCCCAATAGTTTCAATGGGACCCACAAGGTTTCCATCCTGACTGCAATTGGGAGGTATTGGGAATCTCCCAAGTAAGTCTCTTCTCATGGGATATCCAGTTGAAGAGTAAAGTTCAATGGGAGTTGAGGGTAATGGATCATAATTTTGCAGACAGAAGTGTTCAGACAGTATAACTTAGCTTTGAATAAACATTTACACTAGAATTCACAAGCTCTTGAGAGTCAGGAATTATTAGCATATATTCCACTGTGTGGTACTTGTTATTCTAAGCATGGGCATTTTCCCATTGTCTTCAGTAGGACTACTCCCGTCTTTCATGTTAGATGTGTGCTTAAGTACCTTGCTGAATTGGGGCCCGCGAAAAGATGTTCCAGATCATTAGCCCTAATTCCCATTGTCAGGTAGCACGACTAGGATCCAGAAATGAGACTCACTTGAATTATTCGTGATGGTTTGACACCGTCTCTGGCTCTCAGTGGTGGAGTAGGCTAACTGCTCAGCATTAACTTCGTGATGTGACGCTGCAGGAGCTATAATGGACCGTCATCTATAATTGCAGTGAGTGTCAGTGCTGTACCAACAAGAAAAGACTGAGCATAAAATGATCCCCGCCTAAAATCACATAGCTCCCAGCTCACTCGTGGATTTCTGAAATGGGCAAAGAGAAGCACCAAATCTGAACTCTTTCACATGTTACTGGGCGGTGCAAAGTCAAAAAGTCTATCAGGCCTTTCATAACATTGGAGCCAGAGCACTTGTTCTGTTCAAACACTGCCTTAAAGCATGGGTCTACCCTGAAAAGTGTAAAAATGGTTTGTGAAAATTTGAGATCTTGACTTTTTGTCCTAATTTGGGACAGGAAAATTTTCAAAATCTCTAAAATTTGAACCATTTTCCATCCATCCCTAATCCTTGGCTGCCATATTTAATGAAATGCAGTGAATTCAAAGGGAAATTTGCTCAGTTTACAAGTAACAAGATTTTTTTCCCTACCAGTGAGCCCTGCAATCTCAAAGCCATGCAATGTTCTTTGTGGCTCGTGTATCATCACCAATAAAGACAGATCCGGGACCAGATCCTCAACTCAATTACAAAACTCTGTATTACCCTGTGAAGTTGCAGTTTAGTTAATAGTTATTGATGTAGCATGAAACAGAAAGGAATCAGACGCCCCACTGCGTTGGCTTTGCACTGCTAACAGGGATAAAACATGCTAGGCTCTGTTTTTAGGAAGTGTGGAACACCCATCTTCTGAAAAAGAGACTCATTAAAGATGTCTCACATTGGGCATCCCAAAATTGGAGCACCCAAAATCACCAGTGATTTGAAAATCCAGACTATTAAAACTTGCTTTTGTCCGTAAAGTCAGCTGTTACGAAGGTGCCATTTTTATGCAGTCCCTTTTCTGACCGTGCTGTGCTTTAACTCACTGTCACTTTAATCCACCTGGTTCAGCTTTGTTTGTTTGTTTATTTTTAAAATTGTCTTTAAAAAAACCCCTCAACCAACCCCCAACCCATTGTTCTGTTCTTTGATCTTTTAGGTTTCTGCGGGATCTATAGTCGAAAGCGTGAAAGACAGAGTGATCGACTCCCGACTGCAAGCGTACGTCACCAGGCCGGGCTTGTTCACATGCATTGCCACCAACAAACACAGCAAAACCTTTGGCACTGCAAAAGCTGCAGCTACTATCACTGTGTCAGGTATGCTGAAAAGAAAAGGCTTTTACTAAGCATCTTGCCACCCAGCATTAACTTTCTCCTGTCAGGAGGAAGGAGTAGGGGAAGAAGCTTTGGAGGATGTGAGGGGCTCTACTTAATAATAATTTACAGAGGGTTAAATTTGACCACAAGTGCAACCCCCTGCTGGGCTATTTCCTTATACACCTCTACCTCGATAAAACGCTGTCCTCGGGAGCCAAAAAATCTTACCGCGTTATAGGTGAAACCACGTTATATTGAACTTGCTTTGATCCACCGGAGTGCGCAGCCCCGCCCCCCCGGAGCACTGCTTTACCGCGTTATAGCCAAATTTGTGTTATATCGGGTTGCGTTATATCGAGGTAGCGGTGTATATCATTATGCTTCAGAGATTGGCACAGCTGTCATTTCCTGCTTACTTGCTGTTGTCTTGCATGCTCGGTCCCAGAAGTGCTGTGTAAGCTCATCCTTGTGGAGGAAGTCACAGTATTAATATCACCTAACGGCAAAGTGAAAATAACCTCAATGAGCTACTAGCATCTTGTTATATCAAAGAAACCATGGAGCTTGGTGGCAGAACGGGTTCCCCTCCTCACAGAGCGAGATTGCAGGGCCGTGCAGCTACTGGTCCTTAGGTGACTTCTCTGTTTGTTAACTGAACTGTGCTTTGGTGGGGGGACCTCCTGTGCTGTGAACTGGTATGATAAAGCAGGGAGGGACTGTTGATTATTGCAGGATAAACCGAGGGCCCAATTCATTTCTGCACTAGCAGTTAGTGACCAAAAGAAGATAGTTTGCCCCTCCCCTATTAAGGAGTTGGTTTGTTTTCCCATCACCCCCAAAAGACCTAGAGCTTCTTACAAGAGAACACTTCAGGCTTGATGGCAGAATTACCATAAGTCCTGGGTAAAGGGCAGTTTGTAGCTGTACTGCCCAAGATAAAAGCCAGTTCCAATTCACTCCACGGTTCCCCCTGGTTCCAGGAGGGAAGTAATCTGTGTCAGTCCCTTATCGGGAGCAAATTACTTCTTTCTCTGCCAGCTCAGCTGCGCTTGCTGGCATATTGTGGGGGGTAAAGATAGTGCTCCAGTCATTCCCGACCCCTGCCTGTTAACTCTCTGCCCAGCTGTGGATACTCTTCCCCACATGCTGTGCTGGTATCCTGCACAGGCACGTAGGGTGAGCCACAATTTAATCTTCAAGGCCATAGGTGCTGACTCCGTGGGTGCTCCAGGGCTGCAGCACCCATGGGAAGAAAATAGTGGGTGCTCCCCCTCCCTCCCAGCACCCGCCGCAGATGCTGTTCAGTGGTGTGCAGGAGGAGCTGGGGGGAGGGGGTGGAGTGAGGGTATGGTGCACTTTGGGGAGGAATGGGGCGGGAAGATGTGGGGCGAGGATGGAGCGGGGAGCAGGAAGGGGGGTGGGAAGAGGTGGGGCAGGGCCTTGGGGGAAGGGGTGGAGTGGGGGTGGGACCCGGGACGGAGCAGGGGTCAAGCATCCCCCAGGAAATTAGAAAGTCGGCGCCTCTGTTCGAGGCCCTACATTATGTGGCCACCAACTGCTGATCTGCTGGCCTGCTAGAACCAGCGCCGTTGGCACTTGGATCACCACCATCCATTTCAGCAAGAATTTCACAGAAAACGCCTTCCTGTTCCTAATTCATTCTCCTTCCTCTCTTCCCAAAACACATCCAGGAAGCAAAGTCTTGGCCTCCCTCTCCCTTAGAAAATACAAATCAATGACAAAAGAGAATGGCAGAACATTTCCTGTATGAACCTTTAAGTTTTGCGTTCAAGAAGAATGGGTAAAAGGTCACTGACAAACTTTTCCCTTTCTCTCCCAAACCTGGCTCCTGTTGCGGCTGGCTCATGTGCCTTCCCAATAGAATGGAGGTAAGTATGTTTTCTTGTCTGTTGAGGTGTTTGTTTGGGCCAAGGTGGCTGGGAGAGGAGATGAATTATGAACAAAGAGAGTTTTGTTATATATTACCAAAACTAATGGATGAAGTGTATCGACAGCAAGAAGTAAGAACAGCATCTTAAAGAGGTTCTCGTATGTGTAACACTGTTCTTACTATACAGGTAGTTACTGGGAATTGGCTTCTAAACAAATTAAACTGTTTCTAATAGAGCAAATATACTCTGAACCAAATTCTGTTCTTAGTTACACACTGTGGCTCATGAAATTTGGATGCTGGTACTGACTTGCCACTGTCTTACTTATAGGGTGTCCAGACAGAAAGTGTGAAAAATCGGGACAGGGGGTGGAGGGGTAATAGGAACCTATATAAGAAAAAGACCCAACAATCAGGACTGTCCCTATAAAATCGGGACATCTCGTCACCCTACTTACTTAGGGTATGTTTACACTGCACACTCCTTATGGCAGCATGTAGAGTACATACATTTCATGCCCCCTCTAGCATGGGTATAAATAGTAGTGTGGATGGTGAGGCATGCATAAGTGAATAGAGTAAAGCCACACCTGATGACTGTCTAGACGTCCTCCTCTGTCTACACTGCTATTTTAAAAAGAACAGGAGTACTTGTGGCACCTTAGAGACTAACAAATTTATTAGAGCATAAGCTTTCGTGGGCTACAACCCACTTCTTCAGATGCTTATGCTCTAATAAATTTGTTAGTCTCTAAGGTGCCACAAGTACTCCTGTTCTTTTTGCGGATACAGACTAACACGGCTGCTACTCTGAAAACTGCTATTTTAGTGTCCCGCTGATGGAGTCTTTCGCTGACACAGGGAAAGGCTCCAGCAGGGAAGAACAGTGGGGAAGGCTCCAGTAGCTTCTAAAGAAAGACTCGAGCAGTGGGGAAAGACCTTGACCGGGGGAGGCCTTGGGAAAAGGCTCTGGTAGCTCTCGCACTGCCGGAGCCTTTCCCCGCTGCTTGCCTGTCTGCCACAGTCTTTCACTGGAGTGTGGATGCAGCTTGCTTTACACGGCGACGTGCAGCTACATGCATCCTACATGTTGCCGCCACCAGTGGTGTGAAGTGTAGGCATAGCCTTAGTGATCTTGAGCAAGACGCTTAACATGTCGATGCTGTCTCAGTCGCCCCATCTGTAAAATGGGGATGACAAGCTATAGTTATGTGCAAACTATTGACCTCTTGGACTATCACAATTAATTTACCATTTATTAAAATATCTAGTTATTAAACCATCTGTTAAACCATTCAGTAAACCTTTATAAGCTATTCATAAATGGAACCTTAATATAAAGTGACTGAAATTGCTGTGGTATACTCATCCCAGTTGAAACCAAGGAGTATAGAAAGTAATAGGAGAGATTTCCCCTCTGATTTCCAGAATGAAGATTTTTTGAATATATTTGGTTGAGCCTTTTTAAATTCCTTCATCGCATTTGACTGAAACCTATTTAGGTTCCTCTGTCACTGACCACAGAATTGGGCAAGTTATTCATAGCTGATCATTTACTCTGTGAATTCAGCCCTCGTATTCTCTTCACTAGTAATCTATGAGCAGAGTTCAGTTTTGAGCATTTGTCATTCAGTGCCATTTGACGCAGATTTTAGGTGTGCATCTTTTAGTCCGTGTCTCCACAAAAATTCTTTGCAGCAACTGTTCCTTTCAGCATTTGCTGTTCAGAATTGACTTTAGTTTTAAGATGATTGCACATACACATTCTTCTGAGGTCTCTGAACACAAGGAAAACATGATAGTAGCACTGATTGTTGCTATCAAGCTATTCCTGTGGGCCGCCTGCCATAATAGTAGCTGGTTTCACAGCTGACCAGTGCAATCCTATGCATGCACTTATTGCTTCCAACTTTCTCTGGCTAAGGGTGTGGAGGACATCCCTCACCCACCGAACAGTAAAATAATAACTTTTTATAAAAATTAATACAAGTACTCCAAGAAGGAGCTGACCCTGCCATGTTTCTCATTATGACAAACATTGCTTCAGTATAGCTGCTGACATCACAGCGCTGGTTAGGAAACCTACCCCCCATAACATCTTTCTTGGATGGGCAACAACTTACCAGCAGGCGGCGTATTCATGGGCTGAGGCTGACTGACACAAGCAGAAGTCTCCTGGTCAGCCCATGGAGCGTGCATAGGAATGCTGTGGTGGCAACGTTCAGTGCTGTCATCATTCCTTCCTTACTTTTTTTTTTAAGCAAATATTTTTTTGTTTTTAAAAGCTTGATATTGACCCCAAAGCTGGGCAATTAGAAATGTAACACAGCCAGAATATGTCATTAGATTCAATGATTTTCAGATTATATTTTCATAGCAAATTAGGGCTGGGAAAGGCTTATGCATTTGTCTTGTTTATTCCCTTGTCAGCATGCTTTTTTTTTTCCCTTGAGGAAATTGAAGCTGTTCTGACAATGGGTAATTTGTGGAGGGGAAAGAAATAAAAGGAAAATATACAAATAGCTCCACTGGCTTTTCCAAATGGTTTGCATGTTGCGAATTGAACCGCATTGACCTCTGTTAAACTGACTGAATGAGCAACCAGGACAGCTGCAGCCAGGCCCCATCCCTCTGCATTTTGAACACTCTCTGGTTAAAGTCAAGGCAGACGCTCCCAGGTGTGTGCTCATACACTCCTCCTGCGGTGTAACCACTCTTCACTGGATGACTCATGGGGGTGTGGATGTCTTCACGTAAAAACAAAACTCCACATGTTTGCAGTCCCGGACAGCAATCCCAGCCTAGCTGGCAGCTGCTCAATTAGTTCCCTCTAAACATTTTTTTCCTGACCTGAGAAAATATTGGACCAGGGTTCGGTTTGAATGTTGGGCTATGGTTGAGATTGGTTCTTACCATACCCAAATCACTTTGCTCATGCCTAATTGGAACTTCTGTACTAGGGCTTCCATGTGTAACCCATGTGCCTAATAGGGAGATATCTCTTTGAGACCCATTGGGGGGGAAGGTAGGAGTGAGTTGTGTCTGGGTCATTGTTGCTAGGCAGATTAAGCACTCCACATCCAGAAGCTTCTGGAATTGGAGGTGCCCTAGCAACAATGACCCAGACACAACTCACTCCTACCTCCCCCACCAGTGGCTCTCTTAAAGAGATATCTCCCAATTAGGCATATGGGTTACACATGCACAGCTGTCTCCTGCAGTACATTGCACTCATGCTCCAGACAGAGCGGAAATCGTGTGTAAGTTGCACCTGGTTCCATGTTTGGATAGCACCTGATTGTTTTAATGGTTATATTTGTGCTGCTGCTTCTTCACTGTCTAATTAGCCTTATAAATACCGTCTTACTGATGAAACTATGCACTTCAGCACAGATTACCGCTGTACACTTACTCCTGTGTTCATTCCCCCCACCAGCAAACTGTACAAGGGTGATACAGGCTACTGCAGCACGTACAGAGGTGAGGTGTGTAGTGCTATCTTGGTGAAGGATGCTCTTGTTTTCTTCAACTCCTCCTATGCTGACCCAGAGGAGACCCAAGAGCTGCTTGTTCACACTGCCTGGACTGAACTGAAAACGGTGAGTTCATTCTGCCACCCGGCTGCTGAGTCTCTGCTGTGTAACTACATCTTCCAGGAGTGCAATCCCTCAGGAGTTGGACCGGCTCCGAAGCCCGTGTGCAGGTAAAAAACATTGACCAGCTGGGTGGATTTCAGTGAGGGCGGGGGGAGTTTGTCCGGACAAGAAGTGGGGATGGTAAGGAAGAACAAGAAAATTACCTTTTAATGTTTAAAACGGTATACGTGTATGGCATTTTTCTTTGCCCCAGTTTCAGCTTTGTTCATCTGCTCATGGAGGTTCCGAACCCACCCCACTGAACACAATCACAAAGCTTACTTAGACTGCAGTGAGGGTAGGATCAGGCCCAGACCTCTTTGTAACATG
Organism: Terrapene triunguis; assembly: GCF_002925995.2. Lineage (NCBI taxonomy): Eukaryota > Metazoa > Chordata > Testudines > Emydidae > Terrapene > Terrapene triunguis. The sequence goes on along the minus strand of NW_020699449.1, from coordinate 9,091,909 downwards.
AAGGGAAGGCAGCATTAAAGAGCAAAAGCACTTTCAAAAATATCCCATTGGTTTTCCATCTGAAGTGCACAAGAGGTTTAATGAATGAATGAGTTAACGTCTGTAAAGTGATCTGAAGAAGAATCGTGCTATATTATGTAAATGCTAAGTATTTTATTAGTATTGGGTCACATCATAAAGTCATTATTCAAAGTAAGGACAGAGTATGGGCTGCAGGATTTGGCCAACCCAGTAAAATAAACACAATAAATAATTATTTTGACCATGTAAAAGAAAAAGGTCAAAACACAGAACAGGTATGATGACACAAATGCCAACATAAGTATTTGCATGCTCTGATGGATAACCATGCATAAGTGCCCATTGGTGCGTCCGTGCTAATGCAGATGTACCTGTTTGTTCATATAGGTTGTTTGGGGAAAGGTGATAATGACTCCCAGGTGGTTCAAATGAACCTTTATCAGAGCTGTGTGCCAATCCTGAAGTCTTGCCTCAACCAAATCTCTGATTGGCAGAAATGGCAAGTAGAGAGGTCAGGACTGGATCCACTGAACTCAAACCAAACAGAGTCAAGTGGTCTCTCTAATCACTATTACCGCTGTTGTTATATAGGGGTCCACTATCCTAGTCAATGAGACATCCTACCAAAATCATTCACCTCTTTCAGGGCAACTCCCTCAGCATCTCTAAAAACAAGTCATTTAGGGGAAGTCCCTGTATGAATTATGATGATGTAGTGTGCATTAAATTTGGTGAATATACTGTATACTAGATTTGCCAATCCACACAGTAGTCTCTCAGCCTATTTTCAGTTTATGTGACAGTATTTATATCCAAGCCAGTCACAATGTATTTGTCAAGCAAGGCTTTCCAAGGTGCTGTATTAAATATTACACCTACGGTGTTCCCTCCCCCCACCGTTCACAAGTGGCCCTAAATGGACAGAACTCCTAGTGACTCAATGGAAGTTCTATGCCTAGAGGGCTTGAAAAATTATGGGCCACAGCCTAAGCTGTATAAACCAACCTAGTTCCTGCACCAACTGAGGCTCTGGCCCAGTGGGCCTAAGGGTTTGCAAGAGAATTCGAGATTAATAGATTTGTCTGGAATGATCTATTTAAACCCCCCCGCTGTTTATTGCCAATGGTTTCATTATCACTCTGTAGATACACGCGCAATTTATATATATGTTCCATTATTTTAATATGGATTGAAGTCAGACAATGACAATTCCTGAGACTACTCCCTCTTCCTGTTTTAAAGATCAAAGAGCAGTACCACAATGATTTTCTCCAGAACTGCAATACCAGTACTACTTCTGCAGTCTTTGATTTCTGAAATGTAATTGTCAATGGTTCCGAGCCCTTGGATGCATTTCAGATGGTCTTGTTGATTTGTATATATTAATTTTTCCAGTTATATTATCTGCTCTTTATCAGCAGCTTTTTATCTTTCTATAGCAATTGGCCAGACCTCACCACTTTTCAAATCTTGTTAAATTCCAGTTTTAAATAAGAAATTTAGTAGCTCAGACATTTTCAAACAGATATCACCAGCCTACTCTTTTATTAAGAGACCACTTTCTCTCTAGTATTTTTTTAACAATTTTTTTTAAAAATACCTTTCTTATTCCCTTTACTCTTTTTGGTGAGCATTAGCGGACTCGTTTAGACTGCTTGGAAAATCTCACCCTTACTGTTCTGGTCATCCTCTTTGTCATGAATGTTGGCAGTTGTCATGCTTCTGTGCTGACTCATAGGTCATTCTAAAACCATAAACCCCAAATCCATTATACAGTATATTTTTATAGGATTAGGTTCCCTTGGGACTATATGATCATCACTGATACCCGTTCAGAACAAGTAGGTAGTCTTGGTTTAACGTTTGTTTACCAGGTACAGGTACTTAACTTGTAGTTTACAAAAGGGATGACTTGTTGCAAAAAAACCCAGTGAACACCATGAATCACAGGGAATCTCACATTCTTTCCAATTGACTCTGGAGTCCCTGGATAAGAAGCACTGGGAGAAATGGGGAATTGCCATATTTTGAGGAAAAGTAACTTCTCATCTTATGTAGTTATTGATTGGCTCCATCCTTCTCCCTGTATTGCTGGCTGGGTATGACAGTAGCTCAGGCAGGAGAAGAATGAGTTAATTCCTTTTGAGATACTGCTGCTCTTAGTACTTGGTGGATCAGGCAGCAAGTAACATTTGTATGTTAAAAAATAATCTGGAATGACCAGGTGGCATCTCTGCTTCTTCTCTTAAATAAGGTTCTGTTTTCCCTAGTCCAAATGGTCAGTAAGAGGTTACTGGTCCACCTGTCCTTCTGCTGATTTTGTGTATCTCCCATTTACATTACATAAGGATTCTAACAATGGTCTGAAGTCATCTATCTTTATATATGATCTCATCAAGCTCATGCTCCTCAGAATTAGGTTATGTACAAAGGACTGCTTACATGGCCCCGTCACCATAGCATCAGAGAACTTCAGAAACATGAACGATTTTAGCCTCACAATACCCCTCAACAGGGATGTTCATCCCCATTTCACAGGCACAAAGAGCTTAATCAACTTGCTCAGGGACACGCGAGAGGTTTGTGGTAGAGGCAGATCTTGAACCTGCGTCTCCCAAATCCCTGCCCAGTTCCCCAAGATCATCAATCTTCCCCAGTTCAGGGTGCGTATCTCACTCCTGTGGAATGTGCTGTTCAATTAAAATGGATATGTCTGGCTGAACTTGGTGCTTATGGGAGTTAGCAAGGAGACAGCACTGGCTAAAGGCAAGCACGATGCAGGCAGGCTCTGTGCATTCTTCTTACACAGCTCTGCCCCTAAATAGAGCTTTGATAGCGCACTCATTGCAGCTGCAGAAGAGCACCTGCCCCATCCCTTGGTAAAATATACTCCACCTCAGCTGTGCTATCACTGAACAGTTGCGACTCCACAGGGGCAGAACGTTTTATAAAGATTCACAATGTCCCCAGCTATTATTAACATTAATCCTCACTGGGTAGTAGGGAAACTGGTGGCAACAAAATGGATAAAATTGCAATGTGGTGCTTTAGGTTACACATTTCTAGGGGTGACTGATTCAGTTACTATCATCATGTGCCAACTGCTCAACTCCTAATGATGCCAAAGCCGGTGCTGGTTTTGAATAATAGGCAAGCCTGTGCCACAGACTTGGCTGAGTCTGCCAAAATCATCTCCACTTGTAACCACAAAGCTAGTATTCCAGCCCAGGTTTCCAAAAAAAAAATAAAAATGAATGGCTGATAATTAACTAATTACCACCCCCCAAATCTTTCCCAATATTCTGGGTATGACAGGAAAAACTGTCTGCTTTATAAGAAAACCCAAACTGACGGCATGCTATTCCTGAAACAACTGAAAAACCATAAGCATTATTTAAAATGTCAATGAATTTCAATAATTTATCAATCACTTTCAAAGAGTCACCTGGGATGAAAAACATCAGACAGTCCCCTTTTTATCTATTATTTAACATTTCTATTGACTTAGCACCTAGAGATCTCATCCATGTTGGCATTTCATTGGACTAGGTGCTATAAAAAGGTCTCTGTCCGAAAGAGATTACAGTGAAAAAGACAAGACATAGCAGGTGGAGGAGACAATCAAGGAGACCAGAGCGGGGAGATAAGATTAAAAAAAAAAAAAAAAAAAGGATGTGCACAATTCTCAGCCAATCAGGAGTAGTAATGGCAGCTGAACACCTGGTGTCAGATTGCAGCTTTCTGTCTGCATTACGGCAGAGAGGTGAGTTTTGAGGCAGGACAGGAGGAGGTTAAGGTGACCCACAGGTGTGAACCCATGATACAGAATGACATGCTTTGAACAGAGTGCAGCTTCAAGGATTTCTCTAGAGCAAATTATTATATTTCATGCAATGTTTCCGTTACAGTTTATGAGCTGGATTCACAGCTCGTATAAATCAGCGTGGCCCCATGGAAATCAGTGGAGCCACGCCGATTTCCAGCTAAGGATCTGTCTGCATAACTTTTGCACACCATTGTTAATGCAGTGTTTGTCAGCAAGCCATTGACTGTGTATTTCACTGTTCTTTGTAAAATAATGTAGAGAGCATTGCCTTGCGGTAAAGGATCTCTACTGCTTTAAGGAATGGCTCTCAATGGAGGAGAACTCCCAGAAAGGGATTTACAAACCAGGATTAATGCTGCTCGCTCTACCTGAATGCAACAGACTTCCCAGCCTGCACCAGGACCCCAAGGCCTGCACCAGGATTTCATATTTCGGTAACTGAGAATTCTGCTTGCTGCTGTGCTAAATGGAGTCAAGGCTTAGCAAGCGTTTGGGGAAGAGGGGAAGGCCTGAGGCCAGTGAGTGATCAGGACCAAAGTGTGGGCCAGATTATGCCCTAAGAATGTAGCTCTCTTCTTCACCAGGGAAAGGGGGATTATTAGACATGTCAATCCTGCCCCCTTTCCTTGGGCTCCATGGTGGATTCTCCAGAGTTTTGGGGATCTGTGGATTGGATGGATGAGGGAGAGTGCATCCCCCTTGGACCCAGCAGTAAACCCAAATACACCCAGGGGCTGTAATAGCTTTCCTAAGAAAACCCTCTCTGCAGGGGAGCCCCTTTAAAGAGGGATACCAGGGGCAGGAGGAGGCTGGGGAGTCCTTGGCAGTGTGACTCCAAGGGAGAGGGGCCGGCTAAAAGAATCCCACTCATCACTGGAGACACATCGGGTACACTGGATTTGGCCCATGGTACCTTTAAGTATTTATTAGACTGTGTCATGTCAAATGCCCTCTGACAAGGAAGAAGACAATTGTAAAATATAAAATTTACTAATAAAATAAGAACTGGTAGGAAATCAGCTTCCTAGGTATCAGTCTATGTAGTTGGAAGAGGCTCTTGAAGTAAATTGTAGCCTTGTAACATCTTTAGTTCTACTTTACCCTGTGTTTGAAATGCCAAATTCGGTGCATTAAAGAACGAAAGGAACAACAGTTTGTTTATTTGGTCCGATTCCAATGTACAACCCACCCAAAAAACAACCACTTTATTTTAGAACCACTGGTCTCAAAACCAATCCAGTTGCTAAAACCAGTTTCGTTAATGATAGTGTTGCCACTTTGAAGAACTGGTGTATTCACAGAGAAACTCCCCAGAGCGCTTCTGGGAAAGAATGTTTTCCCACAACATGTGAGAGCACTGATAGTAGCTGCACCATTGAACAAAGATTTCAGTTAGAACATCTGTTGCTTACTTGTTGTTTGTCTTTTTTTCCTCCAGATTTTGAGACAGAAAATACAACCAGTAAGTAGATTCCCTTGGAGTTTAGAACTAGAGTCCTTGATTTGGTCTAGTTGTTTAAGATGCCATGTTGCCAACTCTCATGGTATTTGGGAGCAGAGGGGGGGGGGTTCTTTCAGCCCCAACTACCTACTGGAATCAGGTTATTACCTGAAAATCTCAGTTTTCATTTAAAAAAAATAGCTCTCAGACTTGGGGAGAAAATGTGATCCCCAAACTTTTCAACTTCAGGAGGCAAATAAAAAGAACCAACAAATAATTCATTTTTAAATCTTGTGATTTTTTTAAAGCCAATCTCATGATTTTGGGGGGCCTTGACTCATGGTTTTTGAACACTTGGTGGGGGGTTGGTAAATCCAAAGATGTTTCACGTTTAAAATATTTGCAATATACTTTTTTCTTTATGATGAGGCAAGATGTTTGCAGCATGATGACTCTTTGACTGTTCATCCCTTCTGTGGAGCTTTTGATTTGATAAATTGTGATGGTCTGGCCTTTGCATAGGTTGAAATGTGTGTATGCGACTCCTCAGTGTGATGCCAAAAGCTCTTCATAAAGACTGCGAGTTAACCTCACTGCTTTGACTGTTTAGCATTCCCACAGACAAACTAAACAGAGCCAGGAGGAAGAATGAATGTGGAAGGGCAAAGGAGAGGAAGGGAGAAGAGAGGAGCTGTAGAAGGGTGGGGAGAGAGAGAGAAAATAAAAGAAAACAAAACAAAACCCAGAGGCCTAATCTCTTGTACTTTTGCTTCCACCCTTGGGAGGTGCTCAGATACTATAGTGCTGGGCACCTAATGCAAATAGAAGAAAAATTTGGGAGGCAAAAATAGGCTTTTCCAGATAATATTCTCTCTCTCCCCACAGCTTCTCTCAAGGTTTGGCTTCCAGAAGCAGCCATCCAAATCCCCAGAGCACTTCCCTATCATAGTGTGCTGTGAGAAATAGCTTAATTCATTACAGCTGCTCCACTTGTGCTGCTGTGACACAAATCCTTGCATTTAAGGCATAGAGCTGTAGTCCTTGCCCTGCTCAGAGAGGAAGGGTGTGTGTGTGAGAGAGAGAGAGAATTAACCCTTTCCTGATCATTTTTGGGTCAGAGGTTTTAAATGCTGTGGCAGGTCAGAAGAGAGACTGTGTAAAAATGCTACCTTTCTGTCTAGTATCAATGGCATTTTACCAAAGGTCACCTTATTCAGCTGCTATCCCGCCCTCCCTCCCCCCGTCCATTCAGTCATATCTGCTGGCTTTCGGGACAAAAGTAAGATTTTAGTGCTTTTTTATTACAATATCATTGCCAATCCATACAGCTATGGGAGAGTGAGCTGGATTGTATTCCAACTCACGCATAATCAACAGAGCTACTATTAACTAAATCCCAAATACAGAGTCTCTGTTACTCCTTGCTCCTTCCTATGGAAGGCCTGCCATATGAGTGGCATCTTTGTTTCCCAGTTTCTCATCACCCTTAGACAGAAAGCAGGGGCTACTTTTTTGGCAATTGTTTCCAACTCCAAAAGGTCACTAGAAAGTGTCTCACAGCCATTATATGGATGTTTATTTCAGACATGTGGTGTGAGTACCAAATCAGAGAGCATGGGTCACTGTGCACGGCTTTTATTTTTGTCAAGAAACAGGCTAATGCTTTAGTGGCATCTGGGTGCCAGATCAGTCATTAAACAAGTTTCAGATATTATTCACCTTGCCTTTGAAAGGGAAACTCCTAAAATATTCATTCTGTGCTGCCAGGACATTGTCGTTGTAGGGTCTGGTGTGTGTTTTCTTTCCTCTGCCAAGTGTGTAATGCAGGGAGCCCTGTATGAAGTGTTCAGGGACTATAGAAAGGAAATGATTATAGTAATTGAGGCGTGGAATGCAAGAGATTAAGGGATACGTGATCATCTACGATGTGTTTGATTTACTCTAGTAGCACTACTTCCATTGGTTCTTTTGAACGTGTACTGTAAATGTCCACCCTAAATATTTACACCTGCAACCTAGGTCTGTACCCTACAGACGAGGAATGGGTAAAATCTGTTCAGACAAAATAAGAGGCCAAACCTTTTGCCCCGAACTCCAAACAAATCTTTCCTGAAGTTCAAAACTGTTAATGTAACTTGTCACCCTGTTTCCTAATGTTGTCCCTTCTTGGCACTTCTGGTGTCTGGCCAGCAATGGAAGAAATGGTGCTGAAATAGTGTGAGAGGTAATCCTTGTGGCACTTCCAGCCGTCCCAGAAGCAGCTAGATTAGGAAACCTTGCACTTAAGCCTATTCTCACAAGATTTCCTGCTCAGTTTTTCTCCAGCGTGAATAAGCTTTGCATATCTATCTGAACTGTATTCATTCTTTATTCTTAGTATCATTGTGTGCAGGTACCACCTACAGTGTCTAGGCACTGTGCACACACACTATACGTTGAAGAGCTTATACTCTCATAAGACAAGCACCACACGTAGGTTGGAGAAGAGGGACACAGTCACAGGGCCTGATTCTCCCCTCTGAAGCCAGTGGACACTCTGCTGCCACCTTGCCTCTCCAGGAGCTTGTGGGGACCTCTGTTGCTAGTCCCGAGGGGAGAAGACTGCCCTAGGTCACTGCCTGTCTAAGGGGGTGTGAGGCTGATCCACAGGGGGTCCTGTGTTTTGGTCTCCGATTGGCATGATCTGGCCCTGGAATTTAGAATAGTCCCAGTGACTATTAGGGGGGCTTGTGCACCTTAATCCCTTACGTATTTTTGAAAATTTTCCCCTTCGTTCCTTAGAACCAACTCATTCTAATCAGATCGGCAAACCTTTTGATGTACAGGATAGTATTTAATTGTACAGTTCTAAAAGCTGTCCCTCTTTTTATTCTCAATTTTACAGGAAACAAGGAATAACTAATTTTATCTTCCGTGCAGCTTTGCTTACTAGATCTGCATATGAAACAACTAGAAAGATACTCTTAGGCTGTTTAGAGAGGTTCTGTGCTGCATTTTCTGTAACAGGAGGAGTGAATTGAATAGATGATGGACAGAATGGCTAGACTGGAATCTGAACTCACGTCACAATAGTGTAAACCTGGAATAACTCCACTAGCTCCTTTGGAGTTACACCAGATTTACCTTTGTGGAGCTGAGTTCAAAATCTATTCAATGGTGTGAACAGAAGTCTAGATAGTCTCTTGATGGCAGACTAGCTGTCTGGACACCTTAAATGTTCTCAAGGGTGTTTTTTTGCTTCTAATCTGCTGGTGTGGTCATTTACTCCTATTTTATGAAATAGTTTTTCCATTTTTGATTCACTGTGCCGCAGTCCATTGTCTCACTTCACTTGTTTAAATGGCCTTTTCCCACAGCAACTTGCTACAAAGGCAATGGCAGGTTCTACCAGGGTTCTGTCAATGTCACCACCTCGGGCATTCCTTGCCAGAAGTGGAGTGAACAGGTGAGCATCACTTTATTCAGAGCTACAGTCGGGGTTGGATTTATAGTCTAATGCTGGGATATCCAAAGGAGTCTAACAGCAACTCAGTGGAAGTTGGGCCGCTGCTCTAGTAAATCCTCTAAAAATCCCAGCCTAAGTATACTACCTTGGGTCTACAAGTCCACAGTGGGGTGGGGGCAAAGATGGCATCTGAGGAGCCAGCCGTGTGCTAGGCATCTCCCCTGCATTAGAGCAACCTGAACTGGCTTAAATAGTGCCAAATGCCAATGACCCCAAAGGGGTATTATGGCAGTTGCAGATCAACTGGGCAGATCTTCCTCGGTCCCTCGACCAGCATCAAGAAAGGGAGGATGGTGGCACAGAAGCCACAAGCTAGCTGCATGCTGCTGAAGAATCTGCCTTCACTGGGGCAATCATTCCCTGGCTGGCCCCTCAGGCTTAGTGGAGGAATCCCCCAGAAGCACAATAGACACACGATACAGGAGCCCATCTATTTAAGCAATTTTATTTTCCTGTAATATGTGCTAGTAATTGGAATAAAATCCCACCTATTGAAAACAATACCGAGATGGCCAGCAAATTACTCAGGCCCTGTTTAGACGCTTAATTCTCATGGAAATCAAGGGGAGCTAAGTGCCTAAATATCTTGGAGGATCGGGGCCTCAGAGACAGAAAGCCAGGGAAAGTGTGGTTAAAAAGGTCAAGTGTGTTAGCATTTCACCCTCATGGCCGCCCCCTCGCAAGATGCAGATGTCACGTTTCTTGGCAAACTGTTGCAGACTTGCAGCCATCAGCTGTTTCTAAAGACATCAGGAAGAAGTGCACTCTAAAAACACTAACGCTAACTTACTCCTTCCCACCAGGTACCCCATTTGCACAGAAGGACCCCTCAGGTTTTCCCAGAGCTGTCAAATGCAGAGAACTCTTGCCGTAATCCAGGAGGGGAAAACGAACGTCCCTGGTGTTACACAAAGGACCATTCTGTAAACTGGGAATACTGCAGTGTGCCTCTTTGTGGCGAGGGTAAGGGACAGCAGCTGACAACTTCTCATAGTAGCTGTTCGTTTTAGAACATTAAACACTGATCCACAAAACTGTTCAGGACCGTCATATCCCAATAGTTACCATGATAGTTCTGACAGTCATGCCGGTTTCGTTGGACTTCAGTGGGAACAGGATTTGGCCTTAATGTTCAGAGTGCTTTACAAACTAGCACGTTCTCATAACAGCCTGATTGGTAGAGAAGGGGAGATGAAGATAGAAAAGAAGCAAAGTGACTTCTTGCCCAGGGCCATGGGAAATCCAGGTCAGAAGCAGGATTAAAATTTAGGAGTTCCTGCCTCCCAGTTTGGTGCCCAGGCACACATTTCTCTTATTCACAGCTGTCCGGATTTTAAATGACCATCACAAAAATAAGTGTATTGATCAAAATATACCTCAGCAAAGGCCATTTTCACTACTTCCATTTTCACTAAGCAGAGATCAGACGCATTGTAAGGCTCTAGTGAACCAAAGCTATGTCACTATAGCTGCACTTGAAAAGGAATGAAGGGAACAGCCTGACTTAGCTTTACTTTTAGTCTTGGCCATTACATGTAAAACCAAGAGATTGCTAGCATAGCCCTGAAAGAGCTAAACCAATGCTTATATTTATATTCATGATGCTTTTTGAAAGATATACTTAAACTAAAAAGAAGTTTAAATACATTTGTACCTATCAGATTTTTTTCCCACCACTTTTATTACTTTGATTCTTACCAAAGTTATTGGCATAAAAAGGGGGCTTCTTCCTTCCAAACGGCTTCTCCTGTACGATCCAGCTGTGAAGTCATACTGCTGAATTTGTAGACATCACAATAATTACCATGACTACTGGACGTCAGAAGTATCCTTTAACAAAAACAGTCAACTTGTGGAACTCCTTACCTGAGGAGGTTGTGAAGGCTAGGACTATAACAGGGTTTAAAAGAGAACTGGATAAATTCATGGAGGTTAAGTCCATTAATGGCTATTAGCCAGGATGGGTAAGGAATGGTGTCCCTAGCCTCTGTTTGTCAGAGGGTGGAGATGGATGGCAGGAGAGAGATCACTTGATCATTGCCTGTTAGGTCCACTCCCTCTGGGGCACCTGGCATTGGGCACTGTCGGTAGACAGGATACTGGGCTAGATGGACCTTTGGTCTGACCCAGTACGTCCGTTCTTATAAGTTCTGTAGAATTTAAGAGGGATGGAATCATTGTTTTTGTTTTCATTGCAGTGTCCATACCACCAGGAACAAAAAAACCAAGTGTAGAAACTCCCAATCTCCCTTCTTCTTTCTCCCCTACCTACTCCATGACTGTCATCATTGCCATCATCTCCAGCTTTGCATTGATAGTGATTCTCATTATCATTGCTCTTGTTTGCTGCCGAAGGCGAAAACAATGGAAAAACAAAAAGAGGTAAGCCCTAGAGATCTATAAATAAAGATTTGTTCCAGCAAATACAGCTTTGATATGGGGCTTGGAATGGACATTCCAGTACTCGCTAAATTCAAATGTCTGTTTCAACTCTTAAGGTCGATAGGGCAAAGGGAAATATTAGATTGGAAACTCTTTGGGACAGGGATGTGTCTTTATATGTCTGTTCATTATTTAGCACCCTGGGGCTCCAATCCTAACTGGACCCTCTGGGCACTATTAATACATTAATAACAACAAATAATGCAGGCCAAAAATTCTCATGTTCTTCCATGAGACCTAGAAATCAGGACAAAAGGTTGGTGCATGTCTAGTGCTTCAGCTTTCCATCACATTTCCCGTTGAGGATAGCAATGTTTCATTTTGAATTCTCATCACACTAAACCAAGAAACTGGTGACTTATATCCCGTACGACTAAGAAAATCACATGAACAGTAGCAAAGTTCATAACTACATAGGACCTCATGTAACCTGAGGGATCACTTGACAAAGACATCTGGAAACATGTGTGTGCGATTAACATTCTGAATAGCAAACAATTGTTCTGGTTTCTCAGGCAATTAACAGATTCGAGAATGAGTTGAAGTTTAGCTTAGAATGTAAGGAGCTGCTATCCTAGGCCATTCCTAGACAATCTAGATGTAGGAAACTTTTCTCCTTGGGGAGATTAGATGTGAAGTATTCAGTAGATATTTAGACATTGTTAAGAATTGAATGGTCAAAGGGAATTAAAAAGGAGCAACGCCAGCCCTATCCCCTTCCAATAAAACAAAAACAAAACAAAAGGAGACTCTTAATGAAATCTCTTCTGTTCCCAAGCATTATGCTACAAACTCTTAATGGCGAGACTTTAGTCAAAATATAAAAAGTTATCTGGACAAGAATATGGTTGAAAATAATATTTGTGGGTTTTTTCCCTCCTTAAAACCCTCATGCCCTTAAAGGAAATTCCTTAGCCCCAACCCTACTGTTTGTGGTTAACAGCCTGCACTGTGTGTGGAACAGGCCAGAAAAGAATTTTTCCAGCCACTAGATTCCTTCAATTGTCAAAAACGGAAAGGACGCTGTTTTTTGAAAAGTGTAACTTTGCAGAGTGCTCTGCTGAGGGGTGAGAATAATGTTTGCAGGGTATCACTACTTTTTGCTGTAGGTCCTCATGTGTTAGATCTCCTTTCTCTATATTGTTGCCCCAGATTACTGACTGAGGCCATGCAAACTCTTAATCACATGAGTAATCCTGGTTCACATGGGTAGTTCCGTTGCAACTGCTCATGGAAGCACTACTCCTGTACCCAATGGCCCCCGACCTGGCAGACCAACCTACTTAGCCTAGATCCCTGGAAATAACAGGCAAACTGGAAATGTCCCAGAAACAACAATACAATGTCATGAGACACACAGTAGCGCACAACTGGTAAGAAGGGGGCAGGTCGCAAAATGCCCAGGCAGGCACATATCCCCGTGTTAAGGGGCACCACGCTCACCCATCTGGGACACTTCCCACACGTAGTTCCACCAGGGCATACGGGGCTGAAAATGAGGATGTTGGCACGGTGGGAGCAAAGAGGCAGAACATGTCTTCAGGGCATGCTATGGCCTGGCAGCTATTTTCATAGATAATCACTACTCCAGCAGCAGGGCAGGTGGGCTGTCTGGGCAAGGCTGGCAAGCCACTCTGTATGGTGTGAAGAGGCCCTGTGGACAGTCTTTCTGCACCTCCCTTTTCCAGCCTTGCAGAGTCAAGCCACAAATGAGATGAACAAAATGTTCACTCCTGACATAGTACCCTACTATGCTCTAACCCACTGATCATTTCCTTATCCATCATTTCAGGGAGTCACAGGCACCAGCGCTAACCACTCTTCCATCAGAGCTCCTACTGGACAGACTTCATCCTAACCCCATGTATCAGCGCATACCCCTTCTCCTGAATCCTAAATTACTCAGCCTGGAATACCCAAGAAACAATATTGAATACGTGAGAGATATTGGAGAAGGAGCGTTTGGAAGGGTCTTTCAAGCAAGGTAAGTGTCCTGCTAGCAAGTGCTCCTTAATACTGATACCCGGAAGACATTAACATCTGGCTAGAGTTCTGGTAGCAGGAAAACGTTTGTTCGTTTAATCCAGCTGACATGGAGAAATTAATTGTTCTAACCAGAATGAAATATATGTGTGAAAGCGTGACAAAACTAATTATAAAAACTAGGCTAATTTACTCCTGTTTCCCACTTTCGATTGTTATTTGGTAAAACATTGTCACAAACGTTCATAGTCGTCTTCTGTATATTAGACAGAGTGTCTTGCTTATTCCTGTTAATCCAGCTGAATGTGGCAGCTAAGTTTATGATGCATTCAGGAAAATAAGAATTTTGCTTGTTTTTACTGCGACTAGTCCATTTGTGAATTTTTCAAATTTTCCCAGGATTTCATGTTTGTTTAAGATGTTGGTACATGGTAGCCAGCATTTAAAAAAAAAAAAAAAAATCAACATTTGCTAGTAGTTACCCCCCTACTGCTATCTGTGATCTTGCAGTTAGGCCCTGATCCTGCAAAAATACCCTTATTTGCTTAGCGGGTCCTTATTCCTGAAATTGACAACAGTTTTTCCTATTTGCCAGGAAACCGGGTCATAGGCAGTCCTAGTGGTCAGAGCAGGAGTCAGGCCTAGTGATCAGAGTCCACATGGCCAAGAGAGTCAGAGTCAGAAGTGGAAAGGCTGCAGTGTGTATTTGTTTTGGCTCCCTTTCCTCTTTTCACGGTTAATTTCAGTGATGTGCTTGTTACTTGGGACGCCTCTGCAGGATGGAACATGACTGGCTAATGAGGTTATATGTGGAATTGTATGAGAGAGAGAGAAACAAAATGAACATAAACAATGTACATGCTCCTCAGCATGGACATGCGCCCACAAACCTTACTTATGGGACTAGTCTCATTGATTGGTAAGTCAAAGGAGTCCTCTTGCAAGAGCAGACATTTTAAAGATAATAGTATGATAATACTTTGCACTGACATAGTCAGTTATACCATTGACAACTTTATTAGGAAATGAATTATGTAGTCGGTTAAATTTGTTAGAGTAAGGAAATACTTCTACTGGATGCGAGACATTTTTTGTCCCCCCCGAAGGGATATGAAGGAAGTGCACATTTATTTATACAGACAGTGTTAAAAATAACAGTTTAAAGGGCACACAGCAGCAAAATCACAGATGCTTAGCTTATGATTGACTGTTAGCTTTGATGGCTAAACTAGATGAGTTGAGTTTGAAGCAACAACAAAGCACATGGGACCAGATTAAAAACTGTGCGCCGGATGCCAAGTGCCACTCTGATGAGGCAAAGCAGCCCTACACGCAGTGTATCTGCCTAGCTAAACCAAACATCTGGAACACACTGGTGAATATAGCCCATCATTTTATTTCATACTGGGTAAAATTCACATCTATGCAGACAGGCAGCACAAGGACTATGCCCCACTTAAGACCACTTGAGCTCTATTTTGAGGGTATAGGCCAGGGATCGGCAACCTTTGGCCCATGGCCCGCCAGGGTAAGCCCCCTGGCAGGCCGGGCTGGTTTGTTTACCTGCCACATCGGCAGGTTTGGCTGATCGCGGCTCCCACTGGCCGCGGTTCGCTGCTCCAGGCCAATGGGGGTGGCAGGAAGCGGCAGCCAGCACATCCCTCGGCCTACGCCGCTTCCCGCAACCCCCATTGGCCTGGAGCAGCGAACCGCGGCCAGTGGGAGCCGCGATCAGCCGAACCTGCCGATGTGGCAGGTAAACAAACCGGCCCGGCCTGCCAGGTTGCCGATCCCTGGTATAGGCTATCCCTCTGCACAGGGGTGAAGCTGACACAAACAGAAAGGCACCTATACAAGGCAATTCAAACCCTACTTAAGCTGTGTGTTAAGTGAGCCTTAAATGGTATATAGATCTTTACGTAGGCCCTATTGACTTGGGTGAATTCTATTCATGGTGAATTTCCTCAGAATAATCCTCATCCCGCCAGATTCCCACCTGTAATTTTCACTGCATTTTGCAATTCCTTTAAATAGAAAGTTTTTAAGCGATACTTAAAGAGAACCAGAAAAGAGTGTGATGTGTATGAACACAAAATAGAAAGGTACTGTGCTTTGGGAACTACTGTTGGCCTTGGCTTGATGGAGAAGCTCCAGCCATCCTGATTTCTGAATGGGTTTCCTCCATATTGTTGGTGTTATCCGCTCACCTCGCAGCTTCATCAAGAATGCCTCAGAAGCCGAGCATTTCCTGGGCAAAGGTTCGCAGTTGGCATTGCTGCACAGGGTTGGTGGATAAAAAAAAAAAAAGATGGTTCTGTTAGCTTCCAGTACTGCCAGGATGGAGCACTCAAGCTACCACATGAGAAATAATCTTTCCGTTCTCAGAAAGAAAATTAGATTCACTGGCCTATGTATGTTAATGGATGCCTCAGAGTAAATTTAGTAAGCCTCTTATTTCTCCTTGAATAATATTTCATCCCTGTAAACATAATTCTACACACCGTGCCAATAACCTCTTTGCCAGTTGGCTTCCTTAAAATTCTGATTCACTGTTTACTTATTCTTGGGTGAAGCAGCATGTCAGGACAGGAAGTGACTGGCTGTTATTTACTGGCTCCCTCTGAACGTTCTTAATACAAATGGCAGCCTGTCTCCTGCAGTGGGAATTGAGGATGTAACAAGTTACCATCACATCTGTCTTAAGAACAAGATCAGTAGCCAGGCTCACATAAGCAAAGCTGGGGCCAGCTCAAGACCTCCTAATAAAAGTAGTTTTGAGCATTATTTTATGCATCGTTAACACTCCTCTTATAGCTCTCAAACCACATGATTCTACACAGATCAGCATGCAGCTGCCTCCTTCAGTTTGAGCTCAGCGGCCATGGCCCAGCATATCTAACAGATCATCTAAAACTCTGGGAGTAAGACCATGGTCAACAACTGCACTCCTCAGGCACAATAGACCTTGCTACCATAAGGGCAGACGTAGCTCCTGAGTCCGTCTGTGTGGGTAACTCTGTTTCCATTACTGGTCAGTTCTTTGTGCTGGTTGTCAACTATGAGCTAAATTCTTCAGCTATGAACCACATCCTATCCTGTGCTGCTCAGATGCATAGTGGGCAGAAGGCATAGACAGCTTCCTCCACCCCATACACTCTCGTGCACTGGCAGCATAACATTTAATCCAAGCACTGGAGAGACATGTACTAGCAAAAACATCAGATGGTGCAACCTGGTCCCAGGAGGAAATAATCTATTGGTTAGGAGGCCTGCAATTTTCAGCCCTGGAAACTGAACTCCTTTGTTTAATATTAAAACAAGTCATTTCCGAATACTGCCCTGGAAAGAGCACTCTGTGGATTAAAGGGCTCGGTCGCTATACCTCTCTGCTAAAACGGTTAACAAAGACACCAATTAGTTCCAAATCATGGTGATTTTTGCAATATAGATACTTGTCTGCTAAGAACTTGCTCAGCATGAAATTCATAGAATATCAGGGTTGGAAGGGACCTCAGGAGGTCATCTAGGTCTAACCCACTGCTCAAAGCAGGACCAACCCCCAAATGGCCCCCCTCAAGGATTGAACTCATAACCTTGGGTTTAGTAGGCCAATGCTCAAACCACTGAGCTATCCCTCCTCCTAATCCTCCTACAAAGCTCATGCACTGCTTAGGCCCCACTTAATTTACACTTTCAGGATTTAAGAGGTACTTAGGCTTATTGCCAGCCTCTGCACCGGGGTGAATTTCTCACTCAAAAGAACACCATGTGAAACCTGTATTGCCTCTTATTTCTGTTCCCTATAAACCCTTCTAGGCTTTTGATCAGGTGTAATGAACCCTGGATACTAATCAGAAGAGGTGAGCCCCCTGATCTTTCTTACACTCACATTATCTATCAATAACTACAGATCACTTTCTCAAGCACCGAAACATGTGCCACTGACTGGTACATGAAAAGAGTATTCTCCCTAATAGCACCGTAGAAGTTCCGATACCCACCAGACGGCACAAATGGCATTTTGCTTTAAAGGCGGCAATTGTAGAGAAAATGAAGAATCAGTTTTATTGCTCCTAGGTTCTGGATCGCAACAGACAAACTTTTCAGCTGTAATACTGGCTTGCCTGGGGAGATTTCTTTTTAGATGGGCATTTTGCCCGTCTGTGACATTTGACAATGATGTGACATTTACAGTAGCCAAGTGCATCTGTTGCAATGCCATCAGTCTGCAGTAGGTGACAAGGAAACTGGAAGTTTGCTTTGGAAACTAGAACCTCTCATGGCTACTGAACGGTAAAATAACCTGACACTTAAGCAGTGGAGGATCAGCAGGTCAGGCGTAGTAACAGAATTCGCAAATGGATGCTACCTTTTATAGGCATTAGATGGCTACATCCAGGAACCGTGTTATAATGCTGAAGGCATGGCTTCCATATCTCCATGGGTAGGAATTACCTAGAGTAACAAAACGTACACCGTTCCCATAGGTTTGACATCCCTAAGTCTTTGGCAAGCTCAGGACCCAGCATCTGTAATTAAAAGTGTTAAGGGAAGAGTGCCCCATGGATAAGAAAAATATTTATATCACAGTGGGGGCTAGAGGCTCCGACTCAGAAAAAGGCCTCAATGAGAGGCCCTATAGCCTAGTGGATTGGATACTGGACTCGGACTCAGGAATCCCAGGTTCTGCTATTAGTCTGCCAGGCAAGTTACAGCACCACCACGTGCCTCAGTTTCCTCTATCTGTGAAATGGGGATACTGGCCTCCTTTGTAAAGTGCTTTGAGAGCTGAAGATGAAAAGGGCTATGTAACAATATTGTTACTGATGCTGCACTAAGTGACAAGACAGTGATTTTCCCTAAGTGCCAAAGCAGGTCAGTGACAGAACTGGAAATGGAGCCCAACTCTCCTGACTCCCAGCCTC
Source organism: Terrapene triunguis (assembly GCF_002925995.2). Classification (NCBI taxonomy): domain Eukaryota; kingdom Metazoa; phylum Chordata; order Testudines; family Emydidae; genus Terrapene; species Terrapene triunguis. The sequence continues at coordinate 9,073,766 of NW_020699449.1, read as the reverse complement.
ATGATCTTTCTCCTAAGCCATGCAGCCTCCCAAGCTGTAGAAATCTTCCATTTATAGCATGTTACAACAGCTGTTCCTGGGCAGGCTTGTAAGCAAGCAAAGCTCAGCAAATGCTACTGTCCTCTCAAAAATATTCAAAAGGTAGAGCTGGCAAAATGTGCAGGATTGACTAAAGGGGGTTTAAAGTCCTCAGAGACCCACAGAACAGACACAACAAAGGCAGCAATAGCGCCACCTTTCCCACACACTGACCATGTGTCTTACACTCCTGCGAAGGAGGAGTCTCACCTCTAAAGGTGAGGTGGGTTTGATTTTCATGCTCCTTCAGTCCTTGCCCTCTCCTGAGATTGCCCAACAAGGCTGCAAAATAATTCCACTTGTGGGTCACTGTTTTGAGACCCCTTCCCCAATCCCGGCTTTTTTTGGTCTGGGATTTCTAATGGGAAATGGGGCTAACATTGTGTGTGTGTGTGTGTGTGTGTGTTTGTGCGCGCATTTGCGCAAGTGCAATACCGCTCGTCCTATTTAGAAATGTTCTCTTTCTCCTAGGGCTCCTGGATTGCTTCCTTCTGAGCCATTCACAATGGTGGCAGTGAAAATGCTAAAGGAAGAAGCTTCAGCAGACATGCAGGCTGATTTCCAGAGGGAGGCGGCTCTCATGGCAGAATTTGATCACCCAAATATCGTCAAACTGTTAGGTACAAAAACAAAATGCTAAGCTCTTGGGGTATGATTTTTCCAGGAATCCATTGGTCATCATTTTGGGTCTAAATTTTCAAAAACGTCATGCACCTAAGGTTGCATGCACAGGATTTGCAGTTATATGGAAATTGCAAATTAAGCAATGGGCAACTGAAATTTGCTTTTGGCAAGGCCCTAGGTTTTTTTGTTTGTTTTTTGGTACATGCCATTGCATGTTTTTTGCATTCTCTATTGGCACACGTTTGAATATTTAGCTCTAATGCCATTTTTGTTACACTGAGGCAGATTAGTTTTCATATATGGCCATCTAAATAAGACCCAAATCCTGCAGTGGGGTTCAAGCATCATCACTTACGTTAGTCTCTGTATCTCTTTGTTAAGACTCTTAACACAGACACCAGTTAGTTCCAAATTATGGTGATTTTTGCAATATGGATATGATGCTAAGAACTGGACTCAAACCACTGAGTCAATTCACTCAGGGTGAAACTCACTGTTGGGCACAGGGAGACTACAGGCCAGTACATACACATTTTTCTGCCTGCAGTTGAAAGATGTGGGTGACAATCTGATTGCTTACACCTTGGCTGTATCTACAAATGAACTGGCTAGAGATGCATTTACTCAGAATTGCTATTCATTTTGCGGGCGCAAAACGGTGGGTGCTAATTTTGAGTGCACAGATTGTCTGTTACTCATATGGCTCCCATGATTGTGTTGCCTGAATACCTCATTGAGTCTTTAAAAATAGAAACAACAAGAATAGTGTCTCTCTCCTCCTCCCCCTTGGCAGACTGTCTGAAAATAGCTTGATAAATTTATTGAGTTTCTTAGAGGGAACCACCTCCATGGTGGGCTAATGGGGGGTCCCGTGTCATTCTTCCATGAAGAAATCTGACCACAAGAATTTTATCCCTGCAAACGTCATCTTTCAGCTGTGGTAGAGGTCATTAACCAATGCCATCAGATGGTTCTTCTGTAAACTCCCTGAAGGTAGATTTGGCCTTTGTCATGTAGTAATCAAATCTCCGTTCATATCAATAGGAACATTTTCAGGGAAAGTTATCCATAGTGCAGGAATTCTGTAGGCAATCTGGTTTCATGAAAGCTGACCTGACATATGTACTTGAGCAACAGAAAAGAGGAACAGGAAGTGCCCTAAATTAGAATAAACTTTTTGTTTATTGTTAACACATTGGATAAATTTGGAAAGGCCAAAGATACAGGAATTAACCGGTTTTATATTGCAAGGGTGTGAGGAAATGAACACTATTTGACCTATAAACCTTTCACATTGCTTTTCTCGCCAGAACCAGATGTTATCACGTTGGGAAATGTCTGTTCTTTCTCTGTCATTGGCAAGAATTTCATATTTCACAATAAGCCATATCATTGACTGTACTGAATGGCAGTCATAAGAAAGCAAATTGTGTACGATTTGAACACTGGCTGGTTGCACTGGTTTTCAGTGGCTGGCAAGCAGCAGAATACTGGTAATGCTCTTGTCTTTTTGGCCAGCTCTAAAATTGGTTTAATATTGTTATTTATTGAGTAAAACTGTGTGAATAATTTGGAAATCTATTAATTGAATAATTCGTTCATTCATTGAATGTTGAAAAAACAAAAACACAGAATAAAGAATCTAGAGACAGATCTTCAAAAATGCCCAGCATCCGGTAGTTCCCATGGAGAATAATAGCTGTTTATTGTAATAATAGCAAAACCTTGCCCTCCATAAATAATAATTCCCTTTCAAATTCAAAGGAATATTTGCTGATCATTTCTTGCATCTGACACCTAGCTCTTCTCATAATTACAATGCTTTTTTCTTTAAGACACAAAAGATACCCAGTACATTTTGATAGTATACTTGTCTCTATTTCACTCAGCTGGTTATGAATTTGTTTGAAAGAACAGTTATAACTCCCAAAGGAAAACACAAAATTAAGATATTAAATGTTTCACAGATATTTGTCTTAACACGGGAAACTTGCTTTTATTCCAGGATACGCATCATAAGATATTTGGTGAAACAGTAGAAATTGGTTGTGTGTACCTGAGTTGGGCAAAAATATAGTCTTTTATAAAGAAATGTCAAGGAAAACTTAGAATTTTCGGAAGGAGCACAGAAGCTTGGTTTAGGAAACTTCCACTATATTAGATTGGAAGCTCTTAGGGGGAAGGACTGTCTGTTTATTTTTGCCTTTGTACAGGGCCTATAGCACAATGGGGTCCATGGCGAAACTCCTATTAACATGACTTTGACCAAGATTTGGTTCTTAATCAAATGAAGGCATCCAATTTTTTTTATTTTGGGGTATCAGAGTAAATCAGCCAAGCACACTACATTTTTTCCCTCCCCTTGGAGTTCAACGTTAGAAGATTAACAAAGGCACAAAGAAAGTCAATGAAAGCCAGGGGGATTCGAGGGCATAATTTGTATCTGTGCTTTTTAAAAATTTTCCTCTTCAGTTTTATTTCTGTTTTGTCATACCAAAAAAGAGACAAGACTGACTTGGTGTATTTTCTTGCTTTCAGGGGTGTGTGCTGTTGGGAAACCCATGTGTCTGCTGTTTGAATACATGGCTTACGGGGATCTCAATGAGTACCTGCGCACTCGCTCACCGCACAACCTCTGCAGCCTGAGCCACAGTAACCTTGACGCCAGGATCAGGCTCTCCAATCCCAACCCCCTCGCTCTGTGCTGCACCAATCAGCTCGGCATTGCCAAGCAGGTGGCTGCGGGCATGGCGTACCTCTCAGAGCGCAAGTTTGTGCATCGGGATTTGGCCACCAGGAATTGTTTGGTGGGCGAGAATAGGGTGGTAAAAATCGCCGACTTTGGCCTCTCCAGGAATATCTATTCAGCAGACTATTACAAAGCCAATGAAAACGATGCCATTCCCATACGCTGGATGCCCCCCGAATCCATATTCTACAACCGCTACACCACCGAGTCCGACGTGTGGGCCTACGGCGTGGTCCTGTGGGAGATTTTCTCCTATGGCATGCAACCCTATTATGGGATGGCTCACGAGGAGGTGATTTACTACGTGAGAGATGGCAACGTCCTCTCTTGCCCCGACGACTGCCCTTTGGAGCTCTACAACCTGATGCGCCTTTGCTGGAGCAAGCTGCCTTCTGACAGGCCCAGTTTCGCCAGCATCCATCGCATCCTGGAGCGTATATACGAGAGGGCAGTGGCTGCTATCCATGTCTGAGGTGCGTACTGCAGTATGACATTTCATCCTCATCCCATGCCGCTGGCCCACTCCTCAGTCACAACTCCCCAGCTGAACCCAAGGGGAGTTTTCTGAGTGAGGGCTGCAGGGTCGAGACCAGTATGTTTAATCTGCTAAGCCGAAAAGGTAAGGGGGAGAGACTGTACATGCCAGATGGGACTTTGGGAGTGGTGGCCACATTAGAGGAGGGCAGTTTTGCTGAGAACAGAAGCATCTTGTTCATCAATCAAGGGGCAAGTTCTCATTTTGTCTTTATAAACAGGATTTAGCTTCTGAACTAGTGAACTAATTTGCAGTAGAGTCAAGGCCTAGACTCCCTTCAAAACCAGTGAGTCCAGTCCTTATTACTGCAAATTAGTTCAATAGTTTCCGTTTATGATTTCTAAGGAACAAACAAAACACTCCCCTCAAAGCAAAACTTTCTGTTGACTTTAATTTCCCTGCCTTCCCATTCTCTCGTGTTTAGCTTTTCCCTCTTTTCCTCTTCCCTTTCTGCTTTCAAATCTCATTTTTTTAAATCTCCCTTTTTTTTTTTTGTTTCCTTTAAATTTGTTTGTACATATTCACCCCCTTTAAAAAAAAAAATCATATTCTTTATCCCATTTGTTTTTTCTCTTGAATTTCCTTCTTCTCTCTCTCACACTCTAAGATTTGCCGCACAAGATCAGACCATTAGCCTGTCACATCCTGCACCGAGCAATGGCCAATGCATGATGCTACACAGGAAGGTAAACTCCCATAATGGGCACTGACAGCTGCCACTGAAGTCAATGAGAGTTTGCCTGAGTAAAGCTGAACATAAAAAGTGAGGGCCAGATTGGACCTGCTGCTCCATGGATGTGTGAGGCGTGGTGAGGAAGGGTATAAATCTCTGCCCCTGCACAGCACAACACCACTGCAGTTCCTGGAGCACAGGGACTGCTCCCCCCCTCTGTACCTCCTAGATAAGAAACCCCTCAAGACGAGGTAGGGTCCCTCCCCTACCACTATGCACTGGCTGTGGGAGCAGGCCAGACACAGAGTAGGCTGCCTTCCCTGAAGGGATCCAGCAGTGGGAACACTCCTCCCGCGTGTGGGTTGCTTTGGGAGGAGTGCTGCATCTCCAAGGTGGAATTCCTCTTTGTGCTCCAGGTAGGGCAAAATGGGTCTACGTAGCCTCCAACAAAGGGCTCATAGGCTCAAGTGAGCCCTCAGTAAGGACTTTAGTATTTGGCCCTTCAAAATTTTGCCTCACATAAAATTTATCCAATGATGAACACTTGAACTGAGGAACAAAATGAACCCTTTAGCAGGCTGGGCTATCTCAGCAAAGGAAAGAGTTTAAAAACGAACTTCCAAGTTGTTTCATCGTATTGTCTGCCAAGGGCAATTTGAATGATAGCTCAAACAGAACAATAGTTAGACTCGGGAGTGGAGGATGGAAATTTTCTATTCACTCTTTGTCCCAGTGGGCCCTGTTAAGCCCTTATGAAATACTCTTCAGTTTTGTTATGTGCACAAGTAATGCTGAAATATTATTCTGATGATGTTACAATCTTTGTCAATGCATACTGGATGGTTGTATAATTAGTGTTAACCTTGGAGTTATAAACTCATCCTGAGTCACACTTTTATACGCCTCAATAGGAGCTCATGAGTTCTACATGCAGAAAAAGTGCAGGATTAGGTTCTAAACCTGTTCCCAGTAAGATATTTCCTAATTTTACACTCAGATTAAAAACTGTACTTATACACTAGAGGTGCTCACCTTACGTTTTTAAATGCCTTGGATCAAAAATGATGGTGTTCAAATCTAATCTCCAAGAATGGGGGGTGGGAGGATTTTCACAAGCACTCAGTTTTTTGCCTGATTCTGCTCCTGTTGACAACAATGGTGCAATTCTCATTGATCACAATGACAGAAGTTAGGCAAATGCTGAGCGCTTGTGGAAAAAAAGTAACACCCCAGATTCATAGGACTTGTGCATAGAGGTGAATTTCACCCTTAGTGGAAGCAGCTATAGAGCAAGAGTGTCATCCTGTGGAGAGGGATACATTCAATTTTAAATTATGGTTCAAGGGCTGGGGTGTAAGTTTAGGCCTAAATACTCTCCTCAATCCGCAGCACAACTCCCACCGACTTCTTAGATTGCACCAAGATCAAGGGTAATATGTAGCAACGTAGTAACTAAACTCTTACTTATCATTCATTACTGGTTCAGAGTCTTCTCATCACATCCAGCATCACTCTAAGAAAATACCCTCTCCTTTAGCAATGCCACTGTTTCCTCTTGTTTTCTCATCCCCGTCTGTTTTCTCTCCCTCTTCCCAGTCTATGTGTCGTCTCTATTTTTCCTTCTCTGCTGCAGATCCCAGTTCCCATATGTAGGCTTCACTCCCAACCCTTTTGACGTTCCTTGTGCTAAAATTATCAGCAAGGAAATAGTTAGTGCTGATATGCAGTGTGTCACTAGGAGACAACAGATGAATTGGGGTGCCAGGGAGTTCACACCTTTGGCAGCTATTGTTTCAGGCTGTCTGCACACTCAGGAAGACAACACTGCATCAGTTATTTGCGGTTCAGATCCGGCCTGCAGACATCTCTCACCTAGGCTATGGCGACACTAGAGAGTTTACAGCACCGATGCAGCTGCACCACCGTAAACTCTCTAATGTAGCCGCCCTAAGCCAGCGGGAGAACTCTCTCCCGTCAGCTTAACGACTCCAGCCCCGCAAGCGGCAGTAGCTGTGTTGGCGGGAGAAGCTCTCCCACAGACATAAGCGCGGGTGTGGGCAGCGTTTAGTCGGTGTAACTTACGTCGCTCATGGGGGTGACTTTTTCACACCCCTGAGCAACATACGTTATAGCACAGTAAGTGCTAGCATAGACATAGCCCTAGAGTTTCTTCTCTGGTAAAAAGAATGAGTACAACCCCTGCAGGTGGTGTTTTTCCTGAGGAAAATTTAATATTTTCTGAACCAGTTTTTATCTCTTGGTTCCCAGAGAAGATAGAGAGGAAAATTATCCAGTTTAGAATCCAGGATCCCATAGTTGTATCTAATATGTAATCAAGAAGTGACATATTGTTCAGCCCAGCAAAATGGAAGCTCTAGAGTAGTAATTAATGGGCCAGCGTGACTTCTGTGTTTTGTCAAGCTGTTTGCTTTCATCTAGGAGTCACCACAGAAGTCAGGCCACTAAGGGGTCTCAAAAGTGGGATTTATTAGTTGGAAAATAACCAGAAATAAAGCCAGCAATAAGGAAAGCGATGCAGAAAAGCAAAATGCAGTGCTCTAGGTTTTTATAAACTGCAGTTTCAGCTCTGCTTCATGACGTAGTCACATGTTTTCTTACATAACCATCATTCAAAACATTTTGGTTACAGCCACAAGAGCGTGGCTTAGTGTTTATAAACCACGGCTGCTTATTTCACCCAACCTAGGAGCCCGCCATTACCAGAAACAGTGCAAAGAAATAAGCTGCTTCCTCTGGCCATAGTAGGGAGCTGCAGTCCCTGCTACGGGATGTTGTGTTAAGAGTGCGAGGGCACATGTAAATTGTACACAGTTACCAACACTGCAGTGTGTATGCCCAGAAGTCTCACAGCCACCCTGTTGACTGAGAACTGCTTACATAGGTCAGGGCACTGATATAATATCAAGAACTGCTGCTCCAGTAGAAGAACGATCTCTGCTACTTACATGGTCTTCATTACCGTAGTATTTGAGGCTAGAGAAGTGCTATAATCCTATTTTATAGTAGAGTAACTGAGGCGCAGACTCCACAAAGAGACTAAGTGACTTGCTCCAAGTTACACAGGATGTCTGCTGCAGAGCAGGGACTAGTGCCGAGGTCTGCTGAGACCCAGGCTGGTACCCAGCCCGCTGGACCATCCTTCCTGCTCTAAAAAGGAAGGACAGTCTTGTGGTGAAGGCACTGGACAGGGACTCAGGTAATCTAATTTCAGTCCCTGGCTCTATCATACACTTCCTGCGTGACAGTCAGTATCCTCTCTTCTAAGTAAATACCTCTGTGAAACAAGCACCTCTATCTATCCCAGGTACCACCCCTCCTTAAAGGTCTCAAGAGCGGATTTAGATTTACAGAGCGGCTGTACTCTAAACAAATAAATATATTTAAAGTTTGAGAGATTGAACCTGCATTTTCTCTTTCTATGATTCCAGTGCTGGCTTCAGCTGATCACCCCTCCTCCTTTCCCCTCACCTGGCATAGGAAGTCCTGAAACTCTGACTGCTGTTTCCATGCGGCTTTCATGATATTTCCAGCCCGCCCAGTTAAAAGTTCATAATCTCACATGCTATAATCTTTCCTCACCCTGCAACTGAAAAAGCGGATTCTCATTGGAATACTACCCCTTTTTGTTGCACTTTCCCGACCAAGTCCTTCGCTCAGTGACACTGTTTCAGCCCCATTAAGGTCAATAGGGATGTACCGGTGCAAACAAGAGGAGAATTTGGTTGTCCTTGTCCAGCATTCCAGCCTTTGCAATGTAAGAGTGAACCTGAAATCTATGGTAGTTAGCAATTGTTCTTTTAAATGCAACAAAGAATGTTTCCACCCTTTTGCTAGGAAAAGATTTTTTTCCACTCCCATGCAAAAACTTCCCATGATATGGGTAGAACTCACCCTTGTGTTGAGGACCACCAGTACCTAGGTCGTTTAAATGATTCCCTATTTTGGGGATGTAAGTGGTGCATAGACCTAGTGCTGGTGCCGTGCACGTGAGTGACTTTTATCCTGAGGATTCCCGCCTGTTGTATATTTTTCAGCTGGCTGTACAGAAATTGCATTATTTCCGTTTTTTTTCTTTGTTTGAGATTTCAGCTTTGTTAGCGTATGTTTGCTACTAAGAGGGATATACAGTGTTCTGTTAACAATTTACTTATTAAACTCAAATTGTTTTTAATGTGGGTTGAAGGGGGAGTGGTCTCTTGTTTAAAACAAATTGAAAGCAATTTTTTTTTGTTTTGCTGTTTCTTGTTTGGATTTAAAAGTGTTCACGAAGAGGATAGTACAATTTCAAGTAGATTTGATTTCACATCATGTTTGACAAAAACATTCATAGCATATATGAAGCTTTACCACGGAGGACATATAGTGTGAAGTGACAAACCAGAAAATCCAAGGGATACAGAAATCCACCTATTCATATTTTTATAGATTTTTTTAAAAAAATTTAAATACATTTTGCATGCTTGGTTTCATACTTTTTAATGGTCTTTTGTCAGCAACATGATGCAATCTTGGCCAAGAAGAAGTGCCTCAGACATATCACGGACTAAACCTGATAGAAAGAATCTGATTTAGATTAACCAAACAGGCTATGGACACGTTCTGGTTTTATAATCTCCTGTAATTATCTGATATGCATTTCATGAATGATGCTTCTGAATGACATCCCAAGCAGCAATGTATATTTCACAGCAAATTTTGCACACTGGTACAGCCTGTGTAATTCTGGTGTGTAGTATTTTATAAAATAAAGGTATATCATGGGGAAAAAAGAAATGGGGTACTCTTTTTATCCACCCCACCTCCTAAATTCATGGCTTTGGAGTTTTGATACTGGGTAAGTTATTGAAACAGGATCTATTTCATGTCAGAACAGAGGGATTATTATGTTTATATGAAAACTATAGTTCAGTGTTAATGGAGGGCACTAATTATGGAGCTAACGACCTGTATCCAGAGCACATAGGTACTACCTGAAATAAAGGTTGCACTTTATATTGAGGGTACATTTTTGTTTCTAATACCTTATTTTGTAATCCTTTCCAAAATGCAGGACTAAGTAAACAAACATTGTATCAGCATCTAACAGCCAGAATAAATCAACAAAAAATGCACCAGAGAGCCATTTATTTAAAAAAAAATTTTTTTACAAACATTTGAAAACCATGTGTCTTTTTACTGATGTGCTGTAAATCAAATACTGTTCATAGACCAATAAATTTATCCTGCAGCATGAGTGCAAGCACTGAATGGGTGTAAGTGAGCATGCATGCAACTTTGTATGTTTATCTGCTGTCCCCCAGGACTCATGTAAATGTGATGCGATCGTGCATGAATTTATCTAGGCGAGAAAACTTTTACGTAAACAAACAACTCCATGGAAGAGTGGGACTGCATTGAATTGAGAATCACTGGATGAATGAAAGAGGGTTATTCACTCTCTGGGATGGTGAGCTCACTCAGGGCTAAATTTATCTTCTTATGTAGAGGCATATTAACTTCACAGCAATGATACTAGAGAACAGGCAGGCTTTAGTTACAGCAAAGACTGGGGAGCGTCTAGGGTCCTGCTGAAAAGCAGGAGGATGACACAGTATCCCTGTGAGGAAGGAACATCAGGGAACTGGAAGTTCTGCACGTGAGGTACATGACATTTTCTTCATGGATGAAATGCCAAACATACTTACCCCCGGCCTAAAAGCAGCCAGAACTCTAAGTTTATTTGGATTCTAGTAACTTCTGCTTACAGTCCCTCATTGTTTGTTATTGTTCTGATGAATTATTTGTATTGCAGTAAAGCCGAGAGGCCCCAATCCCATTGTGCAAGGTCAGTATGCACGCACAACAAAAAGGGGTTTCCTCCCCCCAATGAGTTTACATTCTACATGACAGGTTTCTGCTCAGTTCTTATTCAGTTATGGGTTGTGAAGCAGGAATTCCCATCTCATTGTGGTGTCTGACTATGCATATCGCATAACAGAGTTACAGCTCTCAGTGGGTTTGTATGGCTCCTCCTCATTTGGAAAAGACTCCTGGCTAGAACCGTACAAAACCTGAAACCACGCCAAGTCACCTGCTTGTGGGTGTCCTTACTAGCGCAGAGCAGGTTCATTAAAAGGTTTGTGGGAGCCTTTCAGCTGAACCTAGGCTCCACTTCAAGTGCAACTGGGCTGATTTGCAAATCAATGAGCAAACACCTAGAAGTTAAGGTGATAAGTAACAGTCAGCATGGATTTGTCAAGAACAAAATCATATCAAACCAACCTGTTAGCTTTCTTTGACAGGGTAACAAGCCTTGTGGATGCAGGGGGAAGCGGTAGATGTGGTATATCTTGACTTTAGTACGGCTTTTGATACTGTCTCACATGACCTTCTCATCAACAAACTAGGGAAATCCAACCTAGATGGAGCTACTATAAGGAAATCCAACATAACTGGTTGGAAAATCGTTCCCAGAGAGTAATCATCAGTGGTTCACAATCATGCTGGAAGGGCATAATGAGCGGGGTCCTGCAGGGATCAGTTCTGGGTCTGGTTCTGTTCAATATCTTCATCAATGATTTAGATAATGGCATAGAGAGTACACTTATAAAGTTTGCAGATGATACCAAGCTGGGAGGGGTTGCAAGTGCTTTGGAGGATAGGATTAAAATTGTAAATGATCTGGACAAACTGGAGAAATGGTCTGAAATAAATAGGATGAAATTCAATAAGGACAAATGCAAAGTACTCCACTTAGGAAGGAACAATCAGTTGCACACATACAAAATGGAAAATGACTGCCTAGGAAGGAGTACTGAAGAAAGGGATCTGGGGGTCATAGTGGATCACAAGCTAAATATGAGTCAACAGTGTAATGCTGTTGCAAAAAAAGCAAACATCATTTTGGGATGTATTAGCAGGAGTATTGTAAGCAAGACATGAGAAGTAATTCTTCCACTCTACTCTGCGTTGATTAGGCTTCAACTGGAGTGTTGTGTCCAGTTCTAGGTGCCACGTTTCAGGAAAGATGTGGACAAATTGGAAAAAGCCCAGAGAAGAGCAACAAAAATGATTAAAGGTCAAGAAAACATGACCTATAAGGGAAGATTGAAAAAATTGGGTTTATTTAGTCTGAAGAAGAGAAGACTGAGGGGGGACATGATAACAGTTGTCAAGTACATAAAGGTTGTTGGAAGGAGAAAAATTGTTTTTCTTAACCTCTGAGAATAGGACAAGAAGCAATGGGCTTAAACTGCAGCAAGGCAGTTTAGGTTGGACATTAGGAGAAACTTCCTAACTGTCAGGGTGGTTAAGCACTGGAATAAATTGCCTAGGGAGGTTGTGGAATCTCCATCATTGGAGACTTTTAAGAGCAGGTTGGACAAACACCTGTCAGGGATGGTCTAGATAATACTTAGTCCTGCCATGAATGCAGGGGACTGGACTAGATGAGCTCTTGAGGTCCCTTCCAGTTCTATGATTCATGGATTTGCCACAGTAACACACCAGGCAACAAACAGTCCTGGAGGGGCAGGGAACAGATTAGATCAGTGTTTCCCAAGTGGTGGGTTGGGACCCACCAGTGTATTGCAGAAAGGTCCCAGATGGGTCCCCATGTCCCCGACAGATTAAACCATCAGTGGGCTCCGGCCTAGGCAAACATGCACTCCTGTCCTGGTGCAGAGGGAGGGGTTTTAGAGAGCAAGCCTGCCCCATCGTCACCCTGCAGCCACAGCTCGTCCTGCGGGGCTTGGCCTGGCTCCTCGCGCTGGGCATCGTGACATGGCGTAATGCCACTCACTCCAATGGGGCCCATCATGACGGAGGAGTGGCTGGGCCAAACCCGAGTGGGGCTGCGACCCTGTGTGTGGTCACAAAACCCAGAGTGAGGAGCCAGGCTGGGACCTGCAGGCCGGGAGTCATCGCTGTGGGGTGAGTGTGGGGTGGAGTCACTCTGCAACATCTCCCCTCCCCTCCGCACTGGTCCGGGATCAGCTGAGGTGCTGGGGCATATGGTGCATTTTATGAAATGGTGGGTGGCAAAAAAAAGAAAAAGAAAAAAAAAAAAGAGCAACAAAATGCAGTTGGTGGATTGCCTTAGTGAGCACTTTGGGAACCACTGGACTAGATGACCTAATATCCATAGGTTTTCCTGGTGAAATGCTGGCCTCATTGAAGTCAATGATACATTTCTAATGATTACGTCTCTCAGGTTTCGAGGGAAGGTAAAATCTGCTGTTTAATGTGTGGTCACTAGGTGGCACTATTCTAGATACGACACTAACTTTTCTTCCCATTTATTTTCACAGTATAAAGCCCCTTATGCGTACATGGCACTCTCAAACTGGTAAATTGTGCTAAACAAACAACAGGATCCCTGTCCATTTTGCAAGGTGGTGCTGGAAACTCTCCCCAAGTGTGCAGGGCAACAGCGTTTTGAATTTGATCACAAGCGTTTTTCCCCCTCCGTGACTTGCATGACATAAATCATGTCAACGAAAAGAGCATGCTCTTTATTCTGAAACATACATTGACTCACATGACTTTGTATAAATATTTTTCTTGGACTGCCACCATAGAATTAAGTAGTTGCTGCTAAACAATTTGCCTTTTTATGCAATTCTAGACTTTAAATGAGCACAAAAGGTTTATCTGTTTGACAGGTTTAAAAATAATTTTTGATAACACATTAGGGATAACTATATGTTGACTATGAGAAAAAATTTACACATAGTTCATTCTCAGGTAGGTTAATGTAGTTCTCTAGACCTGAGTCACCACAACATTACTCTGATTTTACTCAACTGACTTTGGGGAATAAGTCCTCAGATGGTCACTGGCTCGTGCTATTGGGAGACGCATACATGGAAGGTGCTATTTAAGTCCAAGTTGGCGTAACATACAAAATCTGGATCAGAACTCCCCGATTGTTGGATTATTCGAATAGCCTTTGTCTACTATGGAGGGTTATGGTATTATATTAATAACATTACAGTGAATACAGACATACATTTTGTAAGGCTAGGGAATAAGGAGTCTATTGTGCTGGGTTGGTCTGGAGGGTTAATTGGATGGTTTGGTGAAGGACCTAAATTCAATTGACGGGGCAACTGGTTCTTCTTGTCTGCCCGGTTCTCTGATTTTGCTCCTTTCTTGGATTATGAAAAGATAGAGCTGGGATTTTCCCAGTGGGAAATCAATACTATCTAGTTGGTGTGAACACAGCACCATTTACTAGTGACTCAAAGTTGTTACCATCTAATGCAGTGGCTCTCCAACTTTTGTACTGGTGACCCCTTTCACATAGCAAGCCTCTGAATGCTACCCCCCTTATAAATTAAAAACACTTTAATATATTTAGCACCATTATAAATGCTGGAGGCAAAGCAGGGTTTGGGGTGGAGGTAGACAGCTCGCGACCCCCCATGTCCCGACCCTCAGTTTGAGAACCCCTGATCTAATGACTGTAGTGGTTTATGTGAAATGAGTTTTGCTGGCCCAGTCCAGGGTCCAGCAGACAAATTTCCACCTCACACCCAGCAACAGCACTACGGGAACACTGGCTGGTGGTCTTAGAAGGGAAATCAAGGACAAAAGGAGCATGGAGGGTGTGCTACTTGCTCATCCCTAGAAGTAGGTCCTCTAGGCCAGTTGCCTTTACTGTATCTATTCTGTGGATGCAGGACATAGATCTCCAGGGCTGTCAATCCAGCACTGTCCACCAGCAGTAATTGCACATAGGACAAACATTTACATTCCTAGCCTTTGACCCAGAAAAAGTTACATACGTGTGAGTGTTTAAGTAGCCCCACTGACTTCAATGAGCCTGCTCATTTGCTTAAAGTTAAGCCTGGGTGTAACTGCTTTGCTGGATCAGGGCTTTAGGGTGAAACATTCTGTTTTCTCTTACTGAATCTTGACAAATATCACCAAAACATCCAGGTAGAAGCAAAAGAAAAGGGAACAATATAGCATTTATCCAAAGTGTTTTTTCCATTTGGTCACTGGATGTTAGCTCTCAGTCCCGTGGAGAAGGAGGCTAGTTTCAAATGCTCATGGCCTGGTATGATTCCTATAGTTCCCAGCACTGGAGCTGTCAATCTAAATAGCTGGCTTTCTAACCTCCCTCAGGCTAGTTTATTGCTACAGAACTTCATGATTCATCCACAGTCGGTTGTTTGGATAGGAACACAGCTCAGTTTCCAACCCCAAAAAGTAGGTAATCCCAATGCACTCAGTAGAACCAGGACCAGAATGAATGTACACTCCAACACGTACATTAACACAGTGCTGACACGATCTCATGATCTGTGCAGAACTTTCCCAGTTACTGCTTTTTCTAAACACTTCTCCAATTGATTCTAAACTCAACATTTCAATTATTATTATAGACTCATAGACTTTAAGGTCAGAAGGGACCATTATGATTGTCTAGTCCGACCTCCTGCACAACGCAGGCCACAGAATCTCACCCACCCACTCCTGTATCAAACCTCTAACCTATGTCTGAGTTATTGAAGTGCTCAAATCGTGGTTTAAAGACTTCAAGGTGCAGAGAATCCTCCAGCAAGAAACCCATGCCCCACGCTGCAGAAGAAGTCAAAAAACCTCCAGGGCCTCTGACAATCTGCTCTGGAGGAAAATTCCTTCCTGACCCCAAAAATGGCAATCAGCTAAACCCTGAGCATGTGGGCAAGACTCACCAGTCAGACACCCAGGAAAGAATTCTCTGTAGTAACTCAGATCCCACCCCATCTAACATCCCATCACAGACCATTGGGCATATTTACCGCTAAAAATCAAAGATCAATTAATTGCCAAAATTAGGCTATCCCATCATACTATCCCCTCCATAAACTTATCAAGCTTAGTCTTGAAGCCAGATATGTCTTTTGACCCCACTACTCCCCTTGGAAGGCTGTTCCAGAACTTCACTCGTCTAATGGTTAGAAACCTGTGTCTAATTTCAAGTATAAACTTCCTAATGTCCAGTTTATATCCATTTGTTCTTGTGTCCACATTGGTACTGAGCTTAAATAATCCTCTCCCTCCCTGATATATTTATAAGGAGCAATCATATCTCCCCACAGCCTTCTTTTGGTTAGGCTAAACAAGCCAAGCTCTTTGAGACTCCTTTCATAAGACAGGTTTTCCATTCCTCGGATCATCCTAGTAGCCCTTCTCTGTACCTGTTCCAGTTTGAATTCATCCTTCTTAAACATGGGAGACCAGAACTGCACACAGTATTCCAGATGAGGTCTCACCAGTGCCTTGTATAATGGTACTAACACCTCCTTATCTCTATTGGTAAAGTGTGTGTCTAGCAGTTACAGCGGGGAACTAGGAGTCAGGACTCCTGGATTTTGTTCCCAACTGCCACGGACTCACCAGGGTACCTTATGGTCACAAAGGGCTTGACCATGAATGGCTGAAGTCAACGGGAGTTTTTACAATAATGGGAATGGGAGCAGGATTGAACCCTTAAGCCTCCTCCTCCATTCAGTTTCTCCAGCTGTTATAATAATAATAACCCACTTCACAAGGATGTGTTGGAAAATTGCAATTTTACTAATAATTTTACTAAGAATAATTGCAATTTTCCATTTTTGAAGCACTTGGAGGAGAGGAAGGTGATCAGGAACAATCAACATGGATTCACCAAGGGCAAGTCATGCCTGACCAAGCTGATTGCCTTCTATGATGAGATAACTGGCTCTGTGGATATGGGGAAAGCAGTGGACTTGATATATCTTGAGTTTAGCAAAGCTTTTGATACGGTCTCCCACAGTATTCTTGCCAGCAAGTTAAAAAAGTATGGATTGGATGAATGGACTATAAGGTGGATAGAAAGCTGGCTAGATCATCGGGCTCAACTGGTAGTGATCAATGGCTCGATGTCTTGTTGGCAGCAGGTATCAAGCGGAGTACCCCAGGGATCGGTCCTGGGGCCGGTTTTGTTCAACATCTTCATTAATGATCTGTAACGCCCAAATTGTCAATCTGGAAGTTGATCAGCAGTCGATCGTCACACACCAAACTGGTGGATACACAGATACACGCCGCCATGTGTATCATCTCTGGCACCCTGAGTCCGACTCCACTCCCATGGCTTCCAGTTCTGAGCAATATTGCTCCTCCTCATATAAGACAAGAGGTTGCCACTGGCAAGTTACTGGAGAAAGTACGTGCCAACTCAAGCCTGCCGCTGCACAATGACCTTTTTAAACCACCAGCTGCACGTTTGCCATCACGTCACCCATTATGGTCTCATCTGTCACATCAGGATGTTAGGGTGGAAACACTCTGGTGAGAGGAATGGGTATCTGTTATAATCCCCAACCAGTCCCTCATCGCTGACCCCACAATCTGCCCGCCTGGGTTTGACCTGCCCTGTCGCCAGTGGTCCCTGTTGAACAGGTTCTGGACCAGGCAAGATCTCTGTGCAGCCAACCAGTATCGCTGGGGCCTTCGTGACAGCCCTTTGTGCAGCTGCGGCGCAACACAGACAATGATGCACATTGTCGCTGAATGCCTGCCGACTAGGTTCAGCGGTGGCCTAGAAGAACTGCATCACACCACTGAAGATGCCATCACTTGGCTAGACGACAATGTACACGCTAAATAATGAATTAATGATCTGGACGATGGGATGGATTGCACCCTCGGCAAGTTCGTGGATGACACTAAGCTGGGGGGAGAGGTAGATACACTGGAGGGTAGGGATAGGGTCCAGAGTGACCTAGACAAACTGGAGGATTGGGCCAAAAGAAATCTGATGAGGTTCAACAAGGACAAGTGCAGAGTCCTGCTCTCAGGACGGAAGAATCCCATGCACTGCTATAGGCTGGGGACCGACTGGCTAAGCAGCAGTTCTGCAAAAAAGGACCTGGGGATTACAGTGGATGAGAAGCTGGATATGAGTCAACAGTGTGCCCTTGTTGCCAAGAAGGCTAATGGCATATTGGGCTGCATTAGTAGGAGCACTGCCAGCAGATCGAGGGAAGTGATTATTCCCCTCTATTCAGCAATGGTGAGGCCACATCTGGAGTATTGCGTCCAGTTTTGGGCCCCCAACTACAGAAGGGATGTGGACAAATTGGAGAGAATCCAGCGGAGGGCAATGAAAATGATTAGGGGGCTGGGGCACATTACTTATGTGGAGAGACAGAGAACTGGGCTTGTTTAGTCTGCAGAAAAGATGAGTGAGGGGGGAATTCAACTACCTGAAGGGGGGTTCCAAAGGGGATGGAGCTCAGCTGTTCTCAGTGATGGCAGATGACAGAACAAGCAGCAGTGGTCTCAAGTTGCAATGGGGAAGGTCTCGGTTGGATACTAGGAAACACTATTTCACAAGGAGGTTGGTGAAGCACTGGAATGGGTTATCAAGGGAGGTGGTGGAATCTCCAGCCTTAGAGGTTTTTAAGTCCTGGCTTGACTAAGCCCTGACTAGGATGATTTAGTTGGGGTTGGTCCTGCTTTGAACAGGGGGTTGGACTAGATGACCTCCTGAGGTCTCTTCCAACCCTAATCGTTTATGATTCGCCACCAGAAATTTTTAAATATATTTGGACAGTGAATTAACCTTTCTAGTGACCTAGGCAGATTGTGTTACTCAGTCAGGAGCAAATAAGAATATCAGTAAATCATTCATCTCTGCTGTGTGCTACAGTTCCTGGGGAGGGAGAAGTAAGGCAGTATTTTGCGGTTATCTTCCCACCACCACCTTCTCTCCCTACATATGGGATACAGTAAGGATGGATTTGAAAAAAAGTGCTCAGATTTGGCCTAACTCTGCTGCTATTGCAGCCAATGATAAACTTCCATGGGCTTCAGTGGGAGCAGAGTTAATTACCACTGACTGCACTGGGAACAGAGGAGTTAGGCCAACACTGAGTGCTTTAGAAAATCCCATCCTAAATCTCAATTTTTATAATGTCTGTAGTTATGCAAGATAAAGCTTTACATCTAAGGTGCGATGAGGCAGGAAGGTGTCAATCAGTGAATGCAAGTTTATGAATTGCTGCATGTTATTAGTAAAGTTACATAAATGTGACCTGTGGCTGACCTTCCTTGGCAGCTTCTTGACTTGCCATTAGAGATCTGCTGGCTACATGTTTGTTCTGGGGCCCAGACAGTTTGTCTAATTCCAAATACAGTACTCATTTTTGGCAAGCTGGATATCCAAACACCCTGAAACTGTCTCCTGGACTGGCTTCCCTTGAGAGTCATATACTTTCATTGGCAGATGAATGGAAGGTTTTTTTCAGTTCTTTCCCCCTCTTTTTTTCCAGCTATAGTACGTTTGTAAGGAACAACACTGGCATCCAGTGACTGGCTAGGATAACAACAGGTGATCTCAGTGGGTGCCCCCAGCACAAACACAACATGCTCCCATGTATCGTGTTTAAAACACACATCTGAAATATGGTCAAGTGGGACCTTGTTTCCTCGAGTCTTCCACACGTGTCTGTATAAAAGCACTCATATGCTACAGCGTCAAAGCAACGCAGTTACATTATACCATCCTCTCCCTGCTGCCTATGGTACAGAGTTCATCACGGTCTTGGAATGTGCTGGTGTATGGGGGATGGGAAAGAATGAACACTGTTCACAGGCTGAACACTTCCTTCCTGGCTAGGCAGTTGTCAGCCCAGCCTATGCTGGTAGAAACTGAAAGCTGCTGCCATCTGGTAGCTCTGGGGTTGGCTTTCATGAAATGAGCAGGTGGTCTCAGTCCAGTCCTAGAGAACAGGTCTATACCATCAATGGCATTATGTGGTAGCCTGTTGGAGGGCTTCACAGAGGCGCCAAGGCTTGAAGAGGCACCTTCTTCCTAGCTCTAGCAGTGCCCTGCCAAGAGTATGGGTAAAGCACATTGGCAAGGTGGTATGGAAAAGCTGTTGCTCCTCATGCTGTACCTGTTCTGTGGGCTTCAGCCTCTAAGGCTGTCAAGCAGGCAACTTTCATCATCAGTCCGTTCACCCCCACCCAGCTGTTAAAAAACTCCAGGGTCATTCCTTTGGGTGACGGGAAGGCCTCTCCTGGATTGAACCAGTCAACAGGAGCCAAATGGGCACAGTGGTGCAGGGTCTCTGATACCTATCTACAGTAGGTTAGCAAAGTGTTGACATGTGACTGGGATGGTTCTTGGAAGAATCAAGAGTGATGGACTCTCAGTCTGCAGTTGTAAATTTACCCATACGACTACTCTGGCATATTGATGGAGTTGGGGTTCAGCTAAATTATCCAGCAGCATTTTGCCAGCACAGCTTTATTTAAAAGCCATTTACCCAACTGTCTGTCCAAATGAGGCATAAAAACACACAGTAGCATAATGGAAATTTCACTAGACCTACCACAGTCAATTGATTGTTTGGCATTCTTCATGGAATAAGGCATACCCCTGTAAATGATATGCTGGATAGCTATGAGAAATGTTGTTGTACCCTCATTATTGATGGATCGAGTTCTGACTAGTAATTAATCCCATTTGAGTAGTTTATATGAGATGTTGACTATCAGTCCTATGCGCTCAACAGATGTCAGTACTTAACTGAGCACTGAAATGAAAGCATCTGGAGCTTAACCCATCTCAAGCACAAAAGGTTAGTATTTGACCGGGGAACCATTCGAACCTGCACATCCCCAGATGCCTGGAAACGACACACCTACAAAATAAATGTTCAAACAAATGGGATGTATCTTAGAAATGTTCAGCCATGTTCTTCATTCCCTCCCCACACTGTGGCTTAACCTGGACTAAAATGAAAACAGAAATGTGGTAATCATCAGAATTATCTGTACAGTCAGAGAATTAGTGCCTGATTCAACTCCCTTTCATGTCAGTGAAAAGATTCCCATTGGCCTCAATGGGAGATGGATACAGTCCACAGTGAACAGAAACATCTTATGGTCACTAAAGTTATGTAAACACAAAATAAGTACCTAGTGCACGTCAGTGATGCCGCCATAGGATATGATCTCCTCTGTTTTCATGAGCTAAGCAGAGTCCAGGTCTGGCCACTATTTGGATGCAAGACCTTCAAGAAATTAGCCTGTTGTAGGAAATAGTTTTGGTGATTCGGTAAGTGACACTTTCCCCTGAATCGGTACTGAAGTAACACTCCAGCCTGGTGTGTTGGGGGTGGCACAGTGTTACTAGAGGCACTGTCTTTCAGATGAGATGTAGACCTGAAGTCCTTGTTTTTTTAAAAGTCCTATGGCAATTTCATAAGATTAAAGATGTTGGTCTTAGTGTCCTGGCCAAATCTGAATTTAGGTAATTACATTTTATTTAAATTCCCACTGCTGCCTCAACTAACATTTGTTATTCTTTATTCCTAAAATGCTTTGAAACATTGCTGTGTGCCGTTAAATAGTTGCAACTATCCACCCAAAGGTTGCACTGGCTATGTTTCAGTGGGAAGCACAACGATTCCTAAATTTGTAAGGTCTTTGGGAATCCTTGGGATGTGAGACAATATATAGACGAGATCAGTGGTACTGAAAACCATTTGCTATTGTGGGTCACTTCTTAGTCCATGACAAGGTCTGTGTTCTATCTCCCATTCCAATCCTGCTTCCACACAGGTATTATACTAGATTTAATATGCTTTTTAACATAACCAAATAGTATTAAGGAAACAAGATTAAAATAACTCTCTTAAATGTGATGGGTGTGGCTGCTTGGTAACGTCTGCTGCCATCCTCTTCCCACCCCTGATTATCTGTGCTGGTTACTTTTGTCTCTGGGTTCACAACTTCACTTCTATCAGTAGTGAATCTTCTCCATTTCTCTCAGACACTCTAGTGCGGAGTGTAGCATAAATGGTCACTAGAGAAACCTTCTGAAAACCCTAAAAGAGTCTGAGGGCTGGGGTACACTTAGTGGAAGGCATCACTGCTCGAAGACTAACAAAATTTTGACTACAGCAGCTCCATGGATCACCTGGAAATGCTCTGGACCATACAGTTTGGAGGGCCACTTGCTAGATACTGTTCCTTTCATGAATCTGGCCCTCTGTCTGACCTTCATGTTCTGTCTGATGTGGCTCTGTTTCCACAAAGAAAACTGGAGAAATATGAAATGATTCATTGGCTTTCATGCTGATTACCTGCAATTTTCACAATACTGGCAGATTTGGGATCTTTCCTCCTCTTGATGGGCCTGATCCTGAGGGGTACTAAAAACACCCATTTACTCTAGTGGATATAGGATCAGGCCATATGTGCATACCCCCTCCCAGTCATATTATAAGGAACTCCCTGTTTGGATTCTGAGGAGAATGAGTTGACACCTTTGGACTTTGAGGATGTGGGAGGTGAAGAAAAACTATCACATTCAGTAGTGGCAAGATCCACTGCAGAAAATCCTTTTTGCGTCATCACTGTCCCACCATTCATTAGCTCCCAGTTGTCTATAGCACCATCAGTCACATCTCCAAGTGGCAAATGTAAGGGACAAGAGAGGCAAAATATTGTATGTTGGGGGGGGCAGGGGGGACAGAAGTACTCTCTTTCCCTCCAAAAAAAAAAAAAAAAGAAAAGAGGGGGGGGGGTAATGTTCTCCTAAAAAAAAAAAAAAAAACAAAACACAATTTGTAGCTGCTGAAACCAAAACCAGTTAAATGGAAAGCGCTGAGGTCCAGTGGAAAAAAGATGCAGGTGCACCGAGCAAAGGGCTGATTAAGTGCTAACATGTTTATGGAAGCCGGATGTCTTGGCACGAGTGTGCATTTATTCTCTTGTGTTCAACGCCGTGGAGCTTTGGATTGGAAATGCATTGGTGCCAAAATACGATGCATACTCCAACCACAGCAGTATACTGTACTGTCACAAAGACAGCACAGCATATTTTTGGGGAGGAGAATGAAACAAGGACAGCAGGAAAGCAGCAGTCATGAGGTGGGATCTCAATGACCATTGTTTACCGGGTCCTTCAGTACCATTCTGTCAGAACATTTTGTGAAAGAGAGGGGAATTGCCACCCAGCAATCAACTAGCTCCCACTGCTTTAACCCAAGGAGCTGTTGAGATGGAGGGCTTTCATTTCCTGCTTTGTTCTTGGATCAGAGCGATTTTGGCCAACGACAATATTTGCCAGGTTGGGAAGACTTAGGCACCTCTAAGCATCTGTGGGCTCGTATACATCACATAGGATTACATTACACATTGGAGAGAGCATAGTAGCTCATCAAAATGTGTGATATTGCAAGTTACCAGGATGCAGAATTACTGGCAACACCATTTTGGTGGGGAAGTGGAAGGAAAGAGCCACAGGAACAAGGCATTCAATGTTCCTCGTCAAATCGTCAGCTCATTGACTTAGGCACCTTGCCTACTGAAGTGATTAGCGTTTCCGGAGAAGGCAGCCCCCAGGCTAAAGAAAGCACACAGATTGTGTGGTTTGGAGGGGGATTAATACACCCCAGTTTGGCCACATTTTTCAAACTGTGGTCCCTAAAATTAGGCTCCTAAATCCATATTTAGGCATCTAAATAAATAGCCTAGTTTTCAGAGAGGCTGATCGTCCACAGCTAGTTTTAGACACCTACATTAGAAAATGGTGGCCTACGTACCTAACCAAAAGAGCCCAGCATGGAACCCTGATCACCTGACTCTCAGCCCTGTGCCTCAACTACAGGTCCATCCTGCCTCCCTCATGATTACACCCTAAATACATAAAAGGTGTCAGATAGTGACTCTTGCAGAGATTACAGCCCTGCTCAGTCAGGCTCAAATTCCTGGTGAGTGGGACGATCCAGGACTGGGGGCTGTAATACCATGGTGGCGCTTGTGCCTGAGAATGAGGGATTGCTTTTAATCTCCTTTTGGAACAGTCCGGCTGGGACATGTCTGTATGCATTACATTAAATCTCAAAAGGCTCCTCTGGCTTTCGCAGAATCAGAGATTTGTTCCTGGAAGTTGGACGCAGGCCTCGTCTGAAGGAGCTGACTTTTGAGCCTGCACAATAAATCCTTGGCAAGAGCCTCCAACTTTAAAATAGGTTCATTCTCTAAAAACAAAGCCAGAAGGTCCTTTTTCACAGAACGTTTTTATAAACCACTTCAGGCGGAGAAGCTTTTTAAAAAATATATTTTAAACAATGCATGGTAAAAACATGAAGAACCGAGACGAAGTTTTAACCATGGGATGCTCACTGTGGCAGTTGAAGGAATGAACAGAGGCAAGAGACAGTTTGCAGTGACTGAGCTGAGGGATTCCAGAG
This sequence comes from Terrapene triunguis, assembly GCF_002925995.2. Classification (NCBI taxonomy): domain Eukaryota; kingdom Metazoa; phylum Chordata; order Testudines; family Emydidae; genus Terrapene; species Terrapene triunguis. The sequence goes on along the minus strand of NW_020699449.1, from coordinate 9,049,878 downwards.
CCCTAGGAAGATAAGGACAAGCACAATGGGGCTCTGGTCCTGTTTGAGGCCCCGGAGCGTTAGAATAATACAAATACCAATAATAATAGATTAGAGGTCTCCTGGTATTTTATCCATCCACTTTGAACAGTAACTACATGATCTTAAAGTAATAGTTGGCATTCAAGAAATACCTCAATTTAAGCATTTCCCCCCAATGTTTTTTGGCCAATCTAGAAATATGCTGAAATCCCATTCCTTTTTCCAGCTGTTTTGACTCTCAGCTGGTGGTTATGTTTGAAAGTGGGAAGAGGAAAAGCTTTCTTAATGGTTTCTGGAGATTATGGTAAGTGACTGAAATTTTAGATGCTGGAGGACTCATAAGATGGTCTAGGAATTAAGGGGTCCTTGCCAGTGAACGGGGAAAACCAAGTTCTGCTTAATTTAATATACTGTACTCTTCTCAACTGTTGTATACATGACAGGAAAGCCAACTCTGCAAAAAATGTGCCATTTCAACTGTTTCATGATGCTCAGGTCAGGACTTCGCTTAAGCAATTCCTCTACAACAGAGCATAGTTAGTCCCTGTGGAATAGGTTAGGTTAAAACTACATTAGAGAGATGCCTTTTAGGAAAATAAGTTAATAGGTCAAATGCATCTTTGGTGTAATTCCAATTGAATGAGTTATATCACCGATGACTTTGGCCTTAGCTGTTTGTGGGGAAGGATGGTCCAATGGTTAGGGCAGTAGCCTGGGACTCGGAAAACTAGAGTTCAAGTCCCTGCTCTACCACATGCTTCCTCTGTGACCATGGGTCTGTCACGCCATCTCTTTGTGCCTCAGTTTACTATCTGTCAAATGGGGATAACAGCACGTCTCTATTGCACTGGGGTGTTGTGAGGTTAAAGGTGCTCAGATACAGCAGTCACCAGGGTCACGAGTATCTTAGATAGATGGAATTTTAAGCAGAAACACAGCAGGGTTTAACACAGGAGCTCCCCAGGAATACTGATCCTGCAAACACTTACTACCGGGCATAGTGCTCATAATCACGATTGCTTCTATTGAGAACAGGACTGCTCATGGCAGTAAGCACTATGCCTGGTGAGTGTTTGCAGGATTGAGTCAATACAGCTAGTACGAAGAGCAGAGCCGTCCTTACCCATACGCAAAGTACGCAGCTGCGTAGGGCACCAGGCAAAATTTCCTGGTGCCCTGCACAGCTGCATGCTGCTCCAGCCCCTGCTCCAGCTCTTCCCCAGGGCCTCTGCCCCGCCTCTTCCCCGCCCCAGCCCCACTCCCACTCTACTGAGCGTGCCGCTGGTGAGTGCTGGGGGGTGGTTCCCCTCTGTCCCCCAAGCCAGACCCCCACTCCCCCACAGAGGCCTGGGGCCTTCTCACCTCCCCCCCGCATGGAGGCCTGGGGCCAGCCCACCCGCTCCTCCCACAGGGGGGGCTGCGTAGGGCCCCAGAATAGCTAGGGACGGCCCTGACAAAGAGCATGAAGTCGCCTATCTTCCACCATGTTCATACAAGAAGTGCCTTTAACCCCAGAAGTGGATTCTAACATCAAATAACCACTCCCTCCACCAACAAATCTTTCCCTCCAACACTACACATGTTCTAATAAGTCCTTATGAAAAGATGTCAAGTGATACAGCCTTCACATACAGCATATAGAAGAACCACCTTCATTTGTATTTACGGTACTGTGAATTACTGAATTTTGTGATTTAGTGAGTGAATAAACACAATAAAGAAAATCAAGGACGCTGCATAAGAGCAGACTTAGTTAAATTATTTTGACAACTATTTTTATGATACTATTGAAAAATTAGTCAAAAGTATATAAATGAACTATAAACGTGTAGGAAACAAACCACAGACTATTTTACAAAAACAATGACATTTTGTTAATACAAGGCCCAACTGGAATGCTGTTTTATTCAATCTTTGTTGGGATATGGGGAGAAACCATCATTTCTGATGTGAATTGTATATGCAAATTAACAACATGAAGATTAGCAGGGTTCTACTGTACTTTCTTTTGCGCACACAACATTCTTTGCAGCGATAGAGGATTTTGAAAGATAAGAATAGACGTAAGCCAATAATTCCAAAAAGATACAGAACAATTTTTAAAGATATTCTGCAGTAACTAAACAACGTATAAGCAAGATATATAGTCTACTGAAGAGACTTTAGCGAACTGGGACCTACATTTGACATTACAAAAGAATGAAATGGGCCAACAGAACATATCAGAGGCATCTGAAATTAATGTGGGTTGCAGCAGATGCCATATTCGTCTCATGCATGTAAAAGTTTGCCTTAGGTCTGCTATCTTAGACTATACTAGGATACTAAAGCAGGATTGTAGCATCATTATAAGCACTCTGAATCTAAAGTGAAGAAAGAACAATAATTTAGAGTAACTTCACACTCATACTGTAACGCAGCACAGACTCACCACCACAGCACCTCCTGCCGGTTGCTCTGGGAATTAGCTCCGTTCTAGCCGTGGAGTGCCTTCTGCAGGGGGTGTCTCATGTTGCCTGCTCTGCTGTGCGGTCTGGGACCCGCATTGCTCCCTGGCTTGCAGCGTCCTCTTCTGGACACAGTCCTCCGGCTGTGCCCCTGCTCTATTCTCCCCCCTTCTGGGGGTATTAGCATTCCTCAGTCTGCACCTGCCTCAGGGACAAGGCACAGTCCATTGGCCATGCTCCTCCATGGTAAGGTGTGGTGTATTGGGAGGACCCAGGCCTGCCCACTACTCTGGGTCCTGACCCAGGGACTCTAGTGGCAGCCTCCCACTGCCCTCCTTCAATCCCCTCTTCTCCCAGTGTACCCTGGGCCACTTCCCCTTGGCCCATGCACCTTCTTGGCCCTTTTCGTCAGGGGCCACCGCCTGGCAGGTAACAGACCGGAGCTCGCTCTCTGCTCCCCTGAGCCTGCCCAGCACTGCTCTAGCCTAGGTGCTCTGTCTACAGGGAGCCAGTCCTTCCCCCTTACTTGTCAGGAAGAGACTGCTGTCTCCGCTGCTTTGCAGCCTTTATATAGGGCCCAGCGTGGCCCTGATTGGCTGCCTTTCTGCCCTTCTCTGATTGGCCGGGTTCTGCACAGCCACTCCAAGGGCTGCTATTAACCCTTTGCCAGCCAGTGAGGGGCAGCTGCCCCATCACACACCTTCCCCCTTAAGACCACACACCAGAGCAGGATGGGGTGGTCTACCTCCCCAGCTTCCCTTGCAGCTGGTCACGCAGGAACCATCCCTGCTGTGATATCCATTCTCTGGAGCAGCTTGCTTCCCTCTTCCAGTGTTTGGGTCCCCACTGAAGCCTGCTCAGCTCCCGCGTGGGTTTCCCTCTCCATTTCGGTCCCTACTGTAGCTCCCCCAGTTGCCATATGGGTTCCCTAGTTTAGCTGGAGCCTCTTTGCCCCAGTCCCTCTCTCTTTTTGGGCCTCAGCCTTTCCTGTCCCTCCAGCCTGGGCAGGCTCAGACTGGGCCCGCTACTCCGGCCTCCCCCTCCGTCTCTGGGGGCAGTGCCTTTTTAAATGGCCCTTGTTGTGGCAGTGGAAGCACCTCCTGTGCCTTCCCTTTGCCATGGCCCTCCCTACAGGCCCAACAAGCCTGGGGCCCCCCATTTCCCTCACAAGGGGCGCTCTCCCAATTCTTTCCTTGTCTGGGTGTGGCCTCTGTGCCCCAACCCGGTAGGGGCACTCCCTTTTACAGTGTCCCAGTCGTCCACAGGCAAAACAGCTCTTCTGCCTTGGCACCGGCCTCCCGCCCTTGGTGCCTGGCCTCCCATGAGGTCCATGTGCCCACCCCTGCAGCAGCCGGAACAGTCCCCATTGCAGCTCAGCAAGCTGGGCCACACAGGCCCTCCAGTAATAGTCCATCTTTTCCACCCTTGGTCTCTCAAGTCTCTAACACGATACAGTTTGCCCAGTCCTTACTCTATTCCCCTTGTATCGGGGGTGGGGGGCGGGGGGACTGCGTATGCCTGCATTTTCCACCCCGTGTAATGCAGCACAGACTCACCACCGCAGCGCCTCCTGCCGGTCGCTCTGGGAATTAGCTCAATTTTAGCCATGGAGCGCCCTCTGCGGGTGGTGTCCTGCCCATTGCCTGCTCTGCTGTGCTGTCTGGGACCCGCGTTGCTCCCTGGTTTGCAGCGTCCTCTTCTGGACACAGCCCTCCGGCTGTGCCCCTGCTCTATTCTCCCCCCTTCCGGGGGTATCAGCAGTCAGTCTGCACCTGCCTTCGTGGCCACCTGCCACCCCAAAGTCTAGTCCCTTGCCTCAGGGACAAGGCACAGTCCATCAGCCACGCTCCTCCGTGGTAAGGTGCGGTGTAAGGGGGGAGGGGAGGACCCAGGCCTGCCCACTACTCTGGGTCCTGACCCAGGGACCCTCTAGTGGCAGCCTCCTACTGCCCTCCTTCAATCCCCTCTTCTCCCTGTGTACCCTGGGCCACTTCCCGTTGGCCCATGCACCTTCTTGGCCCTTTTCGTCAGGGGCCACTGCCTGGCAGGTAACAGGCCGGAGCTCGCTCTCTGCTCCCCTGAGCCTGCCCAGCACTGCTCTAGCCTTGGTGCTCTGTCTACAGGGAGCCTGTCCTTCTCCTTTGCTTGTCAGGAAGAGACTGCTGTCTCCGCTGCTTTGCAGCCTTTATATAGGGCCCAGTGTGGCCCTGATTGGCTGCCTTTCTGCCCTTCTCTGATTGGCCGGGTTCTGCACAGCCACTCCAAGGGCTGCTATTAACCCTTTGCCAGCCAGTGAGGGGCAGCTGCCCCATCACACATACTTTTCAAAAATGAGTTTGTTACGGTTCAGAGATGAAGCTGTACCTTTGTGTGTGCATGTGCACTCTCTCTCTCTCTGCACCCTTTCCATGTGACAGGCCTACACCTGTACTTCTCTCAAGGTGGAATCTTGCAATTCACACCATTTTTAGACTGTACTGACCAAGCTAAAGCATGCCAGGTTTACCAACCATGTCACCTGCAGTTTGGGCCCCTGCAAACGCCATTTAAAGTGGGTATGTATGGAGCATAGATTTGCATACCCCTGCTTGACCCTCCTCTTCCCCTCTCAGCCCCCTCCCCACAACAGCCTGACCCCCATGGCCCAAGAGTCCCTACACTCACCCCTTCCAAATCTGAGTGTGGGGGGTCGTGGCCTAGTGCATGAGATCGCAGCATCACTCAGCATGTGGACAGATAGACTAGAACATGGAAGTAGAGTTGTGATCTCCTGGGTATTTCAGGTTCATGGGCCTCTAGACAGAGACTTGTTGTGAGTACTCAGGTGAGTACTTCTACTGACTCCAGTTAGACTGCGCACCTGTGTAAGGGTGACAGAGCTGGATGCTGGATGCCTCCATACACACGCCTTTAAGAAACAATGCAATTCTAAAAATGGCCAATAGCGAAGGACGTGCACTCTATTTTAATGTTGCCTCAGTCCAGGTGAGTGCTATTACAGGCATTTGGAAGAAAACAAAGACAACACTTCAGGTGAAATCCAGGACCCATTAGAGTCAATAGGACCAGGATTTCACCCTTCATATTTTCACAGGCTACACTTTTACTTCCTACACCCAGCAAGTTGTCCCAAAGTCCCAAACCAGAACAAAATAGAGTTTCCAATCACATTTTCTCCCCACGGTAAATCAAGAGTGTATAGGAATAGGATAAAGCGACAAAGAGTCCTGTGGCACCTTATAGACTAACAGAAGTATTGGAGCATAAGCTTTCGTGCGTGAATACCACGAAAGCTTATGCTCCAATGCTTCTGTTAATCTATAAGGTGCCACAGGACTCTTTGTCGCTTTTCACAGATCCAGACTAACACGGCTACCCCTCTGATTCTAGGAATAGGATAGTATTCCTTTAAATAGTTTGTGAGCCCTCTTGTGGTGCTCCCGGTTTTCAGTGTTTCAGACAACAGCCAGAGCAGGCATGTGTATATGTAGCTAGGCCTTGCATGTTGTGAGTATGTAGTTAACGTGTTTGATCCCCTCTGTACCCAGGTGGTTCCTGTATATTACACTTGTTGTGCAGAAAACAAAAGACACACACAATTACTTCCATAACTCTAGCCCATTTGAAAGATAGATCAAAACCAATCAATAGATTTAAATGCAAAAGGCCTCTTTACTACTTTCTTTGCTCTTTTCAGGGACGGGGTTAATGAAGATCAGTCAATAATCCTTTCAAAAGCCCTGTCATAGTATTTGTGCTCTACATTCACTTCATATTATTATTATTAATTAAGACTATGCCTCATTCAAAATTGCACATGCAATTTCATACCTAATTTTTGCCAGCAACTATCATGACTGTAACCAGCTACTGCCATCATGCATGCAAATCTCCAGTTAGATGACTATGTGTGCAAAATAGATCAACAATTGCATGCACATTTTTTACATTTGTACACATACAGTTGAGCCCTCTGTTTTTGCTGGAGAAGGGAAAGGACATGATTTGCCGTTCTTTTTGTTTGTTAAAAGATATGCACAAAAATCAGGAGATTGGAATTTAAAATGTTCTAAGAGTTTCAAGACAACATCTAGTCCAGGCTCCATATAATGACTGTCCCTCTCTGACTTGTTCTAATAATCAGATCCTCTTAAGCAATAGTGGCATCATGGAAAAAAGGAGCACTATTAATGTTATCGTCAGTTGAAAACAAAATCGAGCCCGATCCTTGGCAAGAGATGCTCAGCAAGAGAATTGAGCCCTTGCTGAGCCAAAACAAATCTCAAAAAAGAGCAATAATTCCACAGCCTCCATATTAAACAAACATTCCACACCGTTTATCAACTTACATTGTTTTATTGCTTTGGTGTCCAGATTCTAAATTAAGTCCTACATTTTATAGGAAACCAGAGGTCAAAAGCGATCCTTCAAAAGCAATAGACATCTCTTGGCCTCTGCACGGCCTTTTGGACCACCCACAATTTTCTTTATTGCATGTTGTGCAATAAAGAGTGGAAGATCAACTTCAATAACAATGTTAAATGCAAATTTAAAAAATCTTTGTTCTTAGAACGGACTTCCAAAAATAAAAATATACCATAATGTCGAAAGGCAGCAAGGTAGAACCTCCATAAACTGGTGTTTTATGAGGGACTTCTCTCTGCTTTCACCAACATATTGCTACACTTAGAACCAAATTGTGACTATCCTTCTCTGGCTGTGTAGCTGGCTCAGAGAAGCTTCTTCCTCCATTTGTGCGCCCAAACAGGAGTTAGGTGCAAAACTAGTTGTAGCCAGCTCTCCAGGCACCCATCTGAAAACCAGCGACAGAAAAGTGGGTGCTGAACCATTCTTAAAGGAGTGGGTTGGGATTTTCAAAGCAGCACTTAAGCACCTGACTCCCACTGGAATTCAGTGAGATTTGAGGAAGCGGGAGGTAAAGTAACACAGCTCTCCCTCCTATGCTAAAAGTAGAGAGAAAACTCCCCCCTTCTTTTCTTGGCTTGGGTAAGTAGCACTCTTCCACAGCTCCCTCTCCTGATAGACTGAAGACTCCCTATCCTGTTTCAATCTGACAGTGTTGCCAACTCTCATAATTTTATCGCAAGTCCTGTGATATTTAGTGTTTTTCTTAAAGCCCCAGCTCCAGGAGTCATGTGATTAGGTGAGAATCTTAGCCTTCATTTGCAATAAAAGGTTCTCTTCAAGTACAATACAGCCAAGGCATGTAGAGAGTAGGAATTGGTAATAAGAAGTACTGCCACCTAATGGTTAAACTTTTATCCTATATTTTAACAGGCCATCTACAACTAAAAGTTCAAATACACCACAAATATTCATCATTCTCTGATTTTATACTGATTGTCCTAGTGTCCATTCAACAATGAGGCATGACTTTTAAGGAGAGACATTCCAATCCACACTTGCAGCTGACTAATTTTTTGTCATTTCCCTTTGATCTCCTCATTTTTGAATTATTTTGTCTAACCACTGTTCCTCGAATGTATGTAACTCCTGTTGCAAAAAGGGGAGTTGAATAGATCACTTAAATTACTCTGTCAGTGCTACACTGCTGCGGGGAGGAGGTTCCATATCTATGTGCGGTTCATAACTCTGATATCAAACATCTTCAGTTTAGAAGTCAAGGGATGATTATTTTCTCGCTGCTATGCCCTCAATATCAGCTGGACTCTAGTAATCAAGCCACTCTTTCTGTGTTTTACCTCGTCACCGGTAATACAGATTCTGCAGTCAGATCATAGCTGGACATTTGGTGGGTGATGCAAGAGGCAGCAGAGCCTCCTGCTCATTCTCTCATCGCTGCAGTAGGCCTTCTGTGCTAACAGGAGTCAGTAAAGAAGCAGATATGACTCCAAGACATTCAGGGAATAGATGAGCAGAGTAAAATAAGGGATATTTTTTCCCATGGTCATTTTCCTAATCATAACCACTCTTCAATTCTGATCATCATGACCTGCCGAGAGGAAAGTACATCCCACAAAAGGGCAGAAGAGTCCATCCTAATACCATGTGTTCCTATGTTACTAAGACTGAACCAATATCCTACCAGTTTGTCTTCTGTTCATTGCCCTGCTTTTGTATAAATTGATTAAGAAATTATGCATCTTAAAGGCCTTTCTACTTTGATTTAATTAATCCAAATAGGAGGGGTTACTTACTCCTTTGTGGGTTATGAGTTTGTCTAGTAGGCTAACATGATCACCAATTTCAAATAACCAGACACTCCAAGAAGGAGGTTGTACGATGCAAACAAAGAACAGAAGTACCCTGCAGTTAACTAGCAGAAGTCTAGAGACAGGCCTTGTTATCCTTACCGCAGGATTTTGTGCACAAGATATAACAATAAAAACTCTGAGGTGCGCTTTTAAACCATTTTAAATGACTTTACAGGATGTAGCAGATACAAAGCCAAATGTTTGGAGCCAATTTGAAAGACTTGGGCTTGTGCTGAATGTGTATAAAAAATCAGTGGATCTAAAAAATATTGATGATAGGGGAACCCCAAAAAGTTTGACGAGTTGGACCAGATGCTTTCCTGAAGCTTAGTTAAATCATCACGCCTGGATCAGGCTCTTGCATGAGATTTCTGCTTTCAGATGAGCTAGAAATATCACAAGAGACTCTCTCCAATATTTTGGTTCCTGTGTTTCTTGTCCCAGCCAAAAGCATAGGCACTAGAAAATGACTGAAAAAAGGGAAACCAAATATTTTCAACACATAGAGACATTGGGGTTAGGACGGATGAAGACTTGGGTGAAGTATCAGTTCTGATTTTATCTAATGTGGTTGGCTCAGCCCTATTTTAAGTGTGTTTTCAGTGGGAACAAGATTGGGATTAACAATGACATGACACCTATCAACTTCAATGGGAGCAGAATCAAACCCATGGTGGTAATGTTGATACACGTGCAACAATATTAGGATACATTCTCAATGAGGGTATGTGAAAAGATTGGGGGTGCACACAAACACACCCATTCTTGTATGTCTGAACTCCCTCCCGCACCCCAAACTCCCTCCTGGAGCCCGCACCCCCCCCCAATACCCCTCCCCAGCCACATCCTTCACCCCAAATCCCTCATCCCCAGCCCCACCCCAAAGCCCACACCCCCAGCTGGAGCCCTCACCCCTCCCTCCCACATCCCAACTCCCTACCCTAGCCTGGTGAAAGTGAGTGAGGGTGGGGGAGAGCAAGCGATGGAGGGAGGGGGGATCGTGGCCTCGGAGAAGAATAGGGCAGGGGGTGGGGCAGTGTTCGGTTTTGTGCAGTTAGAAAGTTGGCAACCTTATGTACCTTACCCAGCCCCAGGTTCAGAGAACAGGCTAGAGGGCTCCCTCTTCCTGTACCTAGGGCAGGTTCTTCTTTGTGCCCCTCCCTGCAGCACCTGCGTGAGCCTGAATTGCTATTAATTCCATGGTTGCATGCAGTGTAGTAGATTGCCTCACCCACCGTCTCTCTCTTCCTATTAACTCCTCATTTACCAGGGCCAGAGAGGGCTTCTGTTCCCAGTCACAGGCCTTGCTCAAATGTAGATCGCTGCTCACCCTGCTGCATTTACTGAAGCAGGCTTGTTGTTGAAATGGTTGTTAGGTGGGACTTGCTTTGTTAAAAGGATGGAAATCTAGTTCCCCAGCAAAATTGGTCCATTTTCAAAAAATTGAAATGAAAGGCAAAAACCAGAGTTTTCCAATTTTATGTTGGCTTTTTCACATCCTTCTAAAGCAAACCAATCAAACAAACCCCCGGTGCCTTCTTTTATACTTTCTCTTCGGGAAGATGGACAGGTCTGTTTCTGACAGAGGAATAGGGACAAAGCAGCATGTGTTTTATGGGCTAGTCATAAAGCATATACATTTTCCAGTGGCCTCACAGGCGGTTTTGTAATCTAGAGTCCTACTTATCTCCACATGCCTTGCTGCTTGGCAGTCACATATTTAAGGCCTTCTCAGTGAACAGCTCCACATTGTTACTGGCTAGGTATCTCATATCATGCTATTTTTAAATTAATACACAGCCAATTTTCCCTAGATAATGGTCTAGATTTTGCCTGCCTTACTCATGGTGAGTAATGTCTTACCCTGTGAATAGCCCCATTGACAACAATGAGTTGTGGCACAAAGCACTGCTCAGGGTGAATAAAGATGGCAGAATCTGGCCCTAAAGCAATTTGATTTTGATTTTCTGCTGGTTGAACTGATAGAGGATGGGACTGCAAAGGGTGACTCTCTATAGGGTCATTTTTTTCTTTAAATATAAAGATATTTCAGGCAGAAAAATATTCTTCTCCCTCCCTTTGGTTGCACTATGGCCTTTCCCTACATTTGTCCCACAAAAGCACTCCCCCACCAAAAGCACTACACCACTTCTTCACTTGTCTCATGTTTCCCCTCAGCAAATGTACATCTAACTCCAATGCCTTTGTGACTGCCCAAAAATTCCTCCCAGACCAGTTTCCTGGAAACCAAGTGTCAGCTCCAAGATTTCTTCATTAATCATTAAGCTTACTGCAGCTAGCACCTACATGACATATGCGTTCTTGACCTAAATGACATATGAGTTCTCTCAAATGACACCTAGCACAAAGTGACCTCACACCTTTTCATATGCCACCCCCCTTTGCCCTCCCTGTACTCCAGGTGTCTCACTCTCTTCCTCCATGGCTTTATATCCATGATTCCTTGCATACAAATGAGCCTGATCCTGGAACTCTTAGTCAAATAGTCCCATTAGAGAGAGATTACACCTGCATACAGGGCCGGCGCTTCCATTTAGGCGACCTAGCCGGTCGCCTAGGGCACCAGGATTTGGGGTGGCGGCAATTCGGCGGCGGGGGGTCCTTCCGCGCTCCGGGTCTTCGGCGGCAATTCTGCGGCGGGTCCTTCACTCGCTCAGGGACCCGCCGCCGAAGTGCCCCGAAGACCGGGAGCGTGGAAGGACCCCCCCGCTGCAGAATTGCCGACGATGACCGGGAGCGCGGAAGGACCCCTGCCTAGTGCGCCAAAAACCCTGGCGCCGCTCCTGCCTGCATATACAGTCAAATCAAGTATGTTTGTCTCAGTGTCTTATCCATTCAATAGCTGAGGGAAGGACAAGTCAATGAGTGAACCAGGTAGGCCTTGCTGAATGGTGCAGCCTACAGGTATGTGGCCAACATCTTGCAACTGGCCACAGAGGCAAAGAGGGAAGTCACAAAGGCCCCACTTATTTATAAAGCGATTGAGCTTTAGAAGCAGAGTGATCAGATGTGCTGAGAGTGATAGCACAGATGGTCAAAACCAGGGAGATCTGTCCAGAGATAGCCCTACTGGCTATGTCTGACGCTTGTTCTTGCCACTCAGTATGCTGCCTGGAAGTCATATCGAGACTCCTTAGGGGAACTATCCAAGCGGGGTACCTGGAGCTGAGACAACGGCTCGGACTACTTGCCTGAGTAAGGATTAGAGGATCAGGTCGTACATAGGTGTCATCTGATAAATGGGAAGACATTTACATTTCGATTTGAGCACGTCCATTTCTTCATGGCACAGCGGCAGAAGAGGAAAATATAACAACTGGATAAGGAAAACTCCTAGCACAGCAATAACATGAGCAGAGGACTGGAATAAAAGTCAAGGAAATGCACAATTAGCATGCAGTTCCTCACATTCATAGTGATGGCTCCCCGCAGTCCTGCTCATATTTTTTTCCAGCAAGATCATTTCAAATGGTGGACTCCAGAGAGCAGCTGGCAGCATCTAGTCTGAGTCACATGCCCTCAGATCCAACTGGCAGTTTTATAGCTAAACCAGTGTCCTTTGAAGATTAACGGTATTTGTCCAAAAGCATCTTGACAGGCTCAGCAGCTGAATGAGATGGAACTTTCTGCTTGACAGTTCTCACCATTATCAAATATGACTCTAACATATCACGTCTCAGACCACAGTCCTAGTTGCCTTCCTTTGCCATAGGTGGACAGGCATATTAATATCTCCCACAAATTTCCTTCCGTACGTTGGATTTTTTCAGTTGACGTGTTTTAAAATCTAAATTTGCTCTCGTCATTAAACAAAACACAAAATTCTCCAACTCAATCTTTGTTTTGTTTTGGTTTTCTACTAGGGCAGCTATTGTGACAAATCATCCTACTCTTACCCGACATGACTGCTTTTACAAAACTAGTTAGGCATATTTATTACCAGCATTTAATACAGTACTATTGCATTACAGCTCCTAGAGGCCCCCATCAAAGATCTGGGCCCTATTGTTCTAGGGGCTGAACAAACATATAATAAAGAGACATTCCCTGCCCACAGTTAAGGACAAGATGCAACGGGTGGATGAAACAAATGGTAGGAGTGGAGCAGAGAGAATAAGGTAACAAGACGAGCACATTTTCACAGAGACTAGCTGTACGTACCGTGTAGATCACCAGCAGCCTCGCTGTCCTCAGATGACAATGTTCTGTAGGTATAACCCATGCTAATGCAGCATGGTTCTTGGCTGTCCTTTGATGACCAGACCACTTATAGAGGTTTGTATTGATGCCCCTGGTTGGGTCGTCTACAGGGTTGACCCTGTGACTTCTGGATCTAAACGCATGAACCTCTGTCACTTGAGTTAATCAACCAGGTCTGTTAGCTCAAAGGCAGTAGTGGACTCAGACAACCTCTAAAGGGCGGCTTAAGCCAGTAGAGGGAGCCTAAGAGCCACACTATATTAGCATAGGTTACACTAGCATCATGGGAGAAGCCAGTCTTAAGGCGGGATTAGGAGGAGAGGAAGATGAAGGCTCCACCATTTTTACAGGAACATGTACCACCCATAAGAGGTGGCCTGGGAGATAGCATGGAGGTTCTTGAGGGAGAAATGGGCTAATGGGGGGTGATTATTGCAAGAGGCTGGTAATCTGAAAAGGTGGGTACATTTGGAGCCAAGCTCTGACGTTCCTTAATAGGGAGGCCAAGAAGCTTGTATTTGATGAGGTGGAGCTAGGCGGCGCCCCTGGAAGGATTGAAAGAGAAGGTGATTAATTGAACCTGTGAATAAATATCTCAGCATCCACAGGCTTGGGGAAATGTGGAACTCTTACATTGCTCACATCAGCCTACAAAGAACAGTTTTCATCTGTGGTGCTCAGGGTCCCCTTTCAGGTACAACAATTAAAAGGCCAAACAATGCTGATGGCCCATTGGGGAAATATATACACTCACAAGGATTACCCCTGGAACTGAGTACAATAGAAACCTCTCAGCAATAGCACTACACAATGGCAATTGTTTGACCCAGGTCACAGCAAAAGAGCTTTCCAGCAAGTGGGAAAACAATATAAAAGGGGGGGGGAGTGACATCATGACTGGGCCCCACACTCCTCACACAAGAGAAAACCTGGAAACACCTGAGGAAAAAGACTGAACTGGGGGAAGTAGAAGGGATTTCTAACCTGTGTATGGAAGCATGACAGACTGTTTGTACTATTTAACAGTGAGACACTGCTTGATTCAAATCCTATCTAGTATATAAGATTTAGACTGTGATTTTGTTTATTTCTTAGGTAACCATCTTTGATCTGTTTGCTATCACTTAAAATCTATCTTTCTGTAGTTAATAAATCTGTTATATATTTTTTACCTAAAACCGTGTGGTTAGAGAGAAGTGTTTGGGGAAAAATCTTAGCTCAGGAACAAGAGTTGGTGCACGTCTACTTTCCTTTGATGGACTGGGTAATAACTCATATATACTGATCGGGCTTTTGACCAGGGCAGGACGGTACAGCTCCGGGGTCCTGGGCTGGGGAGCTGGCTATTGTGGGTTCATAAGTGGCTGGCAGAGCATTCATGGACACAGCTGGGTGTGGCCCCTGCCTGCCGGGGGGGAAGTGGCAGGGAGGAATCACAGTCCCTCTGTACCAACACCAATATTCTGAGCCTTCCAGTTCCCACTCGATTGCTATTTTAAACCATTCTTTTAAGTATAATAAAAAACTTATTGCAGGCTAAACCTTGACATGCCAAGTGCCAGCCTGAGAGTGTTTTATCTTTAAACATTACAAACAATACACTGAATGAGTGGAATGTAAAAAAACAAAAACAAAACGTCTGTCATACTCAGTGGGGGTTTTTGGTTTTGTGTTTTGCATGTGTCTAGTCATATTTTTATATGTACAAAATATTAATTTTCAGTGCAAATTATTTCCTTTGGCTAATTACAATACGAGAGGTCTTAAATACTCTAGTATATCGGGATTTAAATATTGCATTGTGTGCCTGTGCACCACAACCTTTTTAGTGAGGGTTATATTATCAGGAAAGGTAAGTAAGAGCATGTGTATGGCAAGTGTATGGTATCCAACTACACACACAAACTATCATGTGAGGCTTTGTGCCTAATTGGCATGTGCATACACCAGGACTGTGCAGGCAAACTGGGGATATGCACATGCAAATGATCAGTTAGATATATTTATATATGCATGTCCCCAGTTTGCACATACAGCTGTGCTCCCAAATTAGGTGCAGAATTGCGTATGAATTTCGTGCACAGTTGTGTTTTTATTCATTTGAAAATCTGGCTCCAAAGGTCATTAAGTGACTCATAGATGTAAAAACCCTTACAGTTCCTATGAACTAGTACATACCCCTGCCCTCCCCGGAATGTCCCTAACAATGCTTAGAACTGGCCACACTCTGGATCTGCTGGTTGGGTTGGGATTGGAGACTGAAGGATCAGATGTTATATCCACAGCATTGTCCAATCATTGTTTCCTGTGGTTTGAAGTTGGGGCCAGTTTCTCCTGTTGGGGATGAGAATCAGGGACCACCTGGGGATGGGGATGGGGTGGAAAAGGGGCAGTTTGCTCCAGGCTCCCAAAATGACAGAGGGGTGAGTAGGCCCCATTTGAGTGAGTCATTGCAACCCGGCTCAGGGGTTCACAGCCCCACTCAGGTTTGCTAGTTCAGGGAGTGACTCACCTAGTCTGGCAGGGCCCAGATCCCACCATCATCGCTGCTGGCATCATCTTGCTGGGTCCAAGGCAACCCGCTGAGCCACGAGCCGGGAAGTAGGAGTGGGATCGCGGGCCAGGGATACCTCTCCCACTGCCAGTGGGGCTGGAGCTCAGGGAGAGGTTGGACTGGGAAAGGTCCCACAGCTGCCCTCAGGGCAGAGACCCTCAGGCTCTTGGGGATGGCAGTGACCCCGCGGACCTTGACTTTCTCTGACCCCCCATCTCCTCCCGTCTTCTTAACACTTTCATCTCCATGGTAATATTTTTGGAAGGTTGGGGGGCCTCCATTTCAGATTTTGTCCCAGCCCCAGAAAAAACTTCTGTGCAGCTCTGCTGGGGATCTGTTTGGGGCTGGGGATCTCGTATAGCCCGAGTTCTCCCAG
Source organism: Terrapene triunguis (assembly GCF_002925995.2). Classification (NCBI taxonomy): domain Eukaryota; kingdom Metazoa; phylum Chordata; order Testudines; family Emydidae; genus Terrapene; species Terrapene triunguis. The sequence goes on along the minus strand of NW_020699449.1, from coordinate 9,034,023 downwards.
ACAGGAGTTAGGATGAATAGCATGTGGCCAACAGGCCTATAATCTGTCAGTGGCTTAGCGCAATTTGATAATCTTTTGTCCTGGTAGAATGACCCATAGGCTTCCCTTCCACAGCTTCATTCTTGCAGCCCACAGCAGTTTATGGATGGCCTGTACAAGACACAGCTGGAGGGAAGGCAGTTTGAGTACTGGAGAGAGACGCCTCCTGGGGAAGCTGAATGGTTGGTGGTCAGAAAGATTTTCACAAGTCCCTGACCTTGGAATTCATCCCCCATCTTAGTCCAAAACAGCCTGAATCGCTTTACCTTCCGGCTATTTGCAAAGCCTGTATCTCAGGGCAGGGTTTTGTGGGCAGCTGGGTGTCCTTTGGGAATTGGCACGGTGCAGTGATTTTCGTGCAGACGGGGAATAGTGCTGCTGTTTTAGTTTGCACTGGTTTTAGCGAGCAAAGACAGCAGGTGAAATCCGGGCCCAACTGATGTCAATGGGAGTTTATCCACTGACTTCAAAGGGGTCAAGATTTCACCTTGTCTTCCTAATTGATGGCACAATCACAGAGTGTCGGATTTTCAAATGTGCTAACTTTGCTCCCAGTGACGTCAGTGGGACCATTTAACTTCAGGGGAGTAGAGTTAATCCCAGCTAAGCGTTTTTGAAACCTCACCTCAAAAGCCAATGGATGGACACGTTTTGTGATTGTTTAAATCCAGACAAATACATTTTCTAATACAATGTTTTACCTGGTTTGAAATACTCAAAGCAACAGCACCTTCACCATTAATTCCTGGCAGTCAGGATTTTTTTAATAGTCAGCCTCAATGTTCCCTCTCCTAACCTCACCCTCCTATTTATATCCTCCCCTTTCCACTCTCCAAATAACTCCTCCTGCCCTGGTATTTACACCCTTCAGTCATTTTGTACGCTGTCATGCATGTCCTCTCCAGAGTCATTTCACAGCAAAGCTTTACCTAATCCTATAATCTGCCCTCATTAGTCAATCCCTTCCATTCACAAATGATAGGAAATGGTCAAACTATGCAGGTAATGAGAGATAGGGTCCTGACAGCACTCAAGTGTTTGTGCTGAGATCTGATGGATCATGTTCTGAAGGGCCTTCAGCAGCGCTGCCCCATTTGGCAAGGTTATTTCTATCCCCCCTGGCAGTATGCAGTGTTTATTTCTTCAGAGGTCCAAAGAGGTGAAAGGTCAATGAGTAACTCTGGATTTTTAACACTCCTACCTTAGCTGGAGATGGTGGAGGTGCTTGCTGGGATCTTTAAGAGCGGACCACGAGGTGGGCTTTTTCCTGTGACTGACAGGCATTTGGTCTTGTAGGTCAGGAATGTTAGCTATTTGCAAAGGGCCTTCATGACTGGAATTTCGAGAATTCTCCAGTGGAGTAAGAAAGTTACATTTAGCCAGCAACACACAAGCCAAAAACATCCGTCATATTTTCAGAAGCACCGATAACCAAACTCCTATAGATTCCTGAAGCTTTCCTGTCTCTCATATCCTGTGGCCTCTATTTATCATAAACATTACAACACAGTGAGGATTTTTGCGTGTGAGTGCGTGGTAGACGAGTGAATCAGCACATGGCCAGCTGTGCAAACTTTATCAAACGCCTTATGGGAAGAGCCCATCATAAAACGGCACCAGAGAATGGCCATACTGGGTCAGACCAAGGGTCCATCCAGCCCAGCATCCAGTCCGCCGACAGTGGCCAATGCCAGGTGCCCCAGAGGGAGTGAACCTAACAGGTAATGATCAAGTGATCTCACTCCTGACATCCATCTCCACCCTCTGACAAACAGAGGCTAGGGACACCATTCCTTACCCATCCTGGCTAATAGCCATTAATGGACTTAACCTCCATGAATTTATCTAGTTCTCTTTTAAACCCTGTTATAGTCCTAGCCTTCAAACCTCCTCAGGCAAGGAGTTCCTAACGTTGACTGTGCATTGTGTGAAGAAGAACTTCCTTTTGTTTGTTTTAAACCTGCTACCCATTAATTTCACTTGGTGACCCCTAGTTCTTATATTATGGGAACAAGTAAATAACTTTTCCTTATTCACTTTCTCCACACCACTCATGATTTTATATACCTCTATCATATCCCCCCTTAGTCTCCTCTTTTCCAAGCTGAAAAGTCCTAGCCTCTTTAATCTCTCCTCATATGGGACCCATTCCAAACCCCTAATCATTTTAGTTGCCCTTCTCTGAACCTTTTCTAGTGCCAGTATATCTTTTTTGAGATGAGGAAACCACATCTATATGCAGTATTCAAGATGTGGGCGTACCATCAATTTATATAAGGGCAATAAGATATTCTCCGTCTTATTCTCTCTCTCTTTTTTTTTTTAATGATTCCTAACATCCTGTTTGCTTTTTTGACTGCCGCTGCACACTGCATGGACATCTTCAGAGAACTATCCACGATGACTCCAAGATCTCTTTGAGTTATGGAGGTGTAAATCTGGAGTGACTCCACTGACTGCAGTAGGGTTACTCCACATTTATACCCGTGTACATGAGCCAAGAATCTGGTCATTAATGTTATTACAACATAACTTTTTATATGTCATATTCTTGTGTTTTATGGCAATGCAAATAAAATATCATAAAGAGAGGTGGCTCCTGGGATGAAAGCCTTTGACATTGGTCATTGATTTAAATCCAGCCCAGTGTGGGACCATCTCAAGGCCTGTGGGGAAAGAGTTGATGGCCCACTTTAGTTAGTGGACACAAAACGGAATGACCACCTCAGCTGAACACTAAATGGACCCCTGTAGCAGTCGTGATGGAGACAGTAAGGACAGGGCCACCGCAACCCATTAGGCAACCTAGGCTGTCGCCTAGGGCACTACAATTTGGGGGGCAGCGACCGCGGCGGTATTTCGGCGGCGGGACCTTCCGCTGCCTCTGTGGGGGGCGGCATTTCAGGGCGGGACCTTCCGCCGCCTAGGGGGGCAGAAAAGCTGGCGGCACTCCTGAATAAGGACTGCATGTACATAGGGAAGGCACTAACCTCTAACTCAGAAGTGCATTGTGGAAAAGCTTGCCTTGCTGGTCCTGGGCTGAACTGGGCGGTGGATAATTAGTGGGCAGACCAAAATTCATGAAAGCAGAAGCAGCACTCACGCTTATAACAAAGTGCAGCACGCTCAGTTTACCTTTTTAAAAGTGTCTGGTGCACTTAAACAGCCTCAGAGCAAAATTCTGCTCTTGCCTCAGATTTTGATTATTGATCCGGATCGTCTCATCTTTAATGGCTTGAAAATGCTCACTGCTGCTGAGCAGGCTGGTTTTTTTGTTTTTTTTACAAGAGTGCAAAGAGAGATTTGAAAAGGGCCAAAATACAATGGTTTCCTCTCATTTTAGAATGATTGGACTGACTCGGGGAAGGAGGCAGAGGGGTGGAAGGATAAGGCGTTCTTTACCACCAGTTCTAATTCAGCCCATGCTGGCCAAAAGTTGTTACCACTTGATGGTTGCTCATTGGCCTGTATGAAGTGAGTTTGTTGGTCTCGATCCAGTCCCCTGCTGAAAGGCATCAGTTAAACCATCACCACCACAACCTCCATTATTTGTGGATCCCCTTGTTTTCAGCCTCCACCGAGGAGACTAAGGACTGAGTGGGCACAGAGGCTGAACCATCCCTTCACCCTCAGCGTCATGGCGGAAATATATTGCCCGGCCGTGTGGGGAACTGTGGGCTGCCACTCACTATGCTTCACCTGACCTGTGAGTGACCAGACGATTCTAATCTCCAGTAATGTCAGAGGGACTAACACCTTTCCCCTGCTGTAGGGCCCCAATCCAAAGCCCTTTCAAGCCCATGGGCATCTTTCCTCTGTTGTCAGGGTTTTGAATCAGGCCTGTGGTCCCTTTCAATTAAAAAAATCAACATCTATTCAAAACTATGTAAATGAGAAGACTCACAGGTGGGCTGAGACCTGGTACTCCAGATTTTAGTCCTCTTGCATTAAAATGCCTGCTCTAGAAACAAAGCTGTGATGATAAGGCCTTTTTTATTGTTCCTATGCTTGCCTGTGTGAAGCCTGCATTGCTTTTTGGCCTGTCCGTAAATAATGGCATGGGTGCGCAGTAATGCTGTTGACTTCAGCTGTTGCACTCAAAATTCCTGGTCCCTCCAGTGCTGCTGTACTGTAGACTGATTGTCTTAATGAAATGCCTGCACTGTATGCCTTGCATACCAATCATACTCTCTTGGCTCCGCAGAAGAAATGGGGAACACATTTCCATACAGCACAAAGGGGAAAAAACAAAACAGGAAACACAGGGCTGGCAGGCTGACAACTTGGGCTGCATCCTACACAATGCCCAATTGAGAACACCCCACAACAACTTGGCAGCTGGCTAGTGGAGGGCTGCTTTGATGTGAGTCCTTATCTTCCTCAAGGCTGAAGATTTCATAGTGGAGTGTGTGAAGGCTCTCTCTTCACATGCATGAAATGAACACGCCTGTTACAGAAAACCAGGGACCATAGTTTGGTGATGCTTTACACTAGAATCATAGAATATCAGGGTTGGAAGGGACCTGAGGAGGTCATCTAGTCCAACCCCCTGCTCAAAGCAGGACCAATCCCCAAACAGATTTTTGCCCCAGATCTCTAAGTGGCCCCCTCACAACCCTGGGTTTAGCAGGCCAATGCTCAAACCACTGAGCTATCCTAGACATGGATTAATAATCACATCTGACAACCACATGTCTAGCTAAAGAATTCACTGCAATAGATACCAAAGAAAGGCCTCAATAATTCACTACTTGTAAAGTGTCTGCTCTAACAAATGCCCTTCGGGTCTACAGCACATGTAAGGGCTTTATTATTCTGTTCCTTCCCTTACTGTTCTGTCAGGGCAAATTCCCTACTGCCGCCTCTTGTATTTCTACAGCTATGGCACCAGGGAATCATAATGAAAACAGACCTCAGGCCTGGAGGATGCTTTCAGACCTTCCATCTTCTTTCTCGTGCACTGAAATGAGAATGTGTCTGTCTGAATAACTAATCTAAACCTTCTAAGCCCCTATGGAAAATACAGCACTCGTTTTGCAGGGAACTGATTTAGGGCCCGATTTGCACAGGAGCTGAGCAACTGCAGCCTCTGTGACTTCAGGGGGCGTTTGAGTGCTCGACCCTTTCAAAAATCAAGCCCTAAAAGAGCCCTCACGTTAGATCCTGCACGGTGCCGAGCACTCTGGCCACTATCTAGCAAAACATGCGCTTAACTTGTAACACGGGCACAGTCCCATTGAAGTCAATGGGCGCACACGTGTTTCTAGTTGCTTTGCTGGATCAGGGGCCTAATGCTGGCGAATCTTCAGACAGATCCCCGTTAAAGCAGAAAGCCGTTTACTTTTCATGCTTTTATTTTTTTCACCCTGACATCTGCCAACAGCGAAAGCAGTTTATGTTTCACCCTCTTCCTAGACCATCATATTTTGAGCCCTGACCAAATTCCAGTAGGTAATTTCATTCTGCTTTCCTATAAAAACAGTCCTGCGTAGCTTCAGTTGCATACAGCATCTGTGTCTTTTTGCCATGCAGTGCTGCAGTGTGCAGTTAAATGGTTGCTGTCTTACACCCCAGAGGTGGCTGCATTTTTGAGTGATCTTTAGGTTATCATCTATATTACAGTGGCACATTAGAGATCACTTCCGAGAGCAAGATTCATTCATCGTTCTGAAGTCTCTACAAACACATAATAAAACACAGTCCCTGCCATGAAAAATTTATAATCCAGATAGGCAAAGGGTGGGAGAACAGAAATACTGCCCCTTTTTAAAGGGGGGGCAAACACAGATAATGACTTGCTCAAGGACACACAGAAAGTCTGTAGCGGAGCCAGGAACTGAACCTATATCGCCCGAGTCTTACTCCAGTGAATTAACCATTCGAGCATCATTCCTCTCTACAGCTGGGCCCTAACGTTAGTTGAATGCTAATGGGTCTATGGGTTAAAAGCAGCATTAAAAGTGACAGGCTAATTTTAGTGCTGCAGAACTCCAGCGTAAAAGTGCTATATCCGGTATGTGCAAATTATTATTATTCCTAGTGCTATTATTACAGCACGTGAAGTAACATCACAATCATCTCCATAGCCTCGGAATGCAGGGCCAGAAAGGGCTGGTTATCAGGGAGTGGGAATAGGCCCATGGGGGATCTGCATTGCAAAGGAGAGTATTTGGGAGGAATCTAGACTGGAGAGTAGGCGTCTTGGGGGGTGCACTTGGGAGCAGCTTGCCTGAGGATCTGGATGGGCAGAACTAGTAGGGCAGGGGGGCTTGGCACCCCCATTATGGAAATATTGTGAGGGCTCCACCCCCTGCAAACTCATGCACACCTGCGGGAGGGAGACAGGAAGGAGAACGGGACCCAGAAGGGCTGGACCAGTTGCTGCCAGGCCCAGGATTGGGCCAAGGAGGAGGAAGATGGACCCAGAGTGCATTGAATGGGCCCAGGAACCGATAGGATCCCCTGGGACCTTCGTTCTCAGCCAGGAGCCGGCTCTCCCCGGACAAGGCTCAGTATCTGTCATCACTCCTCTTCCTATCTCTCTGTGCCCCCGTTCTCAGGGACCGTCTGCCCTCGCCTAGCAAACTTACAGCACAATTCTGGTCTTGGTCACACTGTGGGAAGCCGCACTGCCACTGAAGTCAGCGGAGCTCCACTGGGCTGGGGTAAATAAGATCAGGATCAGGTTGGGGCTGGTAAAGAAACCACAACGAGGGGAAAACCCATCTGGTTTTGGGTTTCATTACAAAGGCTCATTCAGCTTCACTGATGAATGATGCTCTGATGAATGATGGGACCGGCCTTGTTTTTGCCCTCGTATGCTTGAGTTGCACACAGTGTTAGCTAATGAAATCATGGTTTTCTTTATTAAAATCACACATATGTCATTATTAGTTCATAGCAAAGCACATGGGCTTCATAGTAAATTATGCACAGTATGTTTTTTTTTCTCACTGCTAATGAAAAGCACACTGTTGTGTTTGGAACATCTCCATATTTTTTGACACTAGAGTTACTCACTGAAGGTGGAAATGGGCAGTGAGGTTGCTTTAAACATTAACATTACTAGTAAAGCCACTTACTCCAAATACTGGCTACTCTACGACTATCTTGACTAGGAGTAATATCTTCAAAAGTGTCTGAGTTAGGAGCCTAAATGCTGGCCCTCACAAGAAAAGTTTTACCGGCATAACTATGCCCGTTAGGGGTGTGGATTATTTGCCAACATAGTTATGATGGTAAAAGCCCTAGTGCAAACACACTTATACTAACATAAAGGTGCCTTCTGCCAGTATAGCTTATAAATAAGATATATTGGTGTAAGGGTTTGTATACTGTTATCACTGTCCACACTAGAGGGATTGTGCTATTTCAACTGTTGGCATAGTTAAAGCAGCAACATTTTTAAGCATAGACAAGCCCTAAGTCTCATTTTCAAAAGTGACTTTGGCACTAAAAATCCCAAATCCCACTGACTTCCAGCTGAAGTCGTTTCATTGAAAGTCAATGAGACTTGGGCTCCTAGGTCAGTTGGGTGCATGTGAAAATCTCACCCTAGGATTTAACGATGTGCTGTTAGAAGGTGTTGGTTAAGACAGTCTAACTAACGTTCTAAGTCCATAAATCCATGGTACGCCCACATCTTGAATACTGTGAGCAGATGTGGTCTCTCCATCTCAAAAAAGATATATTGGAATTGGAAAAGGTTCAGAAAAGGGCTACAAAAATGATTATGGGTATAGAACGGTTGCTGTATGAGGAGAGATTTATAAGACTGGGACTTTTCAGTTTGGAAAAGAGACGACTAAGGGGGGATATGATAGAGGTCTATAAAATCATGACTGTTGTGGAGAAAGTAAATAAGGAAGTGTTATTTACTCCTTCTCATAACACAAGAACAAAGGGCCACCAAATGAAATGAATAGGCAGCAGGTTTAAAACAAACAAAAGGAAGTATTTTTTCACACAACACAACACACAGTCAACCTATGGAACTCTGCCAGGGGACGTTGTGAAGGCCAAGAATATAACAGGGTTCAAAAAAGAACAGGATAGGTCCATCAATGAGTATTAGCCAGGATGGGCAGGGATGGTGTCCCTAACCTCTGTTTGCCAGAAGCTGGAAATGGGCGACAGGGGATGGATCACTTGATGATTACCTGTTCTGTTCATTCCCTCTGGGGCACCTGGCATTGGCAGAAGACAGGATACTGGGCGAGACTGATCTGTGGTCTGACTGAGTATGGCCGTTCTTATGTTCTTAAGTCCCATGTAGCCAAGGCAGTGAATACTTTTACCGAGTGCCAGTTGGCTGACATGTACTCAAGGGTGAGGAGCCTAGGCTACAACTCACCACCTAACACATGTTAAATGCATACACTGTCTTGTGTACACTTGACTTTTAGACCAGGCTATCTCACACCTTCTAACAACAGACCTTTACATCCTAGTCAAAACAAACCTGTAGGAACATACTGGGCCAGATCCTCAGCTAGTGTAAATACTTTAGCGCCTTTAAAATCTCTGGAATTACATTGATTTACACCAGGGGATGAGCAAGTTCACAAGGTTTATGATTGCTTACAGAAAAGTAAGAGCAGGAAAATAAATTGTGTAACTCCACTCCAGTACACACCACTCTTAGCTCTGTCACAAAACTTCTTGGTCTTTAACAACCACAACTGCATTTGCAACAGGGGTCAAAGGCACCTTCCACAGCACAAACAACAGCTGATGTTTTGCAATCTGAATTTCCTAATGATAGAAATGTAGCTCTGTCCCCTTCTTCCCACATCCCAAGCAACACGCTTTAGCCTCCCCTTCCATGGCTGTTGCAGTTGCAACAGTGCAAACAGTGAGATGTGTGAATGAAATCCATCAAATTCTATTCCATTATCTGATGTCACTTTGGAAATCACAGGTCAGATTCAGAAGCCAAGAGAGCCTGTTCTCAAAGTCTGCAATCCTTTAGCACTGTACGTCATTCGCTAAAAGTTAGGCCATCTTCTAAGGACGGCCATAAAAGAAAGAACTTTGCTTTCTTCTGAACCTTTTTGGGTTTCCAGAATCAGATCTTTTGTACAATTTCAGAGCACTTAATTACATTCAGTGAGTGTTTCATTCAGTGCCTGGTTTCAGCCCAGCTCCCACAAAAAATAATATATATTTTGATGTTTTTATATTTTGCCTATTCATTGTTAAATGCTTATCCTCTGACCATTCATGGTGTTTGGCTGAGTAAAATGGGCACGGTTTTCTTTCCAACAAGGGCAGTCCGGTTGCACCAATATTTCATTTAGTTACCTAGAAACAGTCAATCACTGGAGTAGTCATTTGCTGCTGGCCTCTACCAATCTCAAGTGGTGGGGTGGGTGCAACCCAGGCTCTCATTCCAGGAGAAAGCAAGCAAGCATAGAGCACCCTCTTACACCCTGAGCACCCAAAAAATCATTAAAAAAATCTAAATGTTCTTACTCCCCTGCATGTGTGTCATCATCCAGCCTTTAGCCATCCTTTGAGCCTCATTTCTTCACCTATCAAATGGAGATATTAATTCTTTTCTAGCTGACAGGAGAATAATGAGAATGAGCTGGATAGTACTTGTAAATACTTTGAGATCTTTAGGTGAAAAGCATAAGAGAAGGCCAAGTTGGATATGAAGGAAGATTCTTTTGGGCCAGAAAGTTTGTATTCTATAGGTTATTTATTGGTCCAATAACAGGGACCACATTATTTACCTTATAGTATATAGATAGAAGGTCGTACCCTTTTAAATGGCTCATGAACCCTCTAATTGTGCTCACCATATTCTGTGTTTTAGAAGCTGCCAGAAACCAGCCAGGTCAGCAGTGGGTTGTGTATAATTAATAAACACGGCTATTTGGAACCCAGGGGTGGTGGTCTGATTCCTTCAGGTTGCTATTGCTGTGTAAGGAGCAAAAGACACACCACACCATGAATCCTTTTTCTCAAGGCCTGATGTTGTTCATTACAGAAGGTTCCTTTATTGAGGTGGCCTACCATAGCCGTGAAAGGGCGTGAGATTTAAATAGTCACCTTCCAAACCCTACGTCCCGCTGGTAGAACTCCCTTTATTTTAATTTTGAGTAATAAACAGGTTTACACATTCATCAATATGGCTTTAGACTGACTGCTATTTTTGCAGATAGCTTAAATACAAGTTATGAAGTATATGAAACACAGAGCCTGTTCCTTAAGTGTGTGCCAGCTAGCTAGTTGGGAATCTGTAAATCGTTGGAAAAAATATGCAGGGTCACCAGATAGCGGAACCAAATATCACTTAATTCATGTAAACAATTCTGGCCACTTAAGATGAATTAAGTCTTGCCCTCTGCAGGTCACCCCATGAAAACAAGCGAGTATAAAGTAAACTGGATATGAACAGCATGATAGTTATCAGCAGTAATGATCCTCTGGATTTTGCTGATATGGACTAGTTTATATCAAACCAGTGTTTTACATTCCTAGCTTCCCCCTTATCAGTCAAAGTAAATAATCTTCACTCCATAACCTGTAAAAACCTTTATTTTAAAAAGGATTGTTTCCACAGATCTATCCTTCATCTCCCAGCAGTGGAAGTAACAACTCATTTTTCCCTGCTCACGCCCCCAAATCTCAGGTGTCTGGATCATGGCCTACTGTACACAGAATATTGCTACACTTCTCACATGCACACAGGAGTGTGAACACATGCCCCCCCTCACCTGTAGCTGGATCGGTAAATGTTGTTATATAACAGCAGTGCCTCATGGACGTAACTGTGCTCGGTGCTGTCCATACATGTAGTGTACAAGCAGAGGAGCTCGCAATCTGGATAGTTAAGAGAAGCAAAGGGTGGGAAGAAAAACAGAGGCACTGAGAGGTGAAGTGATTTGGCCAAGGTTATAGCAGGTCAGTGGCAGAGGTGGGAATAAAATCCAGGTTGAAAACCTCGCCTCATTGAAGTCAATGGAAAAAACTCCTACTGACTTCAGTAGACCCAGGATTTTAGCCCAGATCTCTTAAATCCCAGTGCAGCAACCTATCCACTAGGTCATGCTGCCTCCCATACGTATTTATTTAGATTGGGATTTTCAAACTGCCTAGCACTGGCCTAACTCAGTTCCCACTGAAGTCAGTGGGTAACTCTGTGCCCAGGGAAGTCAACCGTTTACCAGAGGTAGGCCATCACCTAGCCCTTTTGAAAACCCCACCCTCCGCCTTCCTCCTTGGCTCCTGCTTCTTAAGGCCCAATTCAAACACTCCTTACCCAAGCCACATTCCAATTGACTTCATAGTGCTGAGTCTCCACACCCCAAATCAGTCAGTTTTAAGCCTCGAGCCACCCTGAGTCAGGAAACTCTATGTTTTCTTAATGTGCCTCTTTAAGAAACGCCATCCGAGGTAGGCTGCTTGCTCGCGGGATAGTGCATTAGCTATAAGATCATGTATCTGATGCTGGCAGCTCCCCTGACACAAGAATTTTTAAACAAAATAAGTGTCGTCTGCTAGCATCCAGCAACAGCTCCAACTCAATCCTCATTGTTAACAAACGGCGGAGAGGTCTAGAAGGCAACAGCAGCTGGAATGGCTCAAACTCAGGCACATTTTTGAGCAACTCTCTTGAATTGCCAAGTGTATATATATATATAAAAGATCCCGAGACGACACTTGAGGAGAAGAGAAAAATTTGCAAGCTTTTTAACAACAGTGAAGAACAATCCATCCCAATACCCAGAAACCGTGATGCTGGGACAATCAGAGCAATGAAAAAGCACAGAGTTTCAAGCTTTTCAGCATCCTTCAATTAGTTAGTGGTAAAGTGCCACTTATTTAAAAATAGTTGAACTTCATGTCAAATGTGGGTGGGAAAAGGGAAGGCTTCTCCTTGTTTAAACTGGCTCTTTGAGCTCTTAATAAATGAAATGCACCTAAAATAACAAAGTTTTAGCCTCCATCTGGAAAAAGCCATACCATGCAATGGGCATGATTCCTTTTGAAAACAAAAAGCCTTCCCTGAGCTTGTCAGAAACCCCCTGAAGAAATCACAGTCTAAGCTCTGCATGAAAGGGTTTCACTCCTCTCTCTTGCTTTAAAATTTCCCTTCCCCTGCTCTTGACTTTTCAAATCACTCCATTTCACTGAGTGTTTCAGAGAGCCTCAGCAAGGCTGTAGGCAGCTCAATGTTTAGCTCTGAGCACCTCACGATGAAGAATTATGTAGACAACCTGGAGTTCAGAGAAGAGCAACAAAAATGATTAAAGGGCTGGAGGAGTCTTATAAGGGAAAAGTAAAAGAGCTACATAGAGAGATTGCTTGGGTAAGTGATGAGTAGAGAACATGCAGCCATGTAGCACACAGATATTTGAAGGGTGCACACCTCCAGGAAGGGGAAGAATTAGACAGGACAGTGTTGGGGAGTATAATTAAGATCTCATCTACATGATGGTTAAAGCCCCTAGGTCATTTGTGAAATACTGTGTCCACACATAGACCACAAGTGATCTGATAACCAGTTACAACAGACTGATTTTCAACTGGTTTAACAACGGGTTCAACCTCAAATGTTCAACCTGAACCAGTTAAGTGTCAGTGTCCAGGCGGCTGAAACAGTACAATTAGTCCTCCCATTCCTGTCCCGCAGTGGGGCAATCTCCCAGCATGCAATGTGTCCCTGCTCAATGGAATGGTCACCCAACTGCTGAGGGCAGGAGACGGACCTACTGAGGAGCTGAACTCACTCCCACAAGAGAGAAAAAATGGCCACAGGCTTCATCACTTTCAGAACGAAATGTACATGGACACAGGCACCTGCCCCCCGCACTTAGACTCATCTCATCGAGCACTCTCTCCTATAGAATGGGGAGGAAGGGAGAGAGGGAAGTTGGGAGAAGCTGAGATACTATAGAGTTGGGGGCCCTGCATACCTCGACAGATATATGTGTCTCTTTCCACTCAGGTGATCTCCCTTCTCGCTCTCTTTCCTCACAGTAGGGCCAGCTTTCAAGGTGCTCCCTCACTGTGGTTTCTGTTGCTCACACAACCATGCTGTTGTCCAGAGCCAGGCTAAGGATTTTGGGGAGGGCTAGTAAGAGGAGCCCATGGGGTATACCTCATAGGTAATGGACTTATTTTACATTGAGCAGGCATGAAGGTTGCCCTCGGCCACCTGCTGCAGAATCAGAATCAGTTGCGTGTTCTTTTTACACCTACCATAAGATTTACCTTTCCAAGGCTATCTGCGTATGTACTTATTTGCTCTAAAAGCTGAAAATCTTCATTCTGCTCCTCCAGGTCGGGGCCTGTGGCCACAAGCTTCATGGGCCCTAAGAAGAGCTGTGCTCAAGATTCTCCCTGCCCTTGTCTTCTCCTTCCATCCTCTGCTTTCCCCATCTCTGTCTGGCTCCCCCTTAAGCTCCCCCATCGGCTAGTCTCCTATTTAACCACCCCTCCCAGCCCCCCGGGGGATTGGGACTGCAGGACTGATCATATAGCTGGCTGCTTGGCACCTCTGGGCCAACTAAGGGACTTCCTCCACCCAGCACAAGTCTGTCACCTCAACTTTTCCTGCTCTGAGACACACACAACGGGAGCTGGAGGGGAAGCCAAGATGGGTGAGAGCTATGGGTGACAGGCTGGCTGGCCAAGAGGAGGAGGAAAGGGAGCCTCAACTGCTGGCCTCTCGCCTGCCCAGCAGTTTCCAGGAAACAAAAGTTTACAAAAAATATAAAATATTGGCAGCCAGCCAGCCAAGAAAAGCCAGAAATATATGGGCAGCAGGCCAGGGGGACAACAGGAATGAGAGGCTCTGGCCAAATGCCACAGGTTAGGCAGGTCTTCCATAGGAAACCATCCTGCACCAGCAAAGAGATGGAGCAAATAGATGACCTAGTAGGTCTTTGCAGCCCTAACTTTATGATTCTCAGGTCCTTCTTATCTTACGTTAAATAGATGACACAGCACCTCCCTGTTCTCCAGACTTGGGCCCTGCACCAAATGGGCAGACTTCTGAGGACCCATGAAGCTCATTGCAGAATCCAGGCCTTGGTATCTAAACTCTAGACCAGTGGTTCTCAACCTATTTACCATTGTGGGCAGCATGTGCGGCTCAGAATGTGTTATGTGGGCTGCAGCCAATACTAATTGTATGGCCCTGAGGAGGTCACATGGGCCGCAGCTCTGTGCTGATTGGGCCGCAGGTTGAGAACCACTGCTCTAGACTACTTCTCCAAATTCATGCTCAGTCTGGTGCCTAGCGCAGGCCTGGCCTCTGCGCCCTGCATCACTGCACATGTTTATTCAGTGTTAACAGACTTCAATATAAATAGTCTGACTTCCCCAGAAAATGGTTATCTGGGTCTAAAAGAAATCCCAGAAGTACCACAATATGTTTTCATGAGGCTTGATTTATACAGTAATTGTTTATTTTGGCTTCCTGCTCGTCATTGTCAAGACAAGGAAAGCTTTATGAAGCCTCTTTATGTTGCACATGACATGTCATGGAGGCTCCGTCGTTAACGTTTTAAATATTACATATAAAGGACTTTTGGAAAAAAATTGAGATTGCGCCCTTTTTGCATCTTTATGAGGTGTTAAAAAGCGTGAGAGGTTTTTTTTCCCAGGCACGTCAACTCTGGTTTTGCTGAAGGACTTACTCAGCTCACAGTATATAAAATGTTAGCTTTCTATCTTAATTGAAGGCATTGGGTGGGTTGCTGATTCTTTAACAAAGACCTTTTTTTTCACAAGAGTGTTAACTAGTCAAAGTTAAACAGAGGTTAACAAAAAAACAAACAAGGGTTTTAAGCAGTCTGAGGGCGGAGCTACCCACAAACGGGCACAAAAATAACTAAATCGGTTTCAATCCATTCTCTTTCTTATTGTGGTGCAAGTCTATGTGTAGACACACTGATTCTGGAATCTAAGTGTCCTATTTCAGATTAATTTTAGTTGATATTTTATCTACTTAATCCAAATCACAATGGGACACACATTCCGACGTGTGTCTACACACAGACCTGCACCACAATAGTAGAAGGTAACTGAAATTGATTTAGTTATTATTTGTCTATATAGAAGGCCCAAGTAAAAATCCCTTCCCTTCTCAATTGCTTAACTTTCTCTCCCAGCTGTTGTGGTGCCATCATTTCACAAGCTCTTCTGTCGTCATAGTGTGTCTTAGCTTGTTGGGGGTCTGTGTTTGTATAGGACCTAGCACAATGGGGTCCTGGTCCGGGACTGGAAATGCTAGGTACTATGGTAATGCAAATAATAAACAAAAGGCTAAATTTCTATTGTGAAAATTAAGCAGAAAAAATCCCAACCACTATCAGGCCTTCTTTAGAAATGACAGAGCAGCAATAGAAAGCACAATTCTTTAATTCTTTCCCCCCCATGCTTAAAAAACTCAACCCTATGTAACCAAGTCTACCATTATGCTCGCGTAACTCACATTTACATTGTGGCTCTCTGTCCCCTTTTCATGGCTGGACCACATAGTGAGATTTATGAGTCTGCTACTGGCAGTGAGCTAACAGAGATGGGTTTTCTTAGCTCAGGCACTCGAGGCCTGTGGTTTTAGAGTCACAGGTTCTGAGTTGGATCCCCCCTACCAACAACCCACCTGGGGCATCACCATACACTTGCACCCAGGTAACCCTTCAGAGGCATGAAGACCACCTGAGATTAAAATGCCACAATCATGGATTTAAGCAGCCCAGAATAAGGGCCAATGGGGGTTTGACAGACTGGAAGAGGAGAGAGAATATAGAGCTACACTCAATACCAAAAAGTAAAACATTTAAACTGGCTTTGATTTTAATACGATTCACCAGAAATAAACATCCCACAATGCTGCTAATGCATCCCGGGGCTCCAAAAAGCAAGTGTATTGTCCGTGGGAATGGAGCCGATTGCACCTCTATGCAGACATATTTGTAACAAATTCTCCCTACCGCAGAGCTCCCCTAAAAGGCCTTCTCACATACTTCATATTATACATGCCAAACACTTCCCTATAGTAGGTATAATCTATAAACATGTATATGAATTTGACATACCATTGGTTTGCCAAGTAGTGTTGGCTCCATCCATAGTTAAGAGTTACGAGAAAGTACTTTCATTTAATTAGGGGGGGAAATAACCAGATTCCCTAATCTCCCACATAAACTCATTGTAATGAGAGGTGTATATTACAGGCAGGGAGGGAACATGTTGTGGGAGCCTCTTGTTACAGTGTTGGCAGTACATCACTGGTCTGGATTTACTTAGGACGATGTAGGAGACAATATGATGGTTTAAGATCACAATATATTTGTCCAGCTGTATTTTTATATTGTAGGGTTTTTTTCCTGGTAGCTTTAGAAATACTTATGGGGAGGAGCAACTGTGTCTAAAAGCCCGTAAGTGAAGAAAAGGAGAGGAAGGGATATATGGTATGACAAGGCATCGTCTCTGGAAGTGAGATGGCTGAGCACTTGGAGAGACTTTTGTGACTTTTAGAAGCACTGCGATCCCCTTCTGACAACAAAAATTACTACACAATCCCAAGGGCTTCAGCCCCGGGCGGAGGCCCTGTAACCTGAGCCCCGGGCAGTGAGACTCAGGCTTCGGCTGCAGCCCCAGGCCCCAGCCCCTAGCCCTGGAGACCCCATTAAAACAAGGTCGCGACCCATGTTGGAGTCCTGACCCACAGTTTGAGAACTGCTGCTAACTCTTTCCATTTGTTCACAGAGAACTCTGATGCTAGTGCCGCTGCCAAATAACTGAACTGGGAAAAACATTTTGGTTATTGACATGCAAATGACCTCATCAAACATTTCACCTCACTAAAAAACTCCCGTGCTTACAACTGTCTGAGCAAACACCACTAAATTTGAACTTGAGTAATATTTGCTTGGGCGAGACATACAAGTATGTTAATGATGTTGGGAGAAACTCCGGAATTTTAAAAAGTCTCCCAAACCCTTTTATAGGATTCCTAGAACCATTGTTTAAAAAAATGATTTAGCACTGTATTTTAACACAACTGGAGACAATTACACAACTGCCTAAAGAAACTGAGAAATCCAAATGACAGATTTCTTGGTTTCTCTTCCAAAATAAGTGGCATGAGAACCATCATAGACAGGAGGTTGAAAGAATCATTCTATTCCAAACTCTTGTTTTCATTTCCTTTGCTCATGGCAGCTGTGATTACATTAGCTTCCAGAAAAACTATGCAGTTGGCAACTCAGATTTCTCAAGGATATAGGGCGGTAATTTCATTAACATACAGCATCAATTACATTTTTAAAAAGCCACATGCTCAGTTCCTCCAGTGGAATCTTAGAAATAAGTTTTGCACTCTTAACTTTGAGCAAACCTCTGTAGTTCACCTTTAAATAGTGAAAAGCCACCTGTGTAACAAGTGTTCCTAGATTAATCTCTTTGATGCATGAGATGTAATTGCTGTTGCAAGTTCAAAAATTCTAGCTTCCGGCACTGGCTAGTGTCACTCTGGAAATGGACACTGGTTAGAGGACGTAGGCGGTGACTTCTGCCCATTGTACCAGCAATTAGAATCCACATAGGGACCATCACTTGAAGAAGAAACAGAAAAATCACAAAAACACTCATGCACGCTAGGCTTGTCAACCCTTCTGTCTTTTGCAAACGATTCTTGCTGATTCAATCTTTCCCAAACCCTTTCCAAAACTTTCCAACACATTTTAAAATATTTTGGGGGATGAGAGGTGTTTGCTGCGGTCTTCTGGACCTCATTCCGGGACTAGAGTTGGCTGTTTCACCAATCAGCTGATCCCTTTTCCCCTTCCTTCCATGACAACCCACCAACTTTGAATTTCCACCATCATTCCTACTGACTCCCACACATGACATCATAAATGCCTGCAGGAAAGGAGGAACACCACTATTAAACCCAGATAGTGTAGTGTCCCCCCTTTTGCTGCAGGAGACAGTGGAAGCTGAGAAGACTCTTCAAGGGCTGAGTCCTCTATCATGCCTCCTCACTAAAGCAACCAGCAGAAGGGAAAGTAGATCTGGGAGGCTAGGAGAACAGAGATGACATTCTCCCCAAACCTATTCCCCTCTTTGGGGAATCACCCTTGTTCTCTGAGCACCGACAGGTATGCACACCAAACATTGTACACTCATTGAGAAAACTTTATTAGTGGCTTAGCGTGGAGGGTTTTTCCCCCCGTTAAGTTCAAACAGCCAATCTTCTAGTTCTCATTGTAGTTACATGCGTGAAAAATCATGAGTTCATTTGTTCTCAACCTCAGTAAAGAATATAGCGATGTGTGTTTTGTACAAAGTAAGCGTAAATATCCATCCCTTGTTTAACTAACACGTGATCCCTGGACACCTTCTCTAAGCCCACCTGCCCACTCTCACCTCCCCCACTTTCACACAGCCCCTGCATACCTGCTAAACATTACAAGTGAAAATCCTGGCTCCACTGAAGTCAATGGCAAAACTCCCATTGATTTCACACACACACTTGCAACTTTACACTCTCTCTGCCTCCTTGGTGCTGACTTCCCTTTTTCAGGCATCCTTCTTAAATCTACATACTCTATCCACCTCTGCACAATAGCCTCATGACAGTATCCCAACACCTGTTACGTAACATTCCAGAGCATTACACTGACTGATAAACCTCAAGCAAGTTATTATTTAGGCATCTAACAACATGGAAAACAGCCTGTCGTGAACTTTAGTTATGGTCCATTACATTGTTATGCACACATGGGCGCACTCACACAAACAAGTAATTTGGCATACAAAGGTCCCAAGTTCTTTAATACAAAGATCTCTTCTTCACTAAAATTTATTTGATGGCAGACTATGGCTTTTCATTAGTATTTAATAATTCATAGGAGTTTATATTTGGACAGGTGATATCTCTTCTTAAAAGTAGCCATGTATGAGATGTCCAGCTATTTGGCTGGCTTACCATAATGGAGGTTTCAATTGTTTGACAGATTATATATTTGGTCTCATTAAAAAATAAAATTGTACCATAGCTCCAAGTAACTACTGTTTATGAGATGAAGAGTAAATAATTTTTTAGATACCCTCAAAAATGTCCCTCACTCAGTGCAAAAAAAAAAAAAAAATCTTTTTTTAAAAAAGCGTTTACAAAGTACACTATATTATGCATTAAAAAAATCCCTTTGCATTCCACAATGAATGAGAAAAACACTCCAACACCATAAATACATCTTACAAAACACTCTTGTGCTTCAGCTTAGCCTCGCGACTGTAGCTCTCAGAGCATTAAAGACATATCCTACTCTAAGGAGCTGACCATGAATAAACTTGGGACCCCTTGTGTATGTTACATATTCCAATACCACACTTCAAAGAAGAAAGTTAACTACTGTACCTTGTGACTAGAGTACTGTTTATTTCATAATCTAAACAAACACTGTAATACAGTCTATGCTTTTCTACTTTCCTGCGGACGTTACAATGAGCATCTTTTTCTGAATTAAAACAATCCGCCATCACACAGAACACGTGTGCTCTAACACCAGTAAAGAAGGTAGGAAGAGTCGGAATTTCCATCATTTTCCTGTGGCCTGTATTAGAAAAATATTTTTGTTTTGTTGTAGTTATGGCAGTGTCGCTAAGAATACAAAGACTACAGCATGTTTTTTTCTCCCTGCACAGTTAATGTCCATCACAAGCATGCGGATGGTGATAAATATTAAGTATTTATTAAATGAAATGCATTCTTTTTTTAAAAAAAACAAGACTAAGTGTCTACATGTAAATGCAGTGAAGCAGGTATACGCTTAATTAATCAGAGTTGATTTCAACTGGCACCAAGACAAAGCATATTCTGACAGAGTCTAGTTAGTGTAGTCTAAATAAGACTTTCCTAGTGCTACTTATGAATTCCATTGCAAGGAATCTGCTTTCTAGTTTCAGAAAGTAGAACAAAGGACGAGGGCTATAGCACGGCCAGTTCTGCATACATGGCTGGGGTTGTGCGTGGGTGGGTTTTCTGGAAAAAGAGAGTACTGTAGTCCATTAGTATTTAAGAATGTCTTGTGAGTTTGTTACTTTCCTTGTGCCCAGCCCTCTCTATGTGGTTTTCTAGCCTGTTATTGTTCATCCATCAATAAAAATTCTCTGTGGTTCTTTTTGATCTTTCAGTTCCTTTTTAAACCACAGAATGATCATTACTGTGTACTCCAGCCAAGATGGTGTGATTGAGTGATGAAGCAGAGCGGTCAGAGCCTTCGGTGGGGCCGTTGGCATTCTCGCTGCGCTGACAGCAGAGGATCTGTTTGAAGGTAGCACTCATTTCTTTGTCCCGGTAGGAGTAGATGATGGGGTTCATGGCAGAGTTGAATTCAGCAAGTAGCAGGAAGAATTTTTCATAGGCCAGGACATTACACTGAGGACAGCAAACATCAAGGAGCAACAAGACTAATCCTGGGGTCCAGCAGATTATAAAAGCACCTAGTGAGAAAGAAAAATCAAATATCAATACGCTGATCACATAACAGGCTGTGTAAATGATCTGACCAAAAGCAGCTGTCATAAATATAAAGGGAAGGGGAACAACCTTTATGTATGCAGTAACATAAAATCCCTCCTGGCCAGAGGTACAGAATCATTTTACCTGTAAGGGGTTAATCAGTTCAATTAATCTAGCTGGCACCTGATCAGAAGGACCAATGGGGAAAGAAGATACTTTCAAATCTGGGGGCGGGGGGAGGTTTTGTTTGTGCTCTCTTTGTTGGTTCCCTCTGGATAGAAAGAGAGGGACACCAAGCAGGTAAACCATCTCTTGAAAAGATACCTTGAAATGATACATCTACAATTACAGAAATTGTAAGTAAAGGCAAGGAAATGCGTTAGATTATCTTTTGTTTTAGCTTGTGAATTTTCCCTATGCTAAGAGGGAGGTTTATTCCTCTTTTTGTAATTTTGAAGTTGAGCCTAGAGGGGAATCCTCTGTGTTTTAAATCTTTTTATCACCCTGTAAAATTACCTTCCATCCTCATTTTACAGAGGTGCTTCTTTTACTTTTTTCTTTATAATAAAGTTCTTCTTTTAAGAACATGATTGATTTTAGTGTCCTAAAAATAAAGGGTCTGCTCTGTACTTTTATTAAAGGCAATTGGCTGGTATATTATACTCAAGCTTCCCCAGGAAAGGGGGTGAAGGGACTTGGGGGGATATTTTGGGGAAATAGGAACTCCAAGTGGTCCTTTTCCTGAATCTTTGTCGAAATCCCGTGGTGGTGGCAGCGATACCGTCCAAGGACAAGGAAAGAATTTGTGCCTTGGGGAAGTTTTTAACCTAAGCACGCAAAAATAAGCTTAGGGGGTCTTTCATGCTGGTCCCCACATCTGTACCCCAGAGTTCAGAGTGGGGAGGGAACCCTGCCAGCAGCAATTTTTAATTTTATTTTTCTACAATAAATATACTCCCAGCAATTATTTCTTCAGTGACATGATGAGAGGTTTATCTCTTAAAATCTGAAAATAATGTTTTCTGGCAGCACTTCAAACCAGAAGAGGAGCCACCCCTCCCCTTTAAATATTCCCTCCTTGGCAAATATATTTCCATTTAAAGGTGATAATGAGAAGCATTTTTCCACTTTCAGCTAGAGACCTTTGATTAAATCTTACTCCCGGGAGACAATGCTGCAATTTACTTCTCAAGCTAACAGCAACAAAGACAACCCTTCTGTTAGCACTGTGAATGAAGCAGCAGAAAGAGAGAAGCGATGCAGGGAGTAATTCTCAAGGAAAAGAATTTGTTTGGGTCCTGCTAATCCATTTCAGGCCCATTATGTAATGCAAAGTAGTAAACATGCCCTCCGTGCACTGAAAGGTAGTCCTTTCAAGGGCTTTATTTCCTTTCTTAGAGCTTTCTTCAGAAGAAATTCAGAAGCTCCTAAGTCTTGAGTAGCATGACTGCCAAAGAATCTTACATTGATTAAAACACTTTTTCTCTCTGCCTCACCCCCACCCCCTTCAACACTTGCAGAACAGAGTGTGGGTAAAGCTCAGCACAAAATTCTGTATTTAAGTGCAGGGATGAAATCAAGTAGCTATTATCTTAATAGGGACAGTGAGTTTAGGTATGGTATTCTCTTACTGAGCACTTCAGAATGCTTCCAATAGATGCACAGAAGAGGAAGCTCTGACATGAAAATATTTGAGAGAGAGAAAATGGGGGGATTTCAATGCTCCTGAGATTTGCTGGATTGACATCAATGGAAAAATAAAGTCCCTAAGTATAGACATATTTAGCACAGACAACGACAATATAAGCTTCCGTATATTGCCCTGTAAATTCTATTCTGTTTAGGTTCTTATACTGCAGCCATCACTATGGTATCTGTTTGTGTACCCGCATTGTGACTGGAGGGGTCAACTCAAAGGGGGAAATAGTTTACTATGCATAGCCCATTCATCCCACAGCCTCTTTGCTGTGTCTGCCAAGAAGGTGTCAGTTATTCCCAGCTAGGGCAAATGGTGGTTTTGTGCAATTTGGACCCCTTTCCATTGGGAAACAGGCCATCAAACTCATTTCACACAGGCCACTGTACAGCCCTAGACCTTGCTCCAACAGACTGAAGGCCCCAGAACACTTATACAAAGACTCAGGGTTGCACTGTTCTCTTGTCACCTACATTTATAGACATGCTTGTGTGCTGGGTGCCTCTGGGTGAAGTTTCAATTATCTTTTTTTCAAAATGGTTGAGTAAATAAATGCCATGCGTTGACTGCACTATCCCCAGACCAATCCAAAGCAACACCATCATTTAAAGGAACTTTCAGACACCATTCCTCAGCAGGCACCTCCCATTCACTGAAAGACTGAGGCAAAGGCAACTTTCATACAGCCTTCAGCGGGGGAGGTTTAGGTTGGATATTAGGAAAAACTTTTTCACTAGGAAGGTGGTGAAGCACTGGAATGGGTTACCTAGGGAGGTGGTGGAATCTCCTTCCTTAGAGGTTTTTAAGGTCAGGCTTGACAAAGCCCTGGCTGGGATGATTTAGTTGGGGATTGGTCCTGCTTTGAGTAGGGGGTTGGACTAGATGACCTCCTGAGGTCCCTTCCAACCCTGATATTCTATGATTCATAGCCCTAGGAATCACTGATGTCCGGGGTGATATGGAAGGAAAGATTATTGAGGAAGGCGTGGAGCACTGTCGGAATGACTTGCCCAAGTCTGACACATGGAGCGAGGACTGTATAAGGAAGAAGGTCAGAATGGATACTCAAAGAGCAGGGGTGAAAGGGCACTGCGTCCACTAAGAGGATTTTAGTGTGGGTTTTTTTTTCAGGGAATGGGTTCTTTGCAAATATTGTGGATAAACTGTACATCATAACAAAGTAGCCATGAGACCTTATTTCTGCAACTGTTGTAGCTCTTACATGATGCATCTTGTCTAGGATTCAAATGAAATATCTTTATGGCAGAGACTGTGTCGCTCCATGTTTCGAAAATACCTACCACATTTAGGGGGCTATCACAACAAACAAAAATCATCATAATCATAAATCTGTCTTCTTAAAAGACAGGAAACAAAGTGTAGGAATAAATGGTCCGTTTTCAGCATGGTAAATAGTGGTGTCCCCTAGGGGTCTGTACTGGGCCCAGTCCTATTCAACATATTCATAAATGATCTAGAAAAAGGGGTAAACAGTGAGGTGGCAAAATTTGCAGATGATACAAAATTACTCAAGATAGTTAAGTCCCAGGCAGACTGCGAAGAGCTACAAAAGGATCTCTCAAGACTAGGTGATTGTGCAACAAAATGGCAGATGAAATTCAAGGTTGATAAGTGTAAAGTAATGCACACTGGAAAACATAATCCCAACTATACATATAAAATGATGGGGTCTAAATTAGCTGTTACCACTCAAGAAAGAGATCTTGGAGTCATTGTGGATAGTTCTCTGAAAACATCCACTCAATGTGAAGCAGCAGTCAAAAAAGCAAACAGAATGTTGGGAATCATTAAGAAAGGGATAGATAAGAAGACAGATAATATCATATTGCTTCTATCTAAATCCATGGTACGCCCACATCTTGAATACTGTGTGCAGATGTGGTCACCCCATCTCAAAAAAGATCTATTGGAATTGGAAAAGGATCAGAAAAGGGCAACAAAAATGATTAGTATTGAATGGCTGCCATATGAGGAGAGATTCATAAGACTGGGACTTTTCAGCTTGGAAAAGAGATGACTAAGTGAGGGATATGATAGAGGTCTATAAAATCATGACTGGTGTGGAGAAAGTAAATAAGGAAGTGTTATTTACTCCTTCTCATAACACAAGAACTAGGGGTCACCAAATGAAATTAATAGGCAACAAACAAAAGGAAGTATTTTTTCACAGAACGCAGAGTCAACCTGTGGAACTCCTTGCCAGAGGATGTTGTGAAGGCCAAGACTATAACAGGGTTCAAAAAAGAAATTCACGGAGGATAGGTTCATCAATGGCTATTAGCAGAAGCTGGGAATGGGTGACAGGGGATGGATCAGTTGGTGATTACCTGTTCTGTTCATTCCCTCTGGGGCACTTATCATTGGCCACTGTTAGAAGACAGGATACTGGGCTACACGGACCTTTGGTCTGACCCAGTATGTCCGTTCTCATGTAAGTTCTACTATCTGTGTTGTATGTTTCAAATTTGGAATGGCTTGTGTAAATATCACATAACTGATTTACAAACAGTGAACAATAATGCACAACAGATGTACGGTACCAAGCATTTAACTGTGATAGAAATGATTTTTTTTTGAAAGGCATGTCTCGTGAGAATAAAACCTTTGATCAGATAGCATACAACATTATTAGCTACTTGGACTCAGAGGGAATGTAGTCTCCTACTGTTAATGTTTGGAATATCAACAAGAAAAAATGTTTAATATATGTAAGAGTAAGATTATGTCATGGAGGTCAGGGAGTCCATAACTTTCAGAGACCTCTGTGACATTTTCTACTTCAGCCCCAGGTTAGGCTCTCATTCCCTCTCTCTGGCTTCAGTTGTCCCCCCGTCAATTCTTCCCCCCCTATTATTTTTAGTAAAAGTCACAGACAGGTTGCGGGCTTCCGTGAATTTTTGTTTACTTCCCGCAACCTGTCCATTACTTTTACTAAAAATATCTGTGACAAAATCTTAACGCTAATTATGAGAAGATACTGCAGGAGGAAAGTATAGAACATAAAGGACTATCCTGAAACAAAGTGACATTTATTTAGGTCTCTGCTTGCATGCAAGTTGTATAGTAGTCACAGACACACTTTACATCAACCAGTCAGAATCTGTCAGTTTGGTCAATCATTGACGAGAGTCTATTTTTCCTCTACCCATATATGTTGTCTTAACCAATGGCTTTGCTTACACAAACAACACGAGAGCCAATGTAAGAACAAAAGGCCCTCTTCTGAAGAAACAGACGTCACTGGAAGCAGATCTGACACGTGATTGAGAAAAGAGAACACATTTTCAGTTTGATGGATTTTTTTTTAAAAGGAAAAGCAGACACACTGCAGATCCAAAACCAAGTGAGGGTAAATGGACTTCAAGCCATTACCCCAGCATGCACAAGTCAGGCTTTCTGCGAGGGAAGAGCGCTTGGTCTAGCTTTACTCTAGTTCCCCAGATGTTTTTATTGCAGCTACAGTGTGAAAACAGCAATATAATATTGTATTAAGCTTCACTTTGATGAAATTATTGGAAACTCACAGACAACTTGTTCCCTTAGTGCTCAAGTAAGCCCAGCTCTGTAATAGACTATTCCAGGCTAGTCCCACCTGTGGCACTGGCTTCCCCAGACAAGGGAGGGGCAGTGCCAACGTAGCTGGCCCTGAGTGGGAGAGAACACATGGCACCAAAGGGTGGTGCAGATGCCACATTCCTCCTCTGGTTCTAGACAACATACCCAAGAACTCCCAATGGGCTGCTGTGTCTCTCTGCCGCCCTCTGCTGCTGTGGTTTTAAGCCACAAAACCGCCTCAAGCCTTCACACTGTCCCACATTAACCTACACGCCAAAGAGTTACGTGCTCATTTTCAAGTTATCAGACTGAATGGCAACTCTTTTAAAAGTTCTCCGATTAGCAGATGAAGCGTTTCCTAATGAGTGCTCTTTTCCCTTTTGCCTAAAATGGGGTAAGATTACATTTATTCCATGAACATTCATTTCCCCCTACTTTACAACGGCAACATAAAATAGGTGTCTGATCCCTGCCAAGTCACGCACCACCATGATTCGGCGATTCTCAGTGTTCCAAGCTCAACAATTCCCCCACTCCTCCCCCCCAAATGGGAGAGGAGTATCAGCACTTCTCGCAAATACAAAAATAAAGTGGGTTTCACTTGGACAAGAAAACAATGAGGCAAAGCCTGAAGGAATGAAAGAGACCAAGGTAATAAAATCTGAAAGAAAGACAGGAGGAAGGAAAGGGAAGTTATTCCACAGCTCTGATAAGATGTGATGTATTCTGAAGCACTCACTTGTTCCTGTTTAACCATATAATTTCCCCCCTACTTACTCCCCTCTGTCCCAGGCCTGGCTGTAGCATTGCATTTGCCATTTGCAAGAAAGGCCTTTAACCTCGTCATGCCTGGTTCCTCATTTGAAAACTGGGACGAATACGACTCACATTGTAAAGTCTTACTTGGACTGGAAGCTGTCTGGGCAGGGAGGTCTTTTTGTTTTGTGTTTTCACAGCTCCTAGCACAATGGGATCCTGGTCCAGGATTAGGACTCCCTAGGCACAACTGTAAAACAACCAAATAATAATAGTGATACTTACCCACCCAGGAAAAGTGCTTATTTACCTATAAACTACTGTAAGTCCTCTGTATTATTAATTGCTCCACATTGTCCTTCCATAGGTATGTCCATCCAATTCTCCCCTGCACAGGACTGGGCTCTCCCAGTACCCATACTCCTCCCCACTTTTGTCCCCTTCCACTAAGCCAGTCTCCTCTGCCCCCCTCTCCAGCCAGCCTCTCCTTCTGTTCCCATCACAGGATTCTGGATAGGCAGCTGCCTCTCTTGAGTCCAGGGTCGGGAGACTTTTGGGGTGGGAAGGGCAGGAGTGGAGAAACCCCTGCTCGGTGGTGGGAACTCTGCCTGGGAATGATGTGAAAGTGAATTGGGATGTAGCATCCTGTAGAGGACAGGAAAAGAATGACTGCAATAAAATTAGCCCCAGACTAGCAGTACCATATGCTTGCAGGAGGGGTTACACTTTACTGGGTTAGAACGGTCACTCAGGGCAAGGTGTAGCAGGAAACGTCTTTGGAAAACAACGTGAACTGATCAAAACAAAGGCAGAAACGAGGCTCAGAAAGATCAAATCCTATAGGAGTCAAAGCGTGGTCAAACAGAGCAACAGGGATAGCATCTATATTGCATGACAATTTCTAGGATTTTAGGCATGACAAATGCTAAATAGCTAAGTATGATTAATTTCTTGGTAGGGAAAATTGTTAGCTCCAGTAACTTGGAATGTAGCTAATTAGCTGTGAGCCAGCCACATAGTTTTCATGCCTTGGATATCAGTAAGCTTCCTTAGGCTGCAATTCTCTTGTGTGTAGCACAAAGAGCTAAACACCCAATTAATTATGTTAGCATTTATTTATAGCTTATTGTCTTTTTCCATTAGTACAAAATTCAGAAGGTTCATTCTAAGTTGAATACTATTATCTGTGACAAGTAATAGTGAATACAGTTAATGGTTCTGCAAATATACAGAATAGGAGTATTTTTTCTTCTGTTTCTAGCCAGATATGATGCTCCCTGATTTTGCTCCAAAAGGGCTAAGGTATCACCCAAAACTCTCAGCTCAAGAACAAATAGTTATTACTATGAGTTTGAAGCTTTGGTTGGGAATTTTGAGTCAGTTTTTTTCACTTAGTTTTTATTTCAATTTCTAAAATGTGCCTGTCTGAAACTCAAGCTCCATGAAGATATATTAAAAAAGGGCCAAGTTCTAACCAACCCAATTCTAGCTCTCCACAACTCATCACAACAAGAGCTCTGCCCTTCCACCGACTCCCTCAGAAAATGTCTAAGGAAAAAGATGTTCCCGAACAAAAGATGTTCCCAGAAAGTCAACAAACTCAGGCTCCAGCAGACCAAAGGGGAAGCAAGTTCCAGATTTGAAATCCCTCCTCTGAGAATGAGCTAGCCGATAAACATATGTAGGGACAGTGGCTTTGTTGAACACAGGGCAAAAGAATTTTACATAGCAGTAAATGCCATCACAACAGTTTCTGCCACTTTCAGAGAGTTCATCTGAGCAAACTGACCCTCTGGAACGCATGGCTGAACGAATATGGAATAAGAAATGTGTTCCTATGTGAGCTTGACACTATTGTACACCAACACAGCGGTGTTTTGTTGAAGGCATGGTTGTGTTCTGACCTATATACATTGTCCTGTATGCTCTGCTGCAGTTCCCACCAATTGTTTTTTAATTAAATGCTTCTATTGTATGCAAGAGGCAAACGTGAATCTGTAACAGTTACAATGAAATAAAAAAAACATGCCATATTCATCCCACCATAAAACAGTATGTACTGTGACAGGGTCAGGCCAGATGGCTACAGGAGAGTGACAGAAGGCAGATATATTAGCCCCAGATTAAGTAGGTCTCTTTTCCCTGGGTAAGGTAACAGGGAAGGTTCCAGAACAATCAGGAACTTTCTGGAAATAATTAAGGCAGACAGGCTGATTAGAACACCTGCAGCCAATCAAGAAGCTGCTAGAATCAATTAAGGCAGGCTAATCAGGGCACCTGGGTTTAAAAAGGAGCTCACTTCAGCTTGTGGTGTGGGTGTAAGGAGCTGGGAGTGAGAGGATGTGCTGCTGGAGGACTGAGGACTATAAGCATTAACAAACACCAAGAAGAATGTCCTGTGGTGAGGATAAGGAAGGTGTTTGGAGGAGGCCATGGGGAAGTAGCCCAGGGAATTGTAGCTGTTGTGCAGCTGTTCCAGGAGGCACTCTAGACAGCTGCAGTCCACAGGGCCCTGGGCTGGAACCCGGAGTAGAGGGCAGGACCGGGTTCCCCCCAAACCTCCCAATTGACCTGGACTGTGGGTTCTACCAGAGGGGAAGGTCTCTGGGCTGTTCCCCAACCCACATTGTGAATCTCTGAGGCAAGAAAATCCGCCAATAAGCGCAGGACCCACCAAGATAGAGGAGGAGCTTTGTCACAGTACATATTGTAAAAGAATTCAGAGCAGGAGAACCAAAGCAAAGAGAGGAAGTGATACAACACAGAATGAGGGGACGATGGTATTCAGAATGTAGCATGCCAGACAGAATACCACAAAGAGCCAAGAAATGGTCATCCTACCGCATCAGTGTTTCCAGCATCATTTCACTAGGCCAGCCGCTGGAACTCCCTATAAACATCACCATTCCAGAGTCACCTGTAAAATCCGGGCTCCATTCAAGTGAATAGCAAAACTCCCATTACCTTCAACTAGGCCAGGATTTCACCTCAAATATCACATTTTTGCTGCTTTTTTCGGTCCGTTTGCAAAGAGAATGTTCAATAAATTGTGTCTACCAAGATTACATCCCTCTTCTTCCTGAACCCCATCTCTTTTTGATTCTTTCTTCAGACTGTTGGGATGTTGAGTTTGGTGCATTTTCACACAATGTAATACCCAGATCACCTATTATACAGACATCCCAACTTTTCCCAGTATTTCTTTCCCCTCCCTTAGGAAATACAGCACACGTCTGCTTTGATATCTGCTGCCATCCGACTCTGATCACTTAGGCATAGAATTTGTTCAGATTTTAGCAATGTGTCTCTCTCTTCTGTCAACAAACACTCTCCTAGGACCGTGGTTGTTCCACTCTTGAACTACTTACACACTTCAACATTCTAATGACTTAGTAGCTTGTGAAAACCTCCTTCATGCTCCGCTTTTGCTTTGGTTGTGCTGGGAACCAGTGCAAACAAAATTAGGTGCCAATATCTACTGGCCTCACAGGGCTGACTTCATCCCTGGGCTTGATATTTAATATCTCACCTTTGTCTTCCTTACACTTTAGTTCTTTTTAAAAAATATCACTCCATCTTTCCACATTATTGAAGTTTCTAGTGTGTTGTACAGTAGGTATTTCTAGGGGTCATGCAGGATTCTTTGGCATATGTTAATCTTTGAACTCTTTTTCTGTTCTCTACCTACAGCAATGTCATCACATGTTCTAAACCATTTATAATTCATAATATATGTATAAGTGATTTTCACTTCCTCACTATATTCTTTAGGTTGAGTCCATAATTTTAAAATCTTAAAAAATTAAAATAAAAAACATTAAAAACTGTATATGTTGCTAGTTCTTTTTGCTTTTGGTTATGCTTCCTATAGTTCTACACTTTAGAAAGTGACAGGTTTCAGAGTAGCAGCCGTGTTAGTCTGTATCCGCAAAAAGAACAGGAGTACTTGTGGCACCTTAGAGACTAACAAATTTATTAGAGCATAAGCTTTCGTGGGCTACAACCCACTTCTTCGCATCCGAAAGCTTATGCTCTAATAAATTTGTTAGTCTCTAAGGTGCCACAAGTACTCCTGTTCTTTTTTTAGAAAGTGACTTTTTCTGAAGTATTAATCTCAGTCCGTAACTTTCTCCATCCTCCTAGTATCTCTTTTCTGCTGGTTTCTTGTCACCATCCAATTACCTGCTTAACTGCTCAATAGAAGTGTGAACCTGTCCTGCGGTGGCTCAAGAGCCTGAGTACCTTTCACAGGGCAGACTGTTAGGAAACATGGCAAAACCCCCAAACTGGTTGTGAGTTCGATCCTTAGATTGCACCAACCAATCATCAAGAGTAAACTCCTCAGGTACTATAACAGCCTTAACATGGAGTCACAGATAGTCCCCTGGGGTACTCCCCAGTCTCGCTATCCAGATAAACATTCCTTTGTGACAGGTCCCTTACATCAAAGATTACAGCAATATTCAGGTTACTCCCAGTCCCAAAAGTACCAGTCACTCACCCCAGGTAAATTACACCTTCGATATCATACCAAAGACACTGCTTATCATAAACTATTTAAAATGTATTACTAGGAAAAGGAAAGAAGACAGTTATTTACAAGGTTAATTCAGGTAACCAGTCACACAAATGAGCTACAATCTTAAGTTTCAAAAGATAATAGAAGTTTCTATAATAAGCAAGCTCTAGATTTCTTTTAGGGCTAACCCAGGTAAAGCAGCCTTGCTTATGGTTAGAAAACCTCCCCCTCACAATCCAGAGTCCAAGCAGCATAGAGATACAGCTCCTTCTCGTTAAAGTTTTTATTCGTTCCCTCCCATGTACTCTGAACTGTGAACTCAGCGGATGGGAGGAATTCACTTGCATGACTCTTTCATGGTGGGTAGGGGGGGAATAGCTGAACAATAAAGTCTTCTATCCTTTTTAAGGTCCCACTATAGTCCGTCTGGTGCTGACGGCCTTTTTCTATTGGGAAGGGTGTAACAGCTTGTGGTGGAGATCAGCATTTCACATTAGTTAATCTCTCTCTCCTGCATGGTGATATATAGTTACAGAGGCTTACGATACAAATGATTATATATTACCATACAATATGGAATACAGATGTTATAAGTGAGATTAATGCATGCAGCAACTCAAGCATTCAACAAACATTAAACACATTCTTATAATCTTAGTACCTATTTTAAGAATACTAACACACAGGTGAGCAAGACTGGGTCCAACTATGTATTTGCCAGCGTTCAGCTGAGACCTGGGACCTTGGCATGAGCTGGCACCTAGTCTGCCAGCAGCATAAGATTTACCACGCTAGCCAGCCACTTTGGCTACTTTGTCCATCACTATCTACCCAGAACTAAACGTGTCACTCAGTATTTCTGAAAAACAAAAAACTCTTCACAGTTAATTCTTCAGCTTATTTAATGTTTCCGTCTTTATTGCAGGTCACGGCACATGCAGTTTATTGACACTAATGTCATTGACTTTAACATGAATCAAAGCCACTTTTTCCTTTCTGGTTCTTGTTAGAAGTTTGTGCACCCTGGGGGCAATATCTCCTACACTGGCATCCAGAAAGCACCAACTTCTAGTGGCAACTGCTAAGTTGCAACGTTCCCTATGGAAAGGAATTCTATCCTAAAATAGTGAGAAAAAAACTATTGAAATCTAGTGTATTCCTTCATGTTTAGTGCACTGTAATGGGAGAGAATCAGAATGTTACAGAGAAAAGACTGTATTTGCCAGTGATCACTAGTGAGCACGAGCCACAATTGCAGAGTGTGCTAATTAATATCACAGGGCACATCTTGAACAGGAGGTAGCATGCAGGGTTCATCACCTAAATTCTTCACCATAGTCCTTTTCTCTCCTCTTCACAGTAGCAGCAAAATCTCAGCACGCTTCAGATTTTTAGTGCTAAACTCTTTTTGAGCAACTACACTGCTTGGTTTGCTATGCCAACTTGGTAACCATATTGTTGTTCTACCCACAGCCGAGCTCCAGTTTTTCACTATATTATAGACTGCATATTTGTCATGTTCTTGGCATGGTTGCTTGTGTTTTAGAAAGAAAGAAAGAAAGTTTTCCCCCCAAGAAGTTTGGCACGTGATACTTTATATTGTGAGAAAACCAATACTAGTTTGTTAGCAGCACATGAGGTCTCAGAAAAACACAACATATAGATAGTGAGTCTGCTATAGTATCAGACTAATACACAAGCAAATTTGCTCTTGAAGACTTGGCTTGATGGCAATCTTTCCACGGACTTCAATGACAGTTAGATAAAACCCTGGAGCAGCTCTACTGTTTAAATATTAGTTATATGCACATGAGTTGTCTGTGGCTCCCTTACATCTAATGTGGGGATCGGCAACCTTTGGCACGCGGCCCGCCAGGGTAAGCCTCCTGGTGGGCTGGGCCGGTTTGTTTACCTATTGCGTCCGCAGGTTCGGCCGATCGCGGCTCCCACTAGCCGCGGTTTGCCGTTCCAGGCCAATGGGGGCTGTGAGAAGCCGTGGCCAGCACATCCCTCGGCCTGCGCCGCTTCCCGCCGCCCCCATTGGCCTGGAGTGGTGAACCATGGCCAGTGGGAGCAGCGATCGGCTGAACCTGTGGACGCGGCAGGTAAACAAACTGGCCCGGCCCACCAGGGGGCTTACCCTTGCGGGCCGCGGGCCAAAGGTTGCCGATCCCTGATCTAATGCTTGCAAATCACCAAACGCCCCTTCACGTTTGATTTAGGGTTAAGAGCTCTTGAAACATCTCATAGCAACAGCCAAAACCCAGGAAAATTATGAAGAGAAAAAAGAAAATGAGAGGCAGTGGGGATGCAAAGAGCAAGACTGATCATCTTATCTCTAAGTTGTGGGTTCAAGTCCAGCATCAGTGCCGGCTGAGAGCAGTTACTGTCTGCTGGCTGTTTAGTAGCCACGTGAAATAAAATTGAGAGTCTCTGTCTTGATTGTAAGGGATCCTCTCCATCATCAGACTTGACTGCCTGACTGACACTCCTACAAGAGAAGCCAAAGGCTGAATGGACACGGAAGTAAACCATATAGGTTTCCAATTCTAATAGCTTTTTTAAATTAAGGAGCACACAAAGTCCTATGTTTCACATATATAAATTATATATTAAAAGGCATTCTTCAGGATTGGTGCGTGAAATCTACCTTCCTTGAACACCTGTCAAATCTTGGGCTGAAACAATTTAGCAACATACATTTAAAATCTCTTAAATTAAAGATCTGGAGGGAAAAAATTAATTCACCATTCATCCAATAACTGAATTTTGTGAGATTCACGAATAACTGAGTTCATTTTTTCCTTAGTAAACTGTTTATCTATAGAAAAGCATTTTAAACAAAACAGGAAATCATTAAGTAACAATGGTCAGGATTTTGGCTGGTTTCTAAACCAGAAAGATATGGGAAGCTAATGAATGAATGCGGTCCAGCTGTAGCCAAGGAAATTTAAATATTTTTCCTCTCCATAAAATGATAGTCCCCGAGCCTCACTCTTGCCAAAAACCTGACACAAACAGGAAGTTTTGGTGTCTATCATTATCTTGCAACAGTTACATAATGGCCTTAGCGCTCCTTCATAAGCACAACGCGTGACACAATCTCGCCTGTAATAGCAACTTGGCTGGAATGGGGGCATAAAATATCGTCGATGACAGGGTCTTGCAGAGTCAGACCTTTGCGGTACTGGCGCAGACCTATGTAATACTGTGTTACACATTGGACAGGGGTCAAGGAAAAGCAGATGATGATTAAAGGAATTCAGATTTGTGGAGAGCTGGAAGGAGGAGAAAATATTTTCAGTCCATACATCCCTCCCACCTGCAGCTTTTTAGGCTGGATTTAACTATTTGTTGGCAGCTGGACTATACAAATTTGTATCTTATGGCTATCACCGGGTATTCTTTCATTTTTTGAAAGAAACTGGCCCCCCCAAAAGTGAAGTAATTAATATTAGTTGATCTGAAGCAAATGCTTAGTAGACTATATAACAACCCCCCTCCCCCCATTCCTCCCTGGGTTACTCGGGAGCTGGCAACACTCACCTGTGTGCCCGGGCGCCTGATGTTGTAAAAGAGATCCTGAGTATCCCAGTGGTGATGTTGGATAGGTGGGGATCCTCTATTCACCCCTCTGCTGCAGTCCCTTTACTCCTAAAGGAATTTACAATTGGCGGTGCCTCCCCCTGGCTGGCCCCTGTACACACTCAAAGGCGTGCCTTGGGAACCTCCAGGAATAAACCTATTCTAATAATAACCACCCGTGGCATGGGTCTAACTCAAATACCAATTATAAATAATATACATCCCATATACTTAAATTAGAGTTAACACATCTTTACTTAACAACTTAAAGTAACAGGGTGTAACCAACTAAGATTAAATGTCACTACTAATTTAAATCCACAGGGGCAGTTGAACAAAACCAATTAACAAATATACTATACAGTAATAAATGAAACTTATCTAACTGGCATTTATACTGCCACTGTTTACCCCACCCCGGAGTGTGCACTCCTCTGGATTTCAGTCCTAGACACTTGCGTGGGCGCGCTGGAAGATCTGCAGGTGGAGACAGCGCTCTGTTGGTTCTGTGCATCAGTCCGGCCAAGGCAACAAGCTGCACAACCCCTCTGACAATTGGAGCTGGCCCCACCAAATGTCAGCAGCTCTGGGTCCTGGTTTGGTGCAATGATCACTCTGCCTCTCCTCAGACTCAGTCTCTCTGCTGTGCCCCCCTTCCCTTGCAAGTACTTTCCCAAACCAGAGTGGGGGTTACACACAGGCCTTCACTGCAGGCCCACCTCAGTCAGCTCCAGGCACAGCAATAGTCTCTGCCCTGGCTCCTGGGAAGCCACCAACCACCTATGAAGCTCCCTGCTCAATCAAAGCCCCTACAGGTTCTCAACAGCAGCTTCCGACTTCCTAGCAGCAGCTCCTGGTATGGACAGCGCTCCACACCAGCAATCTGGCTCCTTTCCCAAAATGGAGCCCATCGCCTGCTTTCCTTGCACTCCTTGGAAGAGAAAGTGTCTCACTCTTTCTCCAAGGCCTCATGGGAGTTGTGGTCTCTAAGGCTAGACTGCAGCACACAGGATCTTCCCAACTGGAACACTCCCAATTATGTTCAGAGGCCCCTCCAGTAAGAGGGGCTTACAACTACTATGGCCAAGATCTTTTAAGATGACTAATGAGTTTGAGGTGCCAACTTGAGACACCTTAAAAGGACCTCCTTTTCAGAAAGTGCTGAGCATCCACTCTTTGAGAATCTGGCCTCTTTAGAGACACCTCTAGTCGGACATTCAAAAATGTAGGTACACAAAATCACTAGGCAAGTTTGAAGATCTGGCCATATATCTCTAAGCAGAAGCACTTAGCCAAGTAGGTCTTTTTATGTAAGGCATTAAGCACACCTGAACTTATACTAGAGTACTTGTGGCACCTTAGAGACTAACAAATTTATTTGAGCATAAGCTTTCATGGGCTACAACCCACTTCATCGGATGCCCACGAAAGCTTATGATCAAATAAATTTGTTAGACTCTAAGGTGCCACAAGTACTTCTGTTCTTTTTACGGATACAGACTAACACGGCTGCTACTCTGAAACCTGAACTTACACTGGGAATTTTAAAAGTAATTTCGCTGTTATGAATTTCTTTGACACTTGGTGCCCCTTTAATTTTTAAAAAAGCCATTCGGAACCTTGCTACAGCAGTAGACATGCTTATGCAAACATGAGGGCTCACCACAAGAGGTCATCTGAGGCACAGAGTGGACAGTTGGCATGCTGAATGAAGCCGCTTACCAGACTTTGTTAGCACCTGAGTCTGCTATGTATGTTTAACACATTGAAGATTTTGGTGTTTCCTTACTACCACACATATTGCAGATTTTAATCACAGAAAATTATTTCATGCTGAAGTTGAAAGAACTTTCTTTTTAAAATGTCCTTCCTCTCCCTTCCCCCACTTCTAGTATTTTGATACTTCTCCAAGTTCAATCACAATGCTACATTTAAACAATATGGTTTGTTTAATATCTTT
Source organism: Terrapene triunguis (assembly GCF_002925995.2). Lineage (NCBI taxonomy): Eukaryota > Metazoa > Chordata > Testudines > Emydidae > Terrapene > Terrapene triunguis. The sequence continues at coordinate 8,997,401 of NW_020699449.1, read as the reverse complement.
TCAATGTGATTTCTTTTGTTGTTAAAGTCCTTAAGCATTACTTGTATTATGATTGGATCAGCTCCAACTGCAAAGTAAGTTTCTGACAAAATTATGCGTGTATGAAGTTTAAATGTTAGAAGCCGATGTGATCCCACTATAAGTAGGATGAAATTAGTAGTGATAGCAGAAATAGAGTTATTAGAAACTCTTGGTTTCCTTAACACAGCTAAATTTGCTTCTAACTTAATACACTTTTGGAAGGCACTCAAACATTATAGCCATGAAGGTAGTATAAAATCTGAACAGAACAGAGTAAGAATCTAAGGCAGACAATTGCAATGATCAGATGAGATTCAAATTCCAACTCAACTATGAGCAATGCAGATGTGTTTTCTCCAATCTAGTTATAGTTGAATGGTATCCAACTATGGCTAGTTAGTTAAGGAACGATCGTCATCATTTAAAGCAATTAATGGATCAAGCCCCAACTACATTAAAGACTGGATTTTGATCTATAAAACACTGACAGCTGCACTCCTCTGGGACAATATAGATTAATACACAAAGAATGAAACACACAAGAGCTGGGGATAAAGCATTCTCAGCCAAGGGGATCTGACTAGGGAACAAATTTCCAGGGGAGATAAGGAAAATCCTGAGTCTGACTGTCTTTTAGCAGGAAACACTGCAATACCTTCCTGTTTGAAAAGGCCTTTTCCACCATAAGAATGAGACTCAACTATGACACTCTCCTTCTACCTCTAAGGGTATGTCTACACTGGCAAGTTTCTGTTCCACAAGTTATACTACTTTTATTAAAGCGCTGGAATTAAACTGCTGTTGCGTGTCCACACTGTGCTCCTTATGACACTGGAGGTGCATCCACATTAGCAGCTCTTGCAACGGCAAAGACAGCAGTGCACTGTGGGTAGCTATCCCACTGTGCAGCTGGCCACAGGGTGCTTTGGGAAGGGTTTGCAATACCTCATGGGACAGGCACAGCGTCACATGATGCAGGTTTCCCAATCCCATTGTTCCCTGGGCATCCTACTACATTGCCAGCTACTTTTCAACTGAAGGCGGGGAGTGCAGGGGGAAGAGTTTGTGACAGGGAGCGTGTGTGTGTATGGAGGGGTGGAGAGAGACAGTGTGTTTTGGGAAACAGAGAGTGTGTCAGCATGCTGTCTTGTAAGTTCAGACAGCGGCAGGAAGCAACCAGTCCTGAGGCAGGGGAAGGGGGAAAACACACACACACACACCTGCCTCTGTGTTCAACAACACAAGCATTCCACATTAATGGTTTGCTTTGTGTCCCAGAGCAGATCAGCACAGCACACAAGAGCTGTCAGAAATGGTGCTTTGAAAGGGGAAAGGTGCATGTCTCCAGGGCAGCCGAGTTCAAAACAATGAGCAGAGTGGTCACTTCAGGCATTATGGGACAGCTCCGGAGGCCAAGTACAGCGCAGAAAGCAATCAATGGTCTACACTGGCAAGAGAGCACCAGAGCCTCGTTGAGGTGGTTTTTTTGCAGTGCTGCAACTGAGGAGTTTCTGCGCACAAAGTGGCTTTGCAGGGTGTGCCTGTCTGCAGTTTGAGTGCAAAAAGCTGCTTTTTGCTGCACAGGAACTTGCCAGCGTAGACAAGCCCTAAGCCCCTATCAACCAAACACAAAGTTATCCTGAAACCAATAAACCTTCAATGAAAAAGTAAATTAATGAAAACTAAGTAACTAAACCAACATACCCCACAAACTTTACCTCCTCAAACAGAGTTTTTACCCTGAATAGGGAGAGGTGCCAGAGACTCCATGAAGTCTGTCAGGGATCTCACTATTGCTATCAACTTCATGTTGAAGACCGTCAGATACCATGGTAATTGGCAGCAGTATAAAACCCTAAGGCAAAAGACAGATAGTAACTCCATTTAGTCACAGAAGAAAGTCAATGGAAAGGGCACCCAAACTTTGCTCTAATGAGCACTATACTGGCAACTTGTCAGAAGTCCAAAAGCTACGTACAAATATGCATGAAATGGAGCAGAGCAAGTTTAATTCTACATATATTGGATCTAGGTGGCCTAGATCAGGTTGAACCATAATGTGCTGGAAAATATAGCCTCAAGCCTGGACTTCTGTATTCAAGATGACATGACAAAGCGTAGAACTTTGGGGACTGTATTTAGCTTCACCTAACATTTCAACTGTCTCTGCTTCATAGTTTCAATAGCTCCTCCAAGTTTTCCTGGGATTCAGCTAACTGGCAGCATCCGGACAAGCTCCCTTTACTACCAGAGAAATTAAAAACAACAGAAAGGCAGATGGTATGCATTGGAGACGCTGTACCACTACATATGAGTTAACAGAGGTTTAATTAATTTAAACTTCTATCTATTGTAGATAAATTCTCAGCTTTCACTGGTGTAGACATGTAACAAATCCACTGAATCTAACAGAGTTCCTTCAGATTCACAACGTGTAAGATATCAACACCTGGCTCAAGGCGTTGAATTAATTTTCATGTTGCTAATCAATCTTCATGAACAATATACACCTAGGCCTCTCTTGGGTCGCTCAGCAATGTGCTCTCATATTCTAAATCCACCTGTCTGTGAAAAACAAACAGTCTCACACCAAGAATAGCATTTGCCTTTCAGCTGTGGACATTACCACAATATTCAAGTCATTATGATACTGCTCAAAAGCTATATATAAATAGCTGTGATAAGTGAAGGGGGGGGGCAATAGCTCCCTTTTATGGACACCCAGCCATGCAGTAGCTATAAAATCCCTCTTAATAGCTGTTCTCTAATTGCTCTACCTGTAAAGGGTTAAAAAGTCTCACTACTATGTATAGGTAAAAGGAAGTGAGTGGACACCTGGCCAAAAGAGCCAATGGGAAGGCTAGAATTTTTTAAAATGGAGAAAAGACTCCTTTTGTCTGTCTGTCTGTTCTCTTGGGGAGAGGCGGACAGGGCGGCAGCTATGCTGTGAGAAGCTCGGGCCAGGTATGAAAAATCATCAGTATCATACCTAGAAACAACTCATTCAAAACCCCAGAGATGTAAGTAGATCAGGAAATGTCTAGGAAGGGGCAATTAGGTTTATCCCTTTTATTTCTTTATGGCTTGTGGATTCCTCTGTGCTAACCCCAGGTGCTTTTGTTTTGCTTGTAACCATTAAGCTGGACCTCAAGGAAGCTATTCTTGGTGCTTAATCCTTGTAGTTGCTCTTTTAAAATCTAGTAATAGCCTGAGTTCCCAGATGTATTTTCTACTTTTTTTTTAAATCAAAATTTACCTTTTTTAAGAACAGAATTGGATTTTTGTGTCTTAAGAGGTTTGTGCACATGTCGTTTAATTAGCTGGTGGCAACAGCTGATTTCCTTCCCCCCCCCCCCCCCCAATCCTCCTTTCTCAGCTCTTCCCTAGAGGCGGGGTGAAAGGGCTTGAGGGTATCCCACAGGAAGGAATTTATGTTGAAGACTGTCAGATACTATGGTAATTGCCAAGTGCGCCTTCCTGGGCTCTCAAAGGGGTTTTGCACTTGGGTGGTAGCAGCATTTACCAATCCAAGGTCACAGAAATGCTGAAATCTTGGGAGTTTATTATATATAAGACTGGAGTGGCCAGCACTAATTTTTAGAATCCTTGCAGGCCCTCACCTTCTGCACTCGAAGTGCCAGAGTGGGGAATTATCCTTGACAATAGCCTTTTGATAATAATGACAAAGGGCACTGGTCTTAATATTTGGAAGGCTGCTCAGTCTGCATATTTTTGACAATATGACTATTTTAACCTCTGAGTCACGGTTTGCTGTAGAGTCACGATGAAAGACTAGGTTTTGGCTATGGTAGAAAGGAATCAAAAACGAGTGCTGACTCCGTCTTCTTTCTCAGTACAACAGTCGTTCTAATCTAGTAATAAAAACACAGTAGTAGTACAGCAGACGATTGAAACACTAACAGGGCAAAATTGGGTTTATTCCCCACCAATAGCGTTCATGCCAAGTGCCAGCCTAGAGCACCACTCTCCATAGAATAGGTAAGGAAGGGAGCAGCAATGCTGCAACCTTTCCTACCGAGCTCTGTCACTTGTCTCAGCTTTGTTGTGGAGGCTCCATTGCTAGGGATGAAAAGGTACTGCTGCCTCCATGCCCACGGAATTCTCCACTAAGACCAATTATAATAATATAATATATTGGCACTACGGTGCCAGTTATTGTTCACTGGGATTCAGACTAGACGGAGATCACTCGTTTCTCATAGGTCACTCAAGAACTCTCAGACGGTAATAAATTATGGTTACTACTAACTTCAAACACCCTTATTCTCCCTAGGAGTTCTGTGATCCTGCTTTCTCATGAGGATAACTCAAAAGGTGCTTATTTTGCAGAATTCCCACTTGCCACGGATTTTAGTCCTCAATGGAGGACATGTGCCTTTGACATGTGTATAAGAAATGTACTTCAGAAATTTTAATTTCAAGTGTATTCTAACATTCTCTCCTGTGCTTGGCTATCAAGGTGTTGAGACATATTTTACACAATGTACTCCAGAAGGGTCGAGCTGGTATGGTAAATCCCATGTCCTAATAATTCATTTCCTTTATAAATATGCTACAATAATATTTTACCATTTCCTAGTGACATATGAATGACGATCATGCAGATGTGTCAGATATCACATTAAGCCCCCCGCCCCAGTCCAAAAACCCTGAGGGGAGACACGCGCGCGCGCACACACACACACACACACACACACAGACTGACACCTGTGAAACACCAGGAATGCCAGTGAGTGCATGGGGGATGGCAAAATACTGGCAACCAAACAAACCCTTAATTTCTGCTGCATGGCGCCTGGGTTTTTCAAATCAGCTCTTATTGATTCTGCACACTATACCCACCAGCTGGAGTCTAAAACTATTTGCATGACCTACAGTTGTGATAATCAAAACTGATCATCCTCTGCAAACTAGATCACATCTGATCCATGGAAGGCGCAGCGCTCTGGCTGAGCGATACCCACGGAATTGCCAACCCCATTAAGTTCCAGAAGTAATTGCAGAATTTAACTGATCTGACAGGCATAATGGCATTAAAAGAGAAACCACCCTCCAAATTATTTCAGTACTAGTAGCAGAAAGATCATGCAGTCTCACAACTATAATTCATAAAATCCTGTGTGTAAAAAAAGTAAAAAATGGCTGAGAACTTAAAAAGTGGAAGGTAACAGACCACAAATCCCAGCGATGTTTCAACCTGGTGATATTCTAGACAAAAAGCTCTCAAACATGTGTTTACCTTTCCCCGTGCGTTTACCTTTTACTCCACACTGACTGAAGAAGAGCTCTAGGTAAGCTCAAAAGCTTGTCTCTCACCAACAGAAATTGGTCCAATAGAAGATATTACCTCACCCACCTGTTCTCTCAGATATTTGAGGCATTCAATTCTAAAATGATTCTAGCATTTTTCAGGGGTTCGGCATGTCTGATGGGGCCAAGCTCTCTCGGGGTATTGGGGCAGATAATACAACTTGGTCAGGGGAGGTATTTCCTTTCCCTGTTAGCTCCATGCATATTTGGTTGTTCTCATCAGTGAAGTACACCGACAGCTTTTCACAGTGGTTGATGGGTCTGATGTCTGGGCCATGCAACTTGGGTTGGTTCATTATGCAAAACAGTTCTGCTGCATTGAGTGAGGAGGAGTAGAAGGAGAAAGCTCATTGTGTGTCCTTTACTGCAGTGACAGCCTTACAAGAATTGCTTGTGCTGCTGCTGGATGGATTCAGAATTTTTTGTGTGGCACTGGAGCTGTATCTTTCTGCCTGTGCACCTTATCTGTAACTGTGAAAGGAAGTGGATGGTTTAACATTCCTGCTGGACTTGTGTCTGCTCCCACATGGCCAGATAGGAATAGTGGTCAAACACACTATTTCCTGCTCAAGTCAGAAGAGTGCCCCATCTGTGAGTTGCAGCTCTAGCCACTGGATCTATCTGCTTGTCGGCTCCAGGCTAGACTATTGTAATCCACAACATTTGGGCTGATCACAGAGGCCACCTGGATGTTAAAGGACACGGCACCCCATTTATTAACTATGACAGAGCCGTGGCATGTCTTACCAGTGCTTCATGCTTTACGCTGGCTGACTATTGACTGAGTCCATTTAAAGGTCCTGTTCATTTATAAATCCTTAAGTGGCCTGAGGCCTGGTTACCTCAACAGCTGCCCCCTCTTGTTCTGCATCATGGAATGGTCCCTGTATTCATCAGGGACATTGGGTTAAGAGCTCGGGGTATGGGAGGAGAGTTTTTCCAGTGCAGGGCCTGCAGCTGTGGAACTGACTTCTGAACCTGAGTTTTACTACCTTTCAGACCTGTTGCAAGATACACTTCTTCCTGGAAATGTTTGCCCAATGGATAGGCAGGGCCCATGATTGCTTTTGGATCCTGATTCTTCGAATAAGAGATCATGATGGAGGATAGGAGGCATGAGAGCTACACTCCCACAGAGGGACGTCTCTTGCCTAAGAATACATTTAGGAAGGAACGCCCAGAGTTATTACAGCGATGGGGACCTTAGAAATGCATCCAGTGCAATCAGGGATACATAAGAAAGTATCAGACACACCATAGTTGTGAAAAATAAATTAACAAAGTATGTGCTGATATATATATTTTAAGTTATGCTTGCAGTTATGCCAAGTTCAATAATTCACAAAAGGTATGGAAGACTTTTGTTCAGTAGAAACTCACTTGCACTATGGGATCAAAACAAGGAAAGAAATGGCTTTGTCTGAAAAGCTGGTATATACTAAGATTATGCCATGAACAACAAATAAGCAGAGGGATTGTCATATATGCTATCAATTTACATAAGAAACCAATGGGCTTCTCTCTTCTGAGTACACAGAGGAGTATGCACCAAACTCTTACAGTATTAGCATTGCTAGAACAGATCTGGCTAAATGTCTAGAGAAGGTCCTTTTAAAAAAATAAATCTCAAGATTTATGGGGAAAAAAATGAGTGAAGCATCAAATACATCTGTAACAAATGAGGTAAAAAGTCATTATCCAAACCGAAGTTATACGACTGTCTCGGAAAAGCTAGTTACGAGTTGCTACCTCCTTAGCATTTTTCCTGGCTGTACATCATTCATTTTCTGATGAGTACCAATAGGAAATAAGTCCATCCTATGCAGCTATTGTCACAAGAGGCTGAGCTGTTTTCCTGTGCCGAGTAGCCAAATCATATAACCAAAGCTGAGAAAGCAGAGTGTCAGGTAACATCTGCTGACAAACGGATTCCTGATCAAAACAGCACTTTGATAGTGTTTCTGGGATACTCCCATTTGCAGTTAAAGGGACCCGCCACATGTTAAGTAGGGGGAAGGGTATTGGTTAAGGAAACAGAACCCCCAGCATTTTGTATCCTTGTCTGCAGCTCATTTAACAAATGTTTCTTTTGGCATTATTTGATCAGAGCATTGGTAATTAATTAGTGACAGAGGATTTATTTTTTAATTGAAGACTTTGTAGCGGTTTTTCAGTGATGCAAAAACTCTCCTTATTAACACCAAGAAAAGTGCTGCAACTCCCTGGGCATCGTACTGAAATACCATCCTGCTTTAGGGCAAAACTCCAGCATGTGTGAGCTGAGGCGGAAGACAGGAAACCTCCTCCAATTAAAGCATACTCAAGAGAAGACAGGATGTGAGCTAAGCGGAGGAGGGGCCAGGCTAGCCAATCCTGCATCTCTTCATGGCATTTTGTTGTTCTTTTAGGGTACTTTCAGTTACACGTGACTAGTCCAGAAGGAGACTAATAAAACCAAGACCGTCTAATCCAAAAACTCATTCAGCTTGGAGATAGCTATTATAAACCGAGGACGTAAAGATGACCAATTCTTTGCAGTTGACTCGGGTCTGTTTCAACAATAACAAAAAAATCACAAATTCTATGCAAGTTTGAAAATAAAAATTTACGTTTTAGTAACCCCAAGGCAAAATGACAAAAGATCTAACCTTCAGCAACACTAAACCTACATTGTATTTTCTTTTTTATACAGATTGCCATTGTCTCACCATGTTCCATTTGTTTTCAATAACTCACCCTTCCCTGTCCACACTAGACTAGATTGTTATACATAGGTCCCCTCTACATTGTACTAAGTACTACAGTGCCCTTCCTATAACATGGTAGTCCCCTGGCAGGGTTAAAAAAAAAAATCACAGGTTTGTTTTGCGGTGTGGACAGGGACTTAATTTACACAGTTTTCCTGAGCCTTTCTGCAGCCTTGAGTTGCAACAGGGAAGTAGTTCAGCAGAGGAACAGAGCATTCAAGATTGAACTGGATTTCAACCATGTTGTAACTAGATCTCTGCACATGGTAATTTCTACAGTGTAGCTGCATCCAAAATCTCGTCAAATTATCTTACATTTCCTATGCTTCTACTAGTTACTGGCGCAAGTTCCAGTCCATAAGGCTATTTATCTTGTGGCGTCTTTCTCCAACCCAAAAGAGGAGGGAGACAACAGCCCTTCCGTCTCAGAACCCCATAATGCTGCTACTTTTCAATATGATTAATTTGTACTATCCTGGAAGCCCAACCAGACAATAAAAAGCACAATTACCAGAGGTACCCCAGAAGTATGTGGCCACTCTTTCACAATATTTGTCTTTAAACTTGTCTAGTTCCCATAAATCTGCTTCCCAAGCCCTTCCTGAGATTGAAGAATCCTAGAGTGGTCAATCAAAATAACCCACCTAAATGTGGGTGGCAAAATTCCAGTTGGGAAAGAGTTGGATCTGGACCGAGGACAAGGCCAGTATGCTCGCTAATGGTGAGGATCAACTAGTGGCAACCACCTCTTGAAGGCAGTGCTGATGACATTACCACTAAGTCTGTTGCCGGGGAATGTTGGTTGTGGCAGTGACTGTCCCCTCATCTCCTGCACAAGACCAGTGTACACTGAACTTCTGTGAGGGATGCAAGTTTCATCAAGATTATTTAAAAAAAAAAATCTTCAGTGGTCCAATCTAGCCCACATAAGTCTTCAGCATCTGCAGTTGGCGATAACTAAATGTTTGCAATAAACTGTACTAGGAAATGTTTGAGGTGTCTGTTATTGATAGCTATCATATTAGTACATGATAATGTTTCTGAACCCAAATATTAGCCTGGAAACTCCTCTCTCATTCTAGCAGTTCTTTCAACCACTGGCAACTGCCTATCTTTGCCAATTATGTTTTCCATTTGTTTTTCCCACCTCTATTTTTAATGCACTGATGAAAAGTTTATTTCCCAGGGACTTGGAAGGATGAAATTCCTTTTGAGATTTATTTGAAACTGGTATGTAAATGAAGTGGAGGAGTAAGGCTTGAAGCTTTGGGGTCGTAAGAACACAGAACAATACCATGGATTTACTAAGGTAAGCAAATGAATCCTTTGTACTCAGTACAATAAATGCTGCATGCCCAACTCTGCATTCAATGCTTTACCGATAAATTCAGTGTCCACCTCATGCTGATGACTTGATTAACAGAAATCTAGAAAGTTACCAGAAGCTTTTGCTTGTATTTCCATTCTTGTGCTTGTGGTGGGTGCTGCCTCTCCAGATAAATCTGAGCTGCTGTTCACTCAAACGAACAAACACGGCAATCATTCCCCCATTTCCCCTCATTTCGTTTTTTAAATGCAACGAAGACGCTGGACTTACTACTCTTCATTTGAAGTATATACGAGAAAGGCAGTGACATTGTTATAACTCCGCACTGCATTTATTTTTGGAAAATGTAATATTTTTAATCGTCTCCATACATTAAAATTATGCTACTCCCACTAGGATCTTCAGTTATCAGTGTAAATTAGGGCTGTTGATTAATTGTGGTTAACAAGCGATTAACTCAAAAAAATTAATTGCAATTAAAAAAATTAATAGTGATTAATTGCCGTTTTAATCGCACTGTTAAACAATAGAATACCAATTGATATTTATTACATATTTTGGATGTTTTTCTACATTTTCAAATATATTGATTTCAATTACAACACAGAATACAAAGTGTACTGTGCTCACTTTATATTATTTTTGATTACAAATATTTGTACTATCAAAATGACAAACAAAAGAAATAGGATTTTTCAGTTCACCTCATACAAGTACTGTAGTTCAATCTCTTTGTTGTGAAAATGCAGCTTACAAACAGATTTTTTTTGTTACATAGCTACACTCAAAAACAAATCAATGCAAAACTTTAGAGCCTAAAAGTCCACTCAGTCCTACTTCTTGTTCAGCCAATCGCTAAGACAAACAAGTTTGTTTACATTTACAGGAGATAATGCTGCCCGCTTCTTATTTGTCATCAGAAAGTGAGAACAGATGTTCGCATGGGGGTTTTGTAGCCGGCATTGAAAGGTATTTACGTGCTAGATATGCTAAACATCCTTATGCCCGTTCATGCTTCTGCCATCATTCCAGAGGGCATGCTTCCATGCTGATGACGCTCAATAAAAAAATAATGCATTAATTAAATTTGTGACTGAACTCCTTGGGGGAGAATTGTATGGCTCTGGATCTGTTTTACCCGCATTCTGCATATATTTAATGTTATAGCAGTCTTGGATGATGACCCTGACCCAGAACATATTGTTCATTTTAAGAACACTTTCACAGTAGATTTGACAAAATGCAAAAAAGGTACCAATGTGAGATTTCTAAAGATAGCTACAGCACTTGACCCAAGGTTTAAGAATCTGAAGTACCTTCCAAAATCTGAGAGGCACGAGGTGTGGAGCATGCTTTCAGAAGTCTTAAAAGAGCAACACTCTGATGCAGAAACTACAGAACCCAAACCACCAAAAAAAGAAAATCAACCTTCTGCTGGTGGCATCTGACTCAAATAATGAAAATGAACATGCATTGGTCCACTCTGCTTTGGATTGTTATCGAGCAGAGACTGTCATCAGCACGGCCGCATATCCTCTGGAATGGTGGATGAAGCATCAAGGGACATATGAATCTTTAGTGCATCTGGCACGTAAATATCTTGTGACGCCAGCTACAACAGTGCCATGCGAACACCTGTTCTCACTTTCAGGTGACATTGTAAACAAAAAGTGGGCAGCATTATCTTCTGTAAATGTAAACAAACTTGTTTGTCTGAGCGACTGGCTGAACAAGAAAAAGGACTGAGTGGACTTGTAGGCTCTGAAGTTTTATATTGTTTTATTTTTCAATGCAGTTATTTTTTGTACATAATTCTACATTTGTAAGTTCAATTTTCATGATAAAGAGATTGCACTACAGTACTTGTATTAGGTGAATTGAAAAATACTATTTCTTTTGTTTTTACAGTGCAAATATTTGTAATAAAAAATAAATATAAAGTGAGCATTGTACACTTTGTATTCTATGTTGTAACTGAAATCAATATATTTGAAAATGTAGAAAACATCCAAAAATATTTAAACAAGTGGTATTCTATTACTGTTTAACAGTGCGATTAATCACGTGGTTAATTTTTTTAATTGCTTGACAGCCCTAATGTAAATATATAATAAAAGTATCAGATCTGCAACTCCTTCCAAGCTCCTAGCTGCTGAATGGGTAAGAAGTATCTCTTGACAACAGCAATGATCCACAATGCCAGCAGTAGAGTGGATGGGTGCAGGGGACTCAGTAAATCATGATCTGCAGTTTTTAAAGACTCTTTCAAAAGGTGTTTCTATTAAAGACAAATGGGATTGAGCCAAATATTTTGGGGTGTTTGGCTCCAGGTTTTTAGTTACAGTAAAAGCCAGTCAATTTCTGGTCCACTTCTAGAGCCAAATTTCACCAGGTTTCGGGGGTGAAATCCTGGTGCCAACAAAGTCAAGAATTAAATTCCCATTGATGTCAATGGAATAGGATTTAATCGAGGGTGTCCAGATCCTGGGTTCGGGCTCATCTGTACTCCTAAAAGGAGGGGAAAATGTTAAATATAAGATGTTTTAGAGTATCCTGTACATCTTAGGAAACCAGCTAGTCCTCAGGTGATGGACGGAGTGCTACAGTAGTCAGAATTCTTACCTGGAGTGAGTCCTGACTGGTCAGTGTCCCTGGTCTGAGTTTTAGCATGACCAGCTTCCCCTGTTGTTGGTGCCCGATTAGTTCCTTGGATTGGGAGCAATCAGGGAGAGGCAGATAACATTGCTCAGACAAATGAAGATTTTAAATTTAGGAATTAAAAAAGTTAGTTGGGGTAAAAATTTCAGAAGGGCCCAAGACACTAGGAGCCTAAGACCCATTAAAACACAATGGGACATTGGCACTTCTGAAAATTGTATCTTATGTGCCTGTAATGTTAAAGTCATAGAGCCTGATCTTTTCACTGACTTCAATGGGCTTTGGATCAAGTTCATAGCACACAATGTTACTACACAGTAATGACAGAGAGAGAGAGAGAGAGGGTGGGTTGTTAAGTACCATTTGAAGGGAAAACCAAATGACTCATAAATCATGGTACTGATTGTAAAAAACAATTACTGTTGATAAATGGCATTACTTACTAAGGATAACTGACTTTATCACAGATCTAATGGTACTTCACAAACAGAGGCATTTTTCAGTGCTCTGTTAACACAGATTAGTTCAAACTGTGAAGCAGTAACTTCATAGTAACAGGCCTTCTTTTGCAAAGTCATGGTCTCTTTCACATTTCAGATATGATCATCAGCAAGTTTGTAATTCATTTTTAAGAAATAACATTTTGCAGACTGAGAAAAGATGGATTGAGTTATGTTGCCATAATAGTAAGCCACAGAGTGGCTCTTCATACAATTGAGAGCTTTTCAAATATATTGAGGCTATTAAACTACTTTCTTAGTCTGCCAGATTGTAGAATTTGATACCACAGTTCATCTTGCACACTCTCCATAGTACTGATAGCTACAGATGGCTGAATAGTTATTACTTGATTAATGAATATTTTCACAAATAAAAGAACTAAGAACCGTTCATTACGATTCATAAACTCATATTGTTCATTATTCACACATACTTAGAGACCAACTAAGGCTTAGTGAAAATTTTTGATTCCAGGAAGTTTAACATAAATGTTTACGTGTTCAAAATATCACACAGACAAAATATTCTTAGATATTCTCCCCGTTTAAAAAGTTTAACTCATCCAGTCAGTGAGCGGAAGCAATACCATGTAACTTAAGTGTCTGACCAAACACCACAAATATTCAATAGCAAGGAATTAAGAGTAAAATTTTCAAAAGTCCCTAAATCTCATTTCCAAAAGAGACATAGGAACCTAAATGCCTAGTGCACTTCTGAAAAAGAAACTTCAGCTTCTAAATCATTTAGGCGCTTTGAAAATTTTATCAAAAATTAACAGTTTGCAAATAGCCTAGTGGCTGAAAATTATTTATCCAAACTATTCAGCAAATACTTACAAGTAACAAATAACCGCTGTAACTGTTAATTAATATCAGAGACAAGGTGGGTGAGGTAATATCTTTTACTGGACCAACTTCTGTTGGTGAGACCAACAAGCTTTTGAGTTTACACAGAGTTCTTCTTCAAGTCTGGGAATCAGGCACTTAGATCAGAATTAGTTCATGAACCATTTGTTAAAGGGCTGAATCCATAATGGACATTATTGATATCGATCAGCTCTACTGCTGTCTTAACCTTCATTTGTTTTATGGACAGTGAACAAAACAGGTTATCAAAAGCAGTTACAATATAGCAAATACTGGCAAAGAGCCAGCCCTTCTAGTCGTCACGCTCCATGCTTATTCAATCTTGAATGTAAAGAAGGAAGTGCAGGGATATTTATGTCCATAATAAAGTTTTGCAACAAGACAGCTATGTTTCATTTTATAAAACAGGCCCAGAATTACTATGCACTGCCAAGACAAAAACCCAAGTAAAGTTTGGCATCCAAGTCTGGCTCCTAGGCTCTGAGCCACTTGAGATTGGGCCCACGGAAGCAGGAGAGTGCTGAGTCTGAGCTGAGAGGTGCTGACTGTAATGCTTTTGCAGTATCTCCTGATAATCAGTTCTTCCACTTACCATCCAGCATCTGTGCAAGCTCTGAAAAGCGTAACTCTTGCCCGCCATCTGAACGGGAGCAAGGTCATGAAGATAAGGTTAAAAATAAAAAAGGGAGTGGAGATGTGAACAAGGAAGAAACGGTAGAGAATAAAACCAAAGAAAGAAAAGTCACAAGGGGCAAAACATGAATCACTGCTGTATTCTCTGGAATGTGTTTAAGAGGTCACATTTTCCTAAGTACATACAGCTTTACATACACCACTTATGCTTATGTGGCAGGTCAGGAAAAGCGATATTGAACTTGTGAAAGCCTTCTGCTTGTTAAAAATTGCATCACAACAAGATGGTGTGAATTAGTGTTGGTGAATTTGCTGGAGTGACAGTAAGGGAGGCTGAAGTCCTCTAGCTACAGAGCAACAAACTAAAACTGGGAGTGATTAATTTAATTTTATATATTTTTAAATGGACACCTCTACCACTACAAACTGCCCTGACCACACCATATAGCCATCAATGGTAAAAACTTTCAGTCATTACTAACTGGGATTGAAGCTAAGAAATCTTATTTCATGCAGACCACCAAATAGCCAGCAGCAGCAGATAAATTTCTGGTCACCGTTAACTCAGTCATTCTTATTTAGAGATACAAGGCCCGATAGCCCAATAACCAATATGCAGAGCTATCTAGTCTGCTGTGATTGCAGTCTGGCTTGTAGCATCAATTTATGCTTGCAGAAATGAATTTATGTTTTAAGTCATTTTTAAACGGAAAGTGGTGTAACTCTACATTCAGTCAGAAAGTAATAGTTGGTCTAAGAGGCTGGCCATTGACAGCACGAAGGGAACTGGAAAGTCCTCCGTGGCCTGTGCTTTTAGCCCATGACTCAGCATCCACCTCTGATTCTGCAATAAGCACACTTGTTTCTTATAAGTTCATTAACTGGAACAAAGGCCTTCCAGTCTTTGGGAGCGGGGAGGAGATGGGAGTGTAACACTGCACAACATTCAAAGAAGCTGCCCACTCGGAACTAACTAGGATATTTTCATTCTATTCAATTAGTTTCATACAATGATCATTTTCAAAATAATTTACATGCTATTTATCTTTACAGTGCGGATACGGATTTAATACCCTGAGCTGGTATACGCAGACCAAGTTAAGTCCTGCAGAAGAAGGCAGACACTGACACTTGAACGAAAGAGCTACAACTCCAGAAGCACATGTCCTCATTTCCACATAAAGAACAGGAGTACTTGTGGCACCTTAGAGACTAACAAATTTATTAGTCTCTAAGGTGCCACAAGTACTCCTGTTCTTTTTGCGGATACAGACTAACACGGCTGCTACTCTGAAACCTGTCATTTCCACATGTTCATTACCATCTGTTTAGATGTGTTACATGCAGAATATCTATAGTGAACAACACCATCGCCTCAATAACGAGCCAAGATTACATTCCATACTTATATACAGTAAGATATAACGCTAACGGGCTGTTTTATTGACATAAAAGTGCAGAGTTCTTCATGGAATAATCACAGAAGCTCCAGAAGCTATGTACTGTACTGTGAACAAATGCTGATCTCTTGTATATTGTACAAAGTACATACCATACCACTATCAATGACGTAGGAAAGCACTTTCTTCCCCTCATTTAACAATATATTTCCTCCTCCGATTAGGAACGAGACTTTTAAGCAAGATGTTTGATTGCTGTGATGTAATTTGGCAATTTACTGATACACTTTGGTATTAGTCAGTAGAAATAAAAAAAGATGTGTTTGTTTCTTAGTTAACATTTAAGACTGTCAACTTTTAAAAAACATTACTGGACTTTGGTTATTTTTGTTTATGCTTCCCTTTAGAACCATGAAAATAACATTTCTTCCTTTATGGTCTTGACTACATTGCAGATTTTGATGTGTTTGGGGGTATTAACCACTATTTCTCTCTCTCTCTCCCCTACACCCCCCCTCCCCCAACTTGCCTGTTGAGATGTAATGGGGAGATAGGTGACCCGGGTTCTATTCTTAGCTCTGTCATGAACTGCCTGTGTGACTTGGGACAAGCCACTTGAAATCAGATTTTGAAAGCCATTTTCTATGCCCCTAACATGCAGGTGGAACTCTTTGCAGGCATAATTTTGCCCTCACAATAGCATGCACCTGCAAGTTAGGTCAGATGGAAGTTTCATGTGTTATCTGCATAGTGGCCATATGGAGGTTGAGGCCCTATCATGCTCAATGTTGTACAGCACATGGTACAAGACAATCCCTGAACAAACAAGTGTTTTATTTTATGGCTGCAATTATCTACTCAGATATCAAAATCACTAACATTGCAAAGTAACTGCTTCAACCCGCTAAATAGACACCCACATGAGCTAAGCTGCAGGTGTAACATGGAAGCCTAATCATGAGCAGGCTAAAAATTTGGCCCTTCATCCCTGTGCCTCAAGTCTCCCATTCTGGATAAGGACATTGTACTTCGCTGGGTTTAGGAGTTGCCAAACTAGACTCTCTAGGGCTAAATTCTTGGCTCTGAATCTGCCAGCTTTGTGCAATGGGACTGGTGCAGGGAGTGTAATTTAAAGCACTTCTAAGCTGTTCCTACCCCAACCTGGGCTCATCTCATCTGTGCAGAGTATAAAGTTTGCCTCCTTCTCCCTCCAATTCTCAAAGGTGTAAGCTCTGGAAAACTCAAAGCGTATTTCACACAGCAATGAAAATCTCCAGCAAATCTACAGTGTCTTCTTTTGGGAGCAATTGCCTGTGAATAAAATATGCGCTTGCAATGGGGAAGCTGGGTTGGGATTGTCTGAGGCTCTGTCATAGGAAAAATAATAAGTGGAAATTTTACTCTGTAATCTCTGAATCAAAACATCTCTTCCTGTATTGTTGCTACTTCAGAAGAGACCCACCAAGAATCAATGATACACTGGCCCTTCTCAGTATGAAAGAGCAAAGGCCCAAGTCATAAAAACATAACCTGGCCCATTTCCAGGCAATTCTTACATACTTTACTTGGGGAAGTGTGGAATGCACCTCTTGCCATGTAAATTAGGATTTTTGGCAACCCCTTCAAAGTATTGTTTCCATCTTAAACCAATACCCTGCATTGCACACCCGGTGGGTGGAGAGCTTCAAAGGGGACAGGTGCAGATAGGAACAGGAGTGGATAAGAGTAAAATAGGTCCATGCATACTGTTCCTCCATTTTGGAATCTCTTTCCTGAATAAAATGATTGTGAGCATGGCATTGCCTCTGCCATACCAGAGGAACCCTCAGCTGAGAGGACGAGTTACCAAACCAGAAATAAAAGGCTTGGAACAAAATTTGCATTTCTTTCTACATGCCCCAACCCTCCCGCAAACAAAACAAAACAAAACACACTTCAGCTTAATGACAGAAAAAAACAGTAACACACACACACACACACACACCGCCACAAAACCCCCCCAAACAAACCGAAGATAAAAACCAAAAACACCACACAAAACCCAAAACAAATCCCAAACCCCAAATAAATACTTGCAGGGCACTCTATGTCTTAGCAGCCCAACAGAATCCTAGGTCTGGCCATCACCTGCCAGTTTTACCAGTACAATTATGGTGGTTAGGGTGTGATTTTTACCTAATACTGGGAAAAGTCATAGCATGGACACAATTATACTGGTCTAAAGGTGCCCTATATACTGGTATATCTTATTCCCCTTCCCTTGCAGCAATAAGATATATCAGTATAGAAGTGCTTAGACTGGTGTAACTATGTCCACATTAGGGAGGTTGTGCCATTGTATGGGGGTTTATATCAATATAATTAAAGTGGTACAACTTTCTAAATTGGATAGGCCTACACTTTTAGCCTGTGCCCTGTTCTCCTTCACCATCCTCTCTGCACAGGCTAGAATTAAGCTCCTTCTGTGTAACCCTTTCGCCAATTAAATTAGAGCAACAAAGTGAAGAAGACACCATTAATATTGAAATGTTCTCATTGTACAGTGAAAGGAAAGAAACATTTTGCCATGTGTTTATCGTACTTCTATGGTCAACTGCCTTATCACCTACGCACTTGCCCAAATGCAGGTACGCACATCAGTACATTTTCAACTTTTTTTTCTTTTTTAACCAAAAGCAGACTCTTCAGCACCCAGTGTAGATTAATGGGGTCAACACAATTTACTTTGTACTTTAGTAATGAGCCAGTCCTTTCATTTTTCACACTGCATGTCAGTGGAATAGATAAAATGTTTCAAAACACAATTTCTGTTTCTCATTTTTAGGTTCATATAATTTATAAATCATGGGCTTTTTGTTGTAAATATGTAGCTATCATTCCTAAAATATTATAGTTTCCAGAAACTATAATGACAGGGGGAGGGATAGCTCAGTGGTTTGAGCATTGGCCTGCTAAACCCAGGGTTGTGAGTTCAATCTTTGAGGGGGCCACTTAGGGATCTGGGGCAAAATCAGTACTTGGTCCTGCTAGTGAAGGCAGGGGGCTGGACTCGATGACCTTTCAAGGTCCCTTCCAGTTCTAGGAGATAGGATATCTCTATTTATTTATAAATATGTATACAGTTATATCAATATTAAAACGTACATATTTTGACCTATGTGTTACTTACAAGACTGGCAATGAGCTGTGATCCTGACTCTACATATAAATCTGTTTCTTGGAATGTTAGCCCAGCTGCACACCATTTAGATGACTGTGTTCCATAGAATTTCCTTCACTTTTTGTTACTTAATTAGGTCCCCGTATTCCAGGACAAATATTAGTAAAAAAATATGTGCACAATTTAAGTATTCTTGATGTTGCTCTGCTTGATTACAAAGTGAAAATGCATTCAACTAATTCAGGTTCATACCTAGACCCAGATAGCAATTTGCTATTTGGCTGAATGTTTCTTTTAGATATAGAATTTTTTCAAGTTATCTAATTTAGCTGTGCAAAGTAGTAGCTTCTTCTGCGGACATGCAATAGACTTATATAGCATATTCATTTTAAAGGTCTGATAAGAGAACTAAACTTTATTCATTAGATAGCTAAAGGAAGAGTAAAATACATGAGTTTCAGAAAAAAACATCAAATGAAGAAAAAATAACAAACCTGTATATAAGAACTGAGACCACATCAAAATCTTAAACGCACAAGCAAAAGAGTGAGTAACAGAAAAAGGAAACTACTGAATCAGAGGGAAAAAAGCTATTTTTGCGCCAGGAGATAAAAAAGCTGGAGGCCAGCAGCCTTTTACTACTTCTGAAGGCTGATTTCTTTTCTTTAAAAGTTCTCTTCCAAAAGAAAGGAGGAATTTCCTCACAAATTGTAATATATCTTTGCAATTATTCCCGGGTTGTTAATCACATGAACACACACACACACTGCATAGAAGACTGTATCCTAATATAATAAAACGGGATTGTAGGTTTTTACTCAAATGCAAAGCTTATAAGGAAACAGTAAAAGTTGTTCATTTACCCTCCCCCACTGAACTCCATACTTAGGGTATGTCTACACAGCAACTAGACATCCGCGGCTGGCCCACGCCAGCTGATTTGGGCTTGCGGGGCTTGGACTGCTGGGTTGCTTCATCGCTGACTTCTGGTCTCGGGCTGGGAGATGGGAGGATCCCAGAGCCCGGGCTCCAGCTGTGGGTTTTTCTTTGCTGTACAGATATACCTTTAGAGACCCATTTTCAGTCTGGTTAGTTATTATATCTTATGATTTTACACTAAAAATACTGATTTCATTTAAAAACAATAGTAATTTACGAAGAACAAATAGACCCTATCCTTCATTCTGATTCCCAGAAATTATTTCAACCTACTCCAATACCCAGCTGTTTCCCTGATAGTACAGTGGTCTGCAGCAGCAAACTGCCCTCTGGATACAAATGGCGCATGCCTATTTATGTAGCAAGTTTATATTTTACCTGTCCTAGTTGTAGAATGTACATGTTGCTCCGTAAGAGTATTTCTAAGGCACCTATCACCAGGGTACTTAAATTTCTCCTTTTCACAGGCATGTTGAATTCCCTGGGAATTGATTTTTTTTTTAATTCATTTCAACTAAGTATGCCTTCATTAACTCCCACAGACTCAATATTGCCAACCCTAAGCATTCCAAAAATCATACAATTGTCTTTCAAATCATGAGATTTTTAAAAATAATAGATTTGGTGTTCTTTTCATTTGCCTTCTGGTTTTTGAATCCTTAGGGTTCATGCTTTCAAGTTTCTGCAACCATGAGGGATAAAAACTTCCTTTTTTTAATGAAAGCTGAGATTTTGATGTATTCATGACTCCAAGAGCTGACACCTGAAGAAAACCACCAGATCTTACAAGACTCGCAACAAAATTGAGAGACAGCAACACTGGAACCCTGATTTTGTTGGAATGGTTGCAACGCTAGAATTTGCATTGTTTGAGGTAGTTTTTAAACTTCATAGCAGCAGTAGGGCATTACTAAACTCGAGTTAGATTTCAGAGAGAATACATCATTCTCAAAAATGTTAAGATATCTAGTGGCTATAAGTAACAGCCAATGGTCTACTAGTTATTTCAATAGGCCAATTTGCAAACTAACATGCAATGTATTTTGTGGCAGACACATGGGGATGTAAGGTGGGTTTGGCGACCTTTGTGAATGTAGGTAATCCTGCAAGTTATCCTGACTGACAGCAGTCGGATAACTCACATGAATGAGGATGATTTAGATGAATAGAAGGGTTGTAGGCTTAGCCTCAGACTATTACTAATTATTTGCAATTCAGTAGTGCTGAGGTGCCTTAACTGCAGATCGGGCCCCAAAGTTCTAGGCAAAACACAACAAAAATATGGTCCCTACCATTAATTGCTTTCAAGCTAAGTATAAGACAAGAGGATAACAGATGGATACAAACAGGTAGGCAGAGCACATGGGAACAATGAGACCGTTATGAACAGTGGGATAAGTAGTAGAACCAACACAAGATGCCTAATCGTAATCAAAAAATTTTAATGACACCATGGCAGAGGTATTTTTAAGAAGGGATTTGAAGCAGGAAAACTGACCTATCTGAAAACCCATTTGATATGCCTATAAGAAACATGACTGCATATAACTGTGAATGTTTCCTAACATTGCTCTGCTAGACTGCAAAGAAAATGTACCTCAGACTGATGACCTGTCACATCCCAAACAAATGCCATCAATTGGAATTAGTTTAACGATGACTCTGAAGCTTTATTTGGAGGACTGAAGGTGCGTTTGTTTATTTAGGAAAGAGATCGGTCCAGCAGAAAGGTCTGCCTGAATGCCATCACTGCTTACTATGTTTTCTTTGCAATTTTCTTCAGTCTATGGTAGATTGCACTTTCTAGAGTAGCAGGTCTGACTGACAGTAACCACACACATATATATACATGGTTCATAATTTTTCAGTGAAAGAAAAGCTGTTAAATCAAACATAGGCTGGCAGGCTAGAAATAAAGGCATCACTGAGAGAATACTTTGTGTTCACAGTGATTTGTGGATAAAGGCCGTGGAAGTGTTCCTGTTACCATAAGGGAGTGCCAACATGTCAGTCTTTGCATTAGCAACCTGCTTTCTCTATCAGCTACTGTATAGTTTTAGGCATACACTCCGCAGTGTTTCCTTTAGCAAATCTTTACCTGTACAAATAGTGTGAATGACTTGAAAGGGCCTTAAAGAGGGACTATTGGCAACATGCGTAGTGAGGTTTCCTTGGACTTTCTGTTTTATGTTATTTTTAAGCACATCAAATTTGTGAATATGTTGATGGCAATTTATTTCCATAGTGAGGTTGAAAAATCAGGCATTCACCGATTGTTATCAGTTTCTGCTTAAGTCATGTTTACAGACTTTAGTTATAGAGTTCACTATCACAGAAACAATTCCAAACACAGATGTTAAAGCCAACATTTTCAAACAAGGGTGCATTTAAATCCATATTCTGTCTCTTCTTGCAAGAGCAGAGAAAAACCAGCCACAGACATCAACATCAAATAACTCTCTCCAACACATTCCTAATTTTAAGTCTAATACTATACATACAATGGCCTGTATTCGAAAGCTAACATTTACTGACAATTTCCTATTCTATATGTTGGGAAATACAAAACTGGTATTTGACACCATTCTGTGTACTTCTGCTGACAAATGTTAACTTTAATAGCCATCACTGCATTAAGGCTATAATGAAAGGAAAGGTTATTTTTGGGTGCATCTATATATTAAAGTATTTTCTTGCTTTGCTGGAAGATCCTAAATAAATGACACCTGGAACAACTGCAAGTACTGTTTACTGTACTTTTTTATTATTAATAAAAATGAAACTCTCTCAGAAGTACACTACTAGAATTAAAAAAATCTCTCTCTCTATTTGTGACACTTTGGGCAACACATTTAGAACGAGCCAATTATCATGACTCATTTAGCACAAGAATTACACAATTTGACAAAAGTTAATAGCAGACATTTTTATTTATCTAATTTCCCCCCCAGCATTCTAATTTTCAGTAAGGTTCTGTGGTTTTAGTTCTGTTTTCTAGTTAAGTTCTCTGAGGTACATGAAGGTCAAATGATTTGTGCAAGTTACAGTATGAGTCAGATTTGGCCTGGACAAGAAACCAAGATCCTCTTAGCTCCCAAACCCTTTGCTTTCAAACCACACGACCACATGGGAACATGTTTTCCAAAAACACGGTATTTTGGATGAAACCATATTACAAAAGTGGTATAGGCATCTTTCCTATAGTCTAAACGTCCCCCTTCTGTTTTAACAGATCCTATTGCCCTGTAACGTTGAGCGTGGGTCATTCTAAGGCCTGAGGTCTAAATCAAAGAGTTTTACTTGTGTTCTGAAATATCACATGTAGATCTTCTTATACCCACTGAATTTCTAGTTATGAGTTACATACTTGGCCACCCCTTCACAGCATCACAGATCTTCCCATTGCTCACTAAGATCTTTGGGGTAGAGAGATTCTCTCACAAAAAGGTCTCAACCTCTAGTATTTTGGAGGTGTCAAGACAGACAAGTACATCGTTGTATGCAGTGTTGTCATAGACATGTTGGTCCTTGGATATTAAAGAGACAAAGAGGGTGATGATCTTTTATTGAACCAACTTCTGTTGGTGAGAGAGACAAGTTTTCAAGCTTACAAGAGCAGCTCTGTGTAAGCTCAAAATCTTGTCTCTCTCACCAACAGAAGTTAATCCAATAAAAGATATTACCTCACCATCCTGTCTCTCTAAGTACATCCTTGGCTGCAATGCCACTAAAGGAGAGTAGTTTACTCAGAACTATTTCATTTCCTTTAGGTGGGGCTTTCAGCAGCTATGTTTCACTCCTCAGCCAACTGTTCGTTATTTCAACTTTGCCCAGCAGAAAGCGTTATTTTCTGTACTCCAGCTGCAAGGATATGCCCAATATTTTTGTTGTTAATGCATGTTAACTATGCGCACTGATGGGACAAATAGGCCTCAAAGCCTCAATTTTGCTATTGAAAGAAATCCATTTAAAGAGATCCTAAAAAGTGCTTTTAAACTAAGAGTCTCTACAAGTCACTATTCCAAGATTCTTTACCAAGAACTGAACTTGGAGAAAGAGTACAGAACAAGGAGGATTACTCAAGATTCATCTTTATCCCATGCATTGTTGAATGCTTCAGAGTTTCCATTTTCCCGCCAATATGTGGCTCCCTACAAAAGATATTAATCTGAACTGAATTTAGGAAAAGGTCTTTTATAAATGAGGCATCATTTCCTCCCACAGGGATTCGTCCATCCCTCCTCCACCCACCAATCCCCAAATATAAAACCACATGCCTGCTTTAGGCACTGACAGAAGTTCTTCAAACCATAGTCTCAAAGGAACCCAAGAGGAAAATAAATCTGTTCTATTAAGTCAAAGGGGCCAAACTTCCACAAGGTTTCTCCCATGGTGAAGCCATGAATTCAACAAGGATATTTAGAATATTTTAGAGAAAAGTTGTTTACTCAAGATGCATTAGTTTTACTTGTGGATGTAGTAGATTTCACCGGGAGGGGCAGTGGGGAAAGAAAGAAATATCTATAGCTTTAAACTGTCAGAACATCAAACCAGATTTAGGGTTCACAGAAAGGACTTGCCACAGCATTTTCTAAACTCGAAGTTCAAATTACAGTTGCTTCAGTTATGTGAGCTAGCATTGGTTTGTTTTTGGAAAACAAAACTGTTGTGAAGCCTCGAGTCAGACATATGCCAACAGTGTCCAATATGTCAATCTCCATTATTTTGAGGATCACGTAGACCAGCAGAATTCATTTTTATTAAAGTATCATCCTTGACAGCCAAACAAGTATTAAATTAGTTATAATAAAGCTGATTTCATGGAGAATAAGAGATGAATGATAACGAGTTGCAAGAAAATAAATTCCATTAGGAGTGCCAATTGAGTCAAATTGAGAGAGATTCTTTATGGAAAGAGTGCATGCAATAATGGTGTTTTTTTCCTCAAACCAAAACATTAAGTGACTTTCAAAACTCAGGTTATTTTTCTGGCCCCTGATAAGTATTTACAGGCTATGGGCCAGATCCTCAGGTCTGAATAACTCCAGTGACTTGAATGCGGCTATCTAGATTTACAGCTGAGAATCTGGATCTATAGTTTGCTGACTTAACAATTGCAAAACATTTTTTTAATTTCCCATGTATTATGACTGGGTCTAAACCAGTTAGTACAATAGTCAAGATATATTAAACAGGAAAAAAAATATCAGGAAAGATTTTATGCCTGGGCTGGTAAACGATCTGCCTACTCTTTCCACGATGACAGTAATGACAAAAATTCAAGACATGTATGGCAAACTATATGGCAAAGATATAGTATAGCTGGATTTTCCTCTTCTATCATCCTCACAAACTGATTGTACTCAACCTTTTACATAACAATACTCAGAATTTTATGCAGGAAACATGCAAACAAGTGCTGCATTATAAAACTAGCAGCATAGATCATCTTTAATAAAAAAAAGCAAGAAGTATAGCAGCTACTTCCCTCAATTAGAGCTTAGACGTGTGTTAGTTTTAAGTCACAATTGCTCTGAAAGTGCTTACATGAAATCATCAAAAAAACCCAAATCAAACGACATCAAACACAAAAACGCGAAGTAAAAGCAAAAATCAGACCTCTCTCAAACATATTTAAAATGCAGAAATCCTTAAGGTATCAAATTTGATTTCACTTTTTCATTCAAATAGTATCTTTGATGGTATAATATAATAGTTATCAGACATGTACCATATCCGTCATTTATAACTGATGATTTTACAGTACATTACAAACTCATTGTTTCTTCACATATAAATATGTACAGTGTAATAAGAGAATTAATCCTATGAAATACATTAGATAGGATCAATTTAGTCTATAGATCATCAGCTGCAACTTCCCAGTTTACTCGACCGTGGGCTAAATTCACAGTCTATGCACTTTTAAAATATACCGATCTAAAAACACCCGGAGACTAAATACTGCTCCTCCTGTTTTAGAACAGAAAGTCATTGATGGCCAGACTCCGACTCCTGATGCCAATTCCTGAGTTTACAGAACTTGTTTTCCCTTTAGGCCTGAATCAACATACAAACAGCATTACTGTGTAGAGTTGGCGATGGATGAACAAGCCCCTCACACTGAAGAGATTCTACTGTGCTTCCCAATTCCAGGAGCACCCCGGTTCTTAAAGTTGCCCTTTGCAGAGTGGGTTGTGGAAAGCAGAGCCCCCCACCAATACCACAACTGCCTTCTCTATGAAGATTAAAAGAAAACCCTTAACAACCCTTCAAATCAGGCCATGCCTGCTAAATTGAACAATGCTTTAAAGTTAAGAAGAGAAGCGCATTTTCAATGTTCTCCTGGGGGCGGGGACAGATCAGCACCCAGGTCGCACTCTCCAGCAGCACCTGGCCTAGGCCGGGGAAGCTAACGATCCAATCAGGGGACCATATTCAGTGATGAATCCTGGTCACGTGCCACCTGAGGCACATTGCACATATGCTAAGAAGAATGATCTCAGGGAAAATGATATTAAGGCTTCAGTGCTTTTTGTGTCACAAACTCTACAGGCACAGGATGAACAGATGAAACCATGAGTTTCCAGTCAACAGGGTGCCAAGTTAAATCCTTGCTCTACTAAAAGATCCTGATATTGACGCGTCGCACGACTACAACATAGTGTTTGATTTCGACCATAGGAATAATGGTCTATTGGCAGAGAAGGTCTGCCAGAGTTTAAGTAAAGCCACAGCCAAGCTCTGCCTAGACAATATTGCCTTCACCACAGTCCCTGAGTCCACTCACCTGAGAGCTGATAAAATCCAGCTAATAACAAGTTCTGTCAGTGGCCTTAAGATTTGAGGACGTAATAGACATTCGTGAAAAGTAAGCATTCACCATCATATGAGCTGTGTCTATATGCCAGCTCAAACACTTGTGAGGTGCACTGTATGTCAGTGACTGCAGACAGACAGCATACGTATTGAAAACATCTTTTTAAAAAGTCAGTCTCCACAGTATTGGCTGGTTTTCATCCTACCATGTAACAACTGCATGTCAACCAATCAATCACCTGGTTAGGGGACAAGTTACTGATAATACAGTGGAATTTGCTTTAACCAACTGCATATGTCGAGAAGTAGGTGACTTCCTGCTACATTCCTTTAACCAAGCAAAATGAAAATTAACCCCAGCCCTGAGGATTAATTAAGTTCGCAAGAGCTCGCTATATTACTTTAGTTATTGTCTGCCGCATTTCATTTCAGTTTGGTACCCTGGTTGTGAAAGTTTCAGAGTCAGTACAAAAAATTAAAGTCTCTTGTGCAATTCATAACTGTGGCAGGAAAAAAACCCCGTCAACAAGCAGTTCTACCCTTCCAGATGTTTACCCTGAACTTCCAGATGTTTCCATCACATTTCTCTCTCCATTGCAATAGCAAGGAGATGCGTTTAAAGAAAGCGACACTCCTTTATGGTAAAATGGTTAACAACTAAAATTCATTATAATCCTGCGCCCATCTCTATTTCCAAGTCTTGCAGGTTAAACCAAACTGATCACTCTCACACACTGCCAGTGCCCTTACATTTCAGAGAAAACAAATCATGCAGGTTTTCCAGTTCCCAGGGAGTCTAGGTGCAAGCAATCAGGAATTCATTGCTTGCTCCACCTATGTCACGGAAGGCAGCTACGGAGTTAAAGTCAATATACATAACTAATTTTGGTAAAATAATATTGACAATGTGCAGGAAGGGAGGCTAAAAAAGGAAGGAATAAATCTGTGGCTCAGTTATAGGCAACTTTGTCACACTTCTATCATTTAATTGGGAAGAGTTGTTACTATAATTTCAATGTCAGACACAAGAGCCCAGTTCTGCAAACTCTGATTACTGGCTGTAGTGTTTGCTATTTTGAGTAGCCCCACTGACTCCCTCCTATGGAAGCACAGTAGCAATACCACACTGCATTATGGATAGCCTCTAATGAGACTGCATGTGCGCCACGAATGACCCTCACTATTAGTTCATTTGTATTACCATAGAGCAGCGGTTCTCAAACTGTAGGTTGGGAACAAAGTGGGTTGCGACCCCGTTTTAATGGGGTCGCCAAGGCTGGCATTAGACTTGCTGGGTCCCGGGGCCCAAGCCCCCCGCCTGTGCCCAAAGCCGAAGCCCGAGCCCCACCACCCGGGACCCAAGTGCAAGGGCTTCGGCTCTGGGCAGCGGGGATCAGGTTACAGGCCCCCTGCCTGGGGCTGAAGCCCTTGGGCTTCGACTTCGCTTCCCCCCTTCCGCGGCCTGGGGTGGCAAGGCTTGGGCTTCAGCTTTCCCCCCCTCCCCGCCAATCCTGGACAACAGGGCTCAGGCGGGCTCAGGCTTTGGTCCCCCCTCCTGGGGTCATGTAGTAATTTTTGTTGTCAGAAGGGGGTTGTGTTGAAATGAAGTTTGAGAACCCCTG
This sequence comes from Terrapene triunguis, assembly GCF_002925995.2. Classification (NCBI taxonomy): domain Eukaryota; kingdom Metazoa; phylum Chordata; order Testudines; family Emydidae; genus Terrapene; species Terrapene triunguis. The sequence goes on along the minus strand of NW_020699449.1, from coordinate 8,969,377 downwards.
CCATAGAGACTATGGAGAGAGAGTCCCTGCCATAGAGACTATGGAGAGAGAGTCCCTGCCATGAACAGCTAACTTTTTAAATAGATAAGACACTTTTTTGCTCACCCTGTGTGTATCCCCATGTTACAGATAGGAAACTGAGAAACAGAGATTAAGGGCCAGTTTTTTAAATGTCTTTATCCATCTAAATATGCAGATATATCCTTAGTGCTTTTAGGAATTCCACTCGCAACCTATCTGTATACTTAGACACCTAAATAGCATTTAAAAAATCTGGCCGTAAGTAATTTTTCCAAAGTCACACAAGTAGTCTAAGATCATGCTAGGATTTGAACTTAGATCTCTGGATTCCTGGCTCAGAGCTTTAATACCTGTCTTTTTCATATAGCAGTGAATGTTTCCAGCCTTGCATTTGGCTAGTGAAGAAGATTCAAACCCAATAGGAAAACTGGTTTAACTTCGTCCTAAAAGAGTGTTCGAAGATGAGCAATAAAAAGGAAAAGATGCATGTTTTAAGCTTGTTATATCAGTTAGATTCTTTCTGCAAATTCCCTTTTCTACTTTAATAACACACTGCAATTATGAAATGCTTTCGGTATGATTTGAGTCTCAGCCTAACCGAGACCCAATTTTACGTCTGTGTTTGTTATATGAATCAATTCTGCATAAGCCCCAAAGCAAAAAGGCATCTTATGGAGAAAGAGCTTTATATTCTTGTTAAATTACAGATTTCAAAAGGAGCCTTGTTAAAAGAAAGGACTCAACTATGAAATCACTTCCTTCTGTTTAAAATATTTTACTCAAGGAAAAAACACAAAAGGGCATGAAAAGCAAAAAAACCAAAAAAAAAATCTGTTTTCTGCTTTGACTCAGTCCCAGGATTCAACATCCTAGCAGCTCTGTGGGATGACGCAGTGTGCCAGCTCCCGACCGCTCCAGCCAGAGCTTCAAGCCCTCTTAGTCATTGGGAAAACAATGAGTCCTCTTATGCAACTCAATTGGATTGCACCTCACACATGCTGACAGCATAGCCATCAGAAGAGGATTTTTTTTTTCTTGTGGGTGGCTGTCCTCTTGGAGCAAGGCAATGAGATGTGGGGATGGAAGACAGTGGTAGGCATTTACTGGGGCTGATAAACAAGAAGTTCTTTTGTTTATCTGCCTCCCCTTGAAACTGCAGTAAGGACGGATGAAAAAAATTGTACTCTCAATGGCTAACTTCAGAAAGACCAGTTTATGTAAGTTTAGAAATCAAGTGAAAGAATCCCTTGTTGACTGACTTACAGGGTGGTTATTTATGGATTCAGAGGACCATAAAAAGATCAACATTACATCTCTTTGCAGTGTTCGTTGATTTATATTTGAGGATTCCTCTAGAGTCCCTTCCCTGCATTTTTCATTTTTCATTCTGATCCTCACCTTACCCTCCCCCCATTGCTCCAAAGCAGCTCTGTGCTGAGCAAACCCAATCTTCCAGTTCAAGAGGGCTAGCACGCACCAACTGAGTCAGCTGCAGGGAATTTCAGGGGAGATGATCTTTTGAGAATAAAACGAAGGCACTTCCTTTCCCCTCTCTCTGTAGAGGGGCAGAGCTTTGCCTCAGACTTTAATGCACTACATTGCATTAACAGCTAGACCACCAAGAAAGCCCAAGTTCTCCTCTTCTGTGTAATGTATTGAGGCAGAAAGAGAAAGCTGATTTGAAAAGAGCCAAGTAGCATAGAGATAAACATTCCATGAGCTTTTCCGCACGGGTCTGAAAATATACGTTATCCCAAGGCTGGGAAAACCAATCCCAGCACAGTTTCCCTGCAGTGTTCTTGTGCGGTAGGTTTGCTATACAGAAAGACATTTAGAAGCTGCTACAACTGAAATCAAGCTCATTTCGCTCACCATGAACATTTGCAACCAGACCTAAAAGCAGGCCTCTAGAAGTAAAGATTATGTTACCCACTTTCTCTTCCCGCCCCCCATTCGGCAGTCTGATTTCTTACTGAGATCCATACTGGCAAATAATATAGTGCGGTTATAGAAAGCTATGCTTTGAGAGTCTCATTGGAAAGCCCAGCTAGAAACTTCCACCTCTATTTGTTGTGCACTGGCTGCATGAAAGGCATCACTCACTGGCTGATGGATCACCATTAATCCATGCCAACAAACTGTTGCCCTTAATACTGAGGAATAACTAATCTGAGAATTAGAGGAAAGTAAACCTGAAGGCCAGAGTCCAAATGTATCTGGAGGCCAAAGTGGGAAAGCTAAGTCCATGTTTGATACGTAGGCAAGTGCGCTGATTTTCAGAAGTGCTCAGCATCGGTGACTGTACAGGTCGTCAACGTCTATGAAATTCATGCAACCTCTTCAAGTCCCTCATTCAGTAAAGCATTTAAATATGTGCTTAAGACCCAATGGGATTTAAGCACATGCTTAAGTCCTTTGCTGAACTGGGGCCTGGATGGTTAACTTTAGAGACGCAAGTTTGAATACGTTGGCCTCAAATATTAATTTTTACTTTTTTCAGTAATCCTTACAGTGGTCATCGCTATGAAATCAGCATTTGCAAAACACAGCCACAAAGGCGATAGCTATAATAATTGTGTGGCTATGGTTGCTGAATGTTGACTTTTAATTGGCTTCTACAGATAAGGATAATTACTGGAACACACTGGTCGTCTACCTACTTCAGTCCCTTGGTCCCCACAGTGACCAATGTCAGATACTCCAGAAGAAGCCCCCCATACATACAGCTAATGGCAATAATACACCCAGTAGAGTGGTACAATGAGTTCCTTCCTGACCCCAGCTAGCAGTCAGCCCAATACCCTGGCTCATGAGGATTCACAGCCCTCGTAGATTGTCCTAGCGAGTGTAACTACAGCTTCTATTTTTCATGTAAGCATCTAATCTCTTTTGAAAAGGCTACTTCAAGTCCTATACTTAATATCCTGTGACACACAGGATACACATTTCATAAAAGAGTTGGCCATACAGTAAAACAAACATAGTAAAGTGCTGGTAACCTGAGAACTGCATTCATTATTGTTTTTTAAGGAAAGCAATTTTATTTATAAGACTGCTCAAGAAGTGTTTTATGGGACTACAGCCAGGTCTACACTAGCACTTATGTTGGCAAAACTTTTGTTGCTCAGAGGTGTGAAAAAAACCACTCCCCTGAGCAACACAAGTTTTGCTGGCATAAGCACTCACATGAGCATCTGCCACCGACATAGCTACCACCGCTTGTTGGGCCTGCTTTTACTATGCCAACGGGAGAGCTCTCTCCTGTCGGCGTACTGCAGGCACACAAGTGGCACAGCTGTATTGGCCTTAACTACCAAATTAGATTTACTCAGTATTTTTTACTCTTTCAAAGCACTGCTAAAAATGCTTACTATTTGTCTGGTTTACGAGATTTAACCAGCCAGTTATATGACAGGAAGTGCTTTACTGCTACGCAGTTGGAAAGAGTGGCAGTTCATCCAAAAGGGAAAATATAGATTTGCTTTCGGAAGATATGCTCAAAGCTGAAGCTTTCTTCTGAACCTCATCTGCCTGCCTGAATTTGGTGAAAGGGAGGTAGAACAGGTTGGGTTTAAAAACAGCATTGAGTGCAGTAGAGCAGTCCATGAATCAAGGGAAAGTTTACCTATTTTATCCTTCCCAACTCAAAACAATTTTTTCTACCTTAGAGAGAAAAGCAAAACATAATGATGCAAGTAAACAGAGAATACAGTAACATGGATTGTTAGTAAATTTCCAGCTTGTTCTTGCTATGGCACAGAGACATTTGCTCCTCTACCAAAGTGTTAGATAAGTGAGCACACCAACACTTACCTGCTTGTATTCATGAAACTAAAGCACAGATTCTTGCCTCTTGCTCCAAGATTAATCAGCAAGCAGTTAAATATAAACTTCCATCAATTCATGTTAATGTAACTAATATATAACAAAGATGTCCATGCATTTGAACATTATATAACAGAGATCTGAACCTAGCTAGACATATTTTCACTTCACTTAGTGAGATTTAATAGTTTTTGACAACATCTGTCACTGAACAGAGGGAATGGTTTTGTGCCACATAAGCAAGTCAAGCATTTGTTACCTGGACTATCTCCAAATATGGCAACAGATACCTGTGAGAACGTGCCATTTCTTGAGCAACAAGAAATGGAAAATACAGCGGGTACTTACCTAGGAGATGAAAAGCATGCAGCAAGTAGCAGCTACCTCTGTGCCACTTCTGTGCTGCAGCTGCTTAGCTCTGCCAAATACACAGGCCTAGCACCAGGAAGACATGCAGGGGATAACGTTTCTATGAAAGAGGGTATGTCTGCATTGGGGAGGTTTATAATGGACCAGGAAATGTAAGTGAAGCTGCTCCTGGGGAAGGGGCTGTTTTCGCCTTGTGCATATCAGCATTATAATCCACGTCCTGTTTTCCATCACTCCCTGAAGTGTTCCCCTTAAAAAAATTATATTACCAGGACAGATGTTGAATTATAGAACGATTGAGGTTTAGAGATCACTGCCATAAATATGATAATTCCAAGAGTGGTATGAACACTTGGTGTTCGCTCGCTCCTCACTCCCTTTCCCATCCCCCACAAATTTATGATGTGCCAAATGGGAATGTTGGGCATGCATGTTCCAGTTCTCCTCTAGCACTAATGAAATGTTTTATTAATTTACGCTACGGGAAACAGAGAAGAACATTTTTGCTGAAGTAGATACTCACCAAGCACAATGACCACGGTCTTCAGGAGACTCATCATGGTGTCCCGATTTCTGCGGGGCCCAGAACTGTGTCTGGACATTCTCATAGTCCTTTGGCGGACATACCCAAAGATATGAGCATATAGGACCACCATAACCAAAAAAGTGACCAGGTTGAAAACAGCCCAGAAAACCAAGTAAGAGTCACTATAGAGTGGCGCCATATTGGAGCAGTGAGTGATATCACAGATACAGTTCCAGCCGACACTTGGTATAGCACCCATCACAATGGCCATCGTCCAGATGACAACAATTACTACCACCACTCGTCGGTTGCTCATCCGAGTATGCAGCTGCATTCGGAAGACCGTAATGTGCCTCTCAATAGCAATAGCCAGCAAATTGGCTACAGAGGCCGTCAGGCTAGTGTCAATGAGACCCTGGCGAAGAAGCCAGGTGCTTACAGTCAATCTTCTAGTGTTGGGTCCCGTGTTGAACATTAGGTAAAAGTAGGCCAGCCCTGCAAAGAAGTCTGCAGCAGCTAAGTTCGCCATTAAGTAATAAATAGGAAAGTGGAAGCGGCGGTTGACATAAATAGCCACCATAACTAAGAGATTGGCTAGCATTATGAAGATACAGACGGTAATACCCAGTCCCATCACAAGCTTGCTGACAGTGTTCCATTCAGTGGCTAAGTATTTTCCACTCCGGTTATAAAAGAAGGCAATGTTTTCATTGTAGTAGCACTGGGGTTCACTCATGACTGTGGACTGAAAAAAAAAGAAGAGAAAACAGACATCAGAACTGAAAGCAGCATTCCAGTGACTGCAAACTTGCCTCTACAAGTAAGGCACATTCTGAAAAAAGGAAACATGAATAATTCTGCAGACAATGTATTTAAATTCATATCCAAGATGACATTACAATTGTTTCAGAGTGGTAGCTGTGTTAGTCTGTATCAGCAAAAAGAACGAGGAGTCCTTGTCGCATTTTAGGGTATGTCTTCACTACTGGCTGGATCGGCGGGCAGTGATCGATCCAGCAGGGTTCGATTTGTCGTGTCTAGTCTAGACGTGATAAATAGATCCCCGAGCGTTCTCCTGTTGACTCCTGTACTCCAGCTCCGCGAGAGGCGCAGGCAGAGTCGACGGGGGAGCAGCAGCAGTCGACTCACCGCAGTGAAGACACCACGATAAGTCAATCTAAGTACATCAACTTCAGCTATGTTATTGACGTAGCTGAAATTGCATAACTTATATTGATCCCCCCACCCAGGGTAGACCAGGCCTTAGAGACTAACAAATTTATTTGGGCATAAGCTTTCATGGGCTAAAACCCACTTCCTCAGATGCATGCAGTGGAAAATACAGCAGGAAGATATATATACACACACAGAGAACATGAAAAAATGAGTGTTGCCATACCAACTCTAACGAGACTAAGCAATTAAGGTGGGCTATTATCAGCAGGACAAAAAAAACTTTTGTAGTGATAATCAGGATGGCCCATTTCAAACAGTTGACAAGAAGGTGTGAGTAACAGTAGGGGAAAAATTAGCATGGGGAAATAGTTTTTACTTTGTGTAATGACCCATCCACTCCCAGTCTTTATTCAAGCCTAATTTAACGGTGTCCAGTTTGCAAATTAATTCCAGTTCCGCAGTTTCTCATTGGAGTCTGTTTTTGAAGTTTTTTTGTTGGAGAACTGTGACTTTTAGGTCTGTAATTGAGCGACCAGGGAGGTTGAAGTGTTCTCCGACTGGTTTTTGAATGTTATAATTCTTGACGTCTGATTTGTGTCCATTTATTCTTTTGCATAGAGACTGTCCGGTTTGGCCAATGTACATGGACATGCTAAGTTTTCCCCTACTGTTACTCACACCTTCTTGTCAACTGTTTGAAATGGGCCATCCTGATTATCATGACAAATGTTTTTTTTCTCCTGCTGATAATAGCCCACCTTAATTGATTAATCTCGTTAGAGTTGGTACGGCAACCCCCATTTTTCAGCCAGCTCTACTCACTATGTACAAACCTGTACTTTTAGCATGACTAACATGTTAGAACTAAGTATGTGCACAACTGGGAAACAGAACTAGTGGGTGGAGCGGAGTAAAAACAGAACCTGAAAGATTTCTTTGGAATTATTAAAAGTTATTTCCACTAATGTTTATTTGTGAAAGTCAACACTATTAGGAAAATTCCTGTAAACCAACATGGCAAAAACTTTCCCTGTAGACACAAAACGTGTTGCACAACAGGTAAAACTTAAGTTAAGGAATAAAAATGTCCTTTTAGTTGCAATAATTTTACCCTCCACCCTAACCACTGCTCAGCAGGCTGAGCTTAACTTTTATAACTCTCCAAATAAAGCCCTTTCCTAGAAGTTTGGCCTTTAAGTCCTAATTATTTAGCAATTAAAAACTCTGATAGAATCCCTCAATTGAATAGGGCAGGGGTCGGCAACGTTTGGCACGCGGCTCGCCAGGGTAAGTACCCTGGCGGGCTGGGCCAGTTTATTTACCTGCTGACGCGGCAGGTTCGGCCGATCGCGGCCCCCACTGGCCGCGGTTCGCCGTCCCGGGCCAATGGGGGCGGCGAGAAGCGGCGCGGGCGAGGGATGTGCTGGCCGCGGCTTCTCACCGCCCCCATTGGCCCGGGACGGCGAACCGCGGCCAGTGGGGGCCGCGATCGGCCGAACCTGCCGCGTCAGCAGGTAAATAAACTGGCCCGGCCCGCCAGGGTGCTTACCCTGGCTAGCCGCGTGCCAAACATTGCCGACCCCTGGAATAGGGCAACTCATGTTCAGTGGGTAACTTCAGTAGGACAGACTTAAGGACATAACACGTATGGCTTTAAATTCTTTGTTTAAAGATTGTGAGCGAATAATAGGTCAAGTATAAAAGCCCTTGGGAGAGAGGGGAAGTCGTATAGGATTTAATTAGTGAACATTATAAAAAGCTTTGCCAGAATCAGCATTATTATATGAATACCAGACTTGTTGCAAATTTTACAGGAGTAAACTGGATGAAGTTCTAATGCCTGTGTTACGCAGGAGGTCAGACTAGATGATCTAATGGTGCCTTCTGGTCTTAAATCTATCAATGAATGTTCTCTGTTGCATTCATGCACTAAGTTTAGTGGCTGGAATTTCTTTTTCAGATAGTCAATACCCATATTTATGGTCTGAGCTTCACTGTTGCCTCTCCGCAACTGATTAGGAAAGCCAGTTTTCCTTGCAAATATAGTTTTGAGGATTACATTTTTGTAGTTGTTCTGCAAAATACAGCTAACTGAAAAAATGCAATCCATATAACAGTTGAGTGTATAGCATTGTCCCCTTCCTGTCAGAACCCCCACCATTCCAAGCACACATAAGCAAGCTAAGATAAAATCAATGCATTACAGGTAGCAATGTTAAGTGTAATGTATCTCAGTTATGTATAAAAAGCCAATCACCAAGCCAGCAGGAAATATATGTACACACAATGCATATATGAATATAGGGTATGCCTAAACTAGGATTGGTTAAATTCAGGAATGCTATAGAACTTGAGTATCCTAACAAGTACCTGACTGTGGAGTCTAATAATACTAAAGACAGTGGGACACAGTGCTCTACAAACTGCTCTTTCGAGGAGTTTCAAAGGAAAGAGCTTTGCTTTTCAGTGGATGCTAGTCTAAAGTCTGTAATTGCTGGCAAGAGTCATCACTATTCCCAAGGGAAAGAAAGGCATTTCCACATTTCAGACATGCAGGTGTTTGCTCTTGAGAAGAAAAAAGGCAACTGATTCATGGTCACTCTTGGAGTTTTAAGAGACGTCAAGAGGCACATCTGGGATAGCAATCAGGTGTGGTTTGCTGACATAGTTCAAACAGGGGAGATTGCAGCTGATCAGCTCTCCTCATTCCAGCACACATCTTTATAGAAGAGTTAACCACCCATCTACTGACTCTGAGATTCCAAGGCAATGCATTTATATACTGAATAGTTCTACATGACAGCTTATGGCCAAGCAATAAAAGAATAGGGGATGTCTTTGGACATCCAAAGGGTTAACCTAACATAATGGCATAAGCAAACAGACAGGCCCGTTCCCAGCTCCTGCCCCTTCAGGAAAGAGGCAGGGACGTTTATATTTTAATTTCCTGAAGTTTCACTCTCAGCATTTCATAGCCTAGTTAAAAACAGATGTTCAAGGTCCTAAACTTTACCTTATCCATTTAATAGATGATTTCAGCAGAAGTTGATTTAAACTGAATTGCAAATGTTCATTTTAAATACATCTTTATAATGTTCAGGAAATAAGTGTATTATGAAGCATAGATGAGACAAATGAAAGGCAGAAGAGAAGGAAGCCAGACTCAGAGTACCTGGTTAATCACATCAGGCTGAGCTTAGTTCTCAAAGAGCCAATTCCTCCCGATAAAATAAAATAAAACAATTTGTTAAGAGACCGTCACATTTGTAAGATCGTATTTATTAAAACATTAGTAGAAATGGTTCTAACCAAAGTAAGAGAGGGCCAGGAGATTCAGTACTCAGATTTAATAAATAAAATTCACTCTGCCCCTCTAACCAATGCCCAATCTTCACTCTTACAGGAAACTTACGGTACTTTGCACAGGGCTCAAAGATTGCTATTTCCTATCTTTTTCCTTTAGACTCATAACTTCCCTTTTTGAAAGACCCCACTAGGGCCAAATCATTGATATCATCTTGTGACCACCTTGCAGGATATAGTGGGGTGGGGAACCAACATCCTGCCTCAGCTACTCTCCCTCCTCTGCCAGGTGCGTGAAAAACCTGGTATTAAGAGAATTGCAACAGCATCCATTCCATCTCTCTGGGGAATGGCACAGGAGCAGCTCAGGGGCCAGCCAAGAGGAGCCAGTGAGTCAAGAGGACAAGGATATCTGAGGTTGGTGAAGATTCCATCACCACCTTTTCTCTTCTGGTAGAAAATGGGAGTGAGAGGAGGTGCTGGCTGGCTAGAGCAGGAATTTGAGATAAGAGCTCTGGAAATTCACTGCAGCAAGACTGGGAACAATCTGATTTTCAGGGTGAAAAGCAAATGCTGACAAATTTTCAGAACACTAGCAATTGACTGATATTTTCTAAATGAAGCATACGTTAGCACAGGGAGGGTCTGAAGGGTTAATGGTCACGGTATATAAACCCTGCTGGGACCTGACAGTTTTCAAAGCTCATTAGTGAACAGCTCTAAAATTAGCTACCCAGCCTAACTAAAAAAGAACACTCCAGTGCGTTATTTTTTTTTATTTCTCATTGTGTCATCTTCAGACCTGAGAAATTCCAGAATGAGCCATTTTCCAGTGTTACTTCAGGTACAATTGAATATTTAAAAACTGAAAACATCAAACAAAATTTCAAAATCCCCCCAAAAAAGTTTTATCAACAAAGCTCATCTCCAATTAAAATTAAAAATTCTGCCACATTTTTCTTACGTTGTTAGGAAACATGCAGAAGGGATGGCGGCTTCTTGGCTTTTTTAAATGTTGAGGGAGGGATCAAAATCATGCTTATAACAAAACATCAAATAAAACTCAAGGCCTGACATTTTGCAAAGGGATTCAACTTGTATGCAGCCTTCTTGAAGCCAATGAAACTCAGAGCAGACTGATTGCTTTTGCAAGATGAAATCTTAACTACCTTGCTCCCTAATTAACAAAGACCCCTGAGAGAAGCAGTAATCTGAATGCCCTCAGAGAGATCCAGAAGACCGTTTCTTTAACAGAAATTGAGAGTCAGGAAGGATGTGGGATTCTGTACTGAGAGAGACTTGGATTCACATAGAGTATTTACTACAGGAGTTGTCAGAAAAAAAGTGCTGCTGCTTTGAATTTAACTACATGACTTTAAATCTACCAATGTACCAGGAAGACTAGATTTGAGAGACAAACCAGCAATCCCAGCCAGGGGCCAGAATAAAGGGTAAAAGGTCAGTCAGCATGTGAATAATTCCCTACCCATCCCATAATTACAAAACCATATTTCAGAAAACTAACATTCGAAGTTGAAAAGGGTCTGGTTAGTGGTAAACATGGATTTAGGGCACAGACTAAAATGACTCGGCTGTAGAGTGCAAGATAAAGAGGAGGTACAAAAACCAAGTGTAAAAAATACTTTTTTTTGACACGAATCTATTAATCTAAACATATGTTTGAGTAAAGATATTAACCCTTATTTTCCAGTTCCTAAACTTAGAAGAAAGTAAATGCTGGCTGTGAAGTCCACAAAAGGGGGAACTTTGATACAGAGAGCCTGATTCTCCACTGCCTTACGTCATGTGTAGGTATTTACATCTTACAATGTGAGTGTAAAACATTATCTGGTAGCACTTTATATCCATTTTCCACAATCATTTTAGTCTGTGCTCTAAATCCATATGAGAATCACGCCCAGAACATCCGCAGCCTATGACTGCTGAGACCACCACCAAAACCCAAAACAACTGCAGGCATCAAGAGATGCACTGAAGGAGGGTCAACACCGTATTTGGTTTTACAGGCAATATTGTGGGGCAGCATTAAACTAGTTTGGCAGCTCACATACATGAATGGGCAGTGCTAATAACCATACTGCTCCTCTCTAAGGGCATGGCCACATTACCGGTAGATCTGCAATCGATGCAGCGAGTGTCGATTTAGCAGGTCTGGTGAAGACACGCTAAATCGATGGGAGAGTACTCTCCCATTGATTTGTGTACTCCACCTCCCTGAGAAGCTAAAGGGAAGTCGATGGGAGACGCTCTCCCGTCGCCACAGCGCAGTGTAGCCACCGCGATAAGTGGATCTAACTATGTCGAATTCAGTTACGTTATTCATGTAACTGAAGTTACGTAACAGATCGATTTAGTGCGGTAGTGTAGACCAGCCCTTTGGAACATCTACAGTGAAAGTAAAGATGTGATTGTTGCACAGTTAGGCATACCTGTGCTAGCTTTAACCTAGCTAGCACAGGTAATGATTGTAGTGCAAACGTGGCAGAACGGGCTTCAGTACAGGCCAGTATGTACAGAGACAATACCTTGTTCCCAATGAAGTTAACTAGCTCAACTTCCTCTACCAGTCACACAGGCGCCCGGGGAAAGGACTATGCATTAGCTGCTTGAGACACAGAAGAGGGAGAATGTGTCAGTTACAGCAGGGCTCTGGATCCAGGTTCACACGTCTGGTTGAACCCCAGGGCAGGGGAGTTTTCTGTTACTCCGTTTTTTACTTATGTTACATGACTGGTTTTCTGGTTATAAACATTATCCTTTGAAGAAAACCCTGGCTGACTATCTTGGTGCTTTTATTTCTCCCAAGCCAACCCAAGTAATAGTCCAGCAAGTGAAACCTTATTCTTTCTTCTGAGGCTCAAAATTCATATTTCCAAAGTCATTTATTTTTGAGACACCTTCAAGATGTAAGCTGTGAGTTCTATTAACAATGGTTCTGCCTCTCATTTATACTGCAGCCATTTAAAACCCCTCCAGCCATGTAAAGAGGTCTCAAAGGGGTGGCAAATCTTATATTTACACCCATTTTAAGGTCCTTTTACGTGGCTCTGGCAATGTAAAAGAGGCCTTAGTGTCAATGGGAATCAAGCCCAATACCCCAATATCTTTAGTACGCTTTTTGAACAAGTTGTATTGTGGCCCAGTGAAAGCTTGAATGACGATGGAGTGTAGCATCTGTCCTCAATATTGAGCGGTTTATGTGAAAGTGTACCAAAAGGAATGAACAGCCACTGGGGACTGTGCAGAAAGAAACAGTTTTACCACAAGAAGGCATAATTCATTGGAGACACAAATCCTGTTGGAAGCCATGATTACCACAGGTTGCCTGTAAAACCAAAGAGGGTGTTGACCTTCTTTAATGGTTATTCACTGTAAAGTTATTATGAAGAAAAATTCAAAAATAGTTCCCCTGGAATGAAAAAAGAACAGGCAGCAGGAAGTTTGGCTCTCTGACTTTCAAAATCCCTTTCTTACCAAGGGATGGTTGAGCAGTCTGCCAAAGATAAATGGAGTACCGGCAATTTTACTGAAGTTTTGTTTTGAATAGTAAAAGGAATTAAGGTTGCAAATATGTTTCAGTCAGGTCCAGTTAGCCCTTTAAAACATTACAACCGCATGCTCCCAGTCCCCTGCAGGTACCCTCACTATCACTGCCAAAAGCATTTCCCTGCCGCCAGGCCAGGAAAAACAAACAACAGCAAAACAAAAAACCCCAAACAACATATTTGGAATTTGTTGTCCAAGGCAGTTGGGGGAAATGAGAAGCCAAAAAAAGTTCAGAACGATTTCAAAAAGTGAAATTAAAAAACAAGCAAACAAGAACACGCTGTCACTAAAGGTCCTTTTCTGATATTTCCAGGCTTCTCGGAAGAATTCTACCCTGGAATGAGGAAATTGTAAAGTTTCTGGTGGGTGCTTTCCTTTTGGGAAGTAAAGAGGACTGACAGAATGAGAAGCTAGCTTCAGTCTTAGGTCTATCCACTGAATGGCTACTACTGGTTCCATAACGTACAAGTGGTTTTAGAGGACAACTTAAAATGGAAACTGACATCTTCCAAAAGCATGGAATAACGCTGAGGTAAGGGAGAGGGGATGCTATTCTTCCAAGCTTTACTTGCAAAAATAAGCTCTACTCTCCTATGATGCCACTCTCAGTAAATCATGCAGATGTTCAAAATACGATCACACACTTTCCCTGGAAGCTTTGAGCTTGTCGCCTCCTTGGAGGGGGTTCAGATATCCCTGGGCTCTGATTCCTTCTTGCACTGGGGGGTAAGGGGAGGGGTTTGAGGAGTGAGACAGGGCAGGTGTGGTACTCTTCCAAGACAACTCTCTTGTGCTAAAATACCACTGTCACTCAGTAGATTGTGCAGGTCTTCATAATACGGTCCTTTATCTGTACATGCTTTGATGAGCAGAGAAATAGTTAACAATGGTAACATTTAAAGTATTGCATTAGGCATCTGAGTTAGCATCCACTGAGATTACTAGTCCAGTCCACACACAGCTTGTGTCTCAGATTCTGCAAATGACGGTACACCTCACTGCACCAGCCAGCCTTGCAAATGTGGACCAAATGCACTTCAGCAACCATAACAGCTAGAGAGAGACGGTTTTTAATGAAATCCTATATTCTAGACCAAGGAGGCCTCATGAAAGAGGTACCAGCTCACCATTTTCAGATAATGCTGAGCACCCAACCTAAGATGATCAGGCTCCTTTAAAAGACGTCAAGCCAGGCAGCCATAAATCACTCATTACCACCTTTGGAAATCTTGGCCAGAAAATCTCTGATGTCATTGGACTGCATTGCAAAGCAAGTTGGGATGTTCACTTGGCAACTGCAGGTTTATTGCTCTTATTAAAATATTTGTAATTGCACCAGTTCCCGGGGGCCCCAATCAGGTTCAAGGCCTGATTGTGTTAAGTGCTGTACAAACACAGTCTCTGCACTGATGTACTTTGGGATGAAAAAAGATATCAAAATGCATTCAAAGAGGCCTTTCAGTTCATAGTGAATTGCAACGTGTAGACTTTGTGCCCAATCCTATTTATATCAAAATACTGATTGGCTTCAATGGGTGCAAGATTGATTCTCTACAATAGGATGCTTGGACCACTCTCTACCTCCAAATAAGATGCACCTTTCAGCTTTTTCGTGCAGTGTACAAGCTAGGTAAGCATGTGGGAAAACTTAGCCAGTAAGGAAAATGTTTATTCAGAATTATGTTTACTAGTGTAGGACATTTAGCTTGGGGTAGGAAAACAAGTTTTTAAATGGAAATAAGAAGACTACTCAGTATTTACCTATTGAAATATTTTTTCCTGGCAATATACTGGACCTTTGCGTACACAGACAGCATTGATCCATCTCTCAGTTTACTTTGCTTTGATGGACTCTTTCATGAAACATGTGTAAACAGAATATATGAAAATGTACATAACAGAACCTCTCTTTTTGGGACACTGGCAACAATGGGCTCTCTATCAATGACACATTCAAGCCCGACCAACCAGAAGTCCATAAAACACAATGCTATTCTACTCTGTAACCATGAATACATATTTTGAACACTGACCATTTCATTTGGCGCAATGAGAAAGCCACACAGTATTTAAGTTTCCCCCTTATGAAATGCCTATAATTGGGTGGATTCATGTTTATCACTAGTTATTCATTTCCTGGCCTGTCTGACCACTGCTGATTTGCTCTCTCATTCAAAGTACTCAGCGCTACCAGAGATCTGTTTTGGTAATGTCTTTAATCTGTTTACTCACCTGGAGGGGGAAAAATGCTTCGTACTTCACTCTGCTCAGTCCTGCAGTTGGGAGCCAACCCCAAACCACAGACAATGCTGTTTTGTCTAAGTGGAGGGGACAATAATAGCTTTGCTGCTCTTTTCTATATTAAGGCTGTCCTCAGGCGTCAATAGTTGTGAGCATTAAAACTAAGTCTATTATCAAAAGCGGGAATAGCCACTGTGGAGGCAGAAGAACCCAAATCATCCTACGATAGTCTAGGGAGATACTAGTAAAATAGTCTCATTAGTTTAAATTACAGCAACACTTTCTACTGGAATTAAAAATGTATCAACATTCTCCCCCCTCATGTTTGTTGTTCCATTTTATTTCAACACTGTTAATGTAATTCCAAGCTACAAAGAGTCCTGTGGCACCTTATAGACCAACAGACGTATTGGAGCATAAGCTTTCGTGAGTGAATACCCACTTCGTCAGACGCATGTAATTCCACTGATCGTACTGCAATTAAAGAGTTCAATTAATCACCTTTTCAATGGTGCTGGAACTACCACTATTTAGCCACATGTCAGTGACTGGAGTTTTCTACTATGCCACATTTTGAAGAAGCAAACCCCAGTGCTGTGCATTTCCCCCTTTTTTGAAGCAAATAGTCATTTCACATCACCTACATTAAAGGTCATGATATCTCAACTACAGGATTTCACCTTCACAATGGTGGGTAAGGAGTGCAAGGAGGAGGTCGGCATGTCAGCATGTCTTACAAGATTATTCAGTATAATGAGACTGGGAAAAGCACATTGAAAGAATATTTACAATGAAAAGCGACAGTGCCAATAGAGGGCTGCTAGAAATGGGATTGAAAATACACAGGTCCGATATCAGCTACCATTGCATTCTCCCTGCCCTTTCCCCCTCCTACTCATTGCCACACTTTTAAAAAGTTATAGCATTAGCGCATGGGAATCCAAGTCTCCTCCATGCAGAAGCAGGAATACGTGGAGAGGAAAGGGAAACAGAAACTTATTCCATTTCAAAAGGAGGAGAATTGCTTTCTGAAGACTGGTTTGGCAAGTGCAGAGAGGACAATGAAAGCTGTCTTCTGGACTCCCTTTTAGAGCGATTCCAGTTATTTATTTGTGTGTCCCCATTTACATCTAGCACTAGGTAGCTCTGACTGGCAAAATCAAAAATCGAAATGTAAACAAAAACACAAGAGAACGGCGGCCTTTCTAGCATGTCTGAACTGCTCTAAGAACTCTTAGGGCTGGTCTTCACTACCCTCCCGGATCGGCGGTAGAAAATCGATCTCTCGGGGATCGATTTATCGCGTCTCATCGGGACGCGATAATCGATCCCCGAATCGACGCACGTACTC
This sequence comes from Terrapene triunguis, assembly GCF_002925995.2. Lineage (NCBI taxonomy): Eukaryota > Metazoa > Chordata > Testudines > Emydidae > Terrapene > Terrapene triunguis. The sequence continues at coordinate 8,952,998 of NW_020699449.1, read as the reverse complement.
CACCAGCCCAGGTAGGAGTAAGCGCCGTTGACGGGGGAGCCGTGGCGGTCGATTTGCCGCCGCCCTCACAGCGGGGTAAGTCGGATCAGATACGTCGAATTCAGCTACGCTATTCAAATTCAATTGCAAAATTAATGCACAGTATAGACAGATTATGGATAAGCTATGCTTGTACCAAAGAAAAACCATGGAAAAACTGTGATCTTTTATACCAGTTAAATCTCGACTAACTCTTTAAATCCCATGTTAAAAGATGTGATAGATCCAAAGAAACTTGTTTGGGGCTAATGTAGGATGATCTTCAGTAAAAAAAAGTACCACTTGAGGATTTCTACTGTTATTCATTATTCATTAACTCTAGCAAAAGTGGCCAATAAGAATATTAAAAATTCTTACAATAAGACTTTTAGAAATAAAATGGCCTAACCATTTTGAAATTAGGAAGACAAGTCCATAACGTGGAATGTGACTATATCTTTTTTAAATGTATTGGAAAAATAAAAATGCCTAAAGTATCTGAACACATTATGATGTGACGAAGTGGGAGATTTTCTTGTTTTTTCCTTGTTTTCAGTGGGGCTTCAATGGTTTGCATGCGGAGGGGGTGGGACTCAGTTTCCCTGGGTGTTACTGGTTTAACAAGGTGAGGGGAGAGGGAGTTTGTTGTTACAGAGGACCGGAGAGGGAACTTGGGACCCCAGCCAATGGCCTGGAGGATGGATACCCCAGCGACCGGTGACCTGAGACCCCGACCCGGAGACCCAGCTCAGGAGTTGTAGCCGGTTCTGGCCAGTGGGCGGACAATGGGCTGCAGAGTGAGGACCCAGTGACCTAACCAGCCGGTTCCAGCCAGAGGACAGAAGCGAGGAGAGGAGGCCCCAGTTTACAGCCCTGTTTACCTGGAGAGAAGACAATGGACAGAGCCGGGGCCTGGGGCCGGGGATCTCAGATGCCGAGCTGGGAAGCAGGGGAGCTCTGGGCTGGAAAGGGGGAGCAGGCAGAGCCCACCTGGATGCAGAGAGACTGGGATGTGCTGGGCTGAGGGAGGCCAGGCCTGAGGCCCTGAGAGTTTCCTGTGCTGTGTTCAACTCTCAATAAATCCTCCTGTTTTACGCTGGCTGAGAGTCACTCCGGTCTAGAGAACAAGGTTGCATCAACCCCTTCGGGGGTTGAGGCCCGGGGGGTCCAGAGCGAGTGGACTCCCTGAGGGGGCCCACGGCAAGAGACAGACGTGCTAAGGCTCAGAGAGATGCAGCTCCAGGAGGTGGAGAGGCCTGACCCCGAGAGAGAGTGGATGCCCGAGAAGGGCTGTCTCACTGAAAGGGGCACCCCCCATGGATGGCACGGGGCCAAGAGTGGGCACGATCTGAGAGTCCATAACAGGGCCGGTTCCAGGCACCAGCCCACCAAGCTTGCGCTTGGGGCGGCACCTGGAGGGGGGCGGCACGGCGCGGTGTTCCGGCTCCGGCCGCTGGGGAGAGCGGGGCCGCGACTGAGCTCACCGCCCTCCTCCCGGCGCTCTGGCCGCCGGGGAGTGCGGAGCCCTGGCCAGGCTCTCCGCCCTCCCCCCGGTGGCCAGAGCACCGGGGAGAGCGGAGCCGCGGCAGGCACTCCACCCTCCCCCTGGCTCTCCGGCCGGTCGGGGAGAGCGGCCCGCAGCTGGGCTCGGCGCCCTCCCCGCCGCGCTCCGGGCGGGGGGGGGAGGGGCGGCGGGAGGCTTTTTTGCCTGGAGCGGCAAAAAAGCCAGAGCCGGCCCTGGTCCGTAACATATGAATTACTGGAATTAAAAACAAATGGATTTGTTTAATGTGTAGAACAGCCTCCTGGAGCAGAGATTGCTTGTACCAGGTTTCAATTCTGGATGAGCCAACTGCCCTGAACATTCACCACCCTTCAGCTATAAATTTTACTAAGATCCCTTAAGCCATGCACCCAAGTACCTAATCATTTTTTATCTGTAGTAACAGTATGCTGGAAGGGGAAAAGGGGTGGTGTACAGAGAACCTGAGACAGCTCAGCAGGTTGAAGGAGCTTATGAAGGGATTCTAGTGAGGAGGTTTTGATAATTCAGAAGACTTTACGAAAGCATTAGAATCTTTGACGGTGTTGAAATTAGTGATGGGCAATTTTCAAAAAGATTAGACCGTCTAGAACCACCAAACAACTTTTGGAAGCTCATCTGAATTTTCAAAACTTTCAAAAAGCACCTATTACCCACTCCAGAAAATGTTTATGAAGATCTCCTTACCAACCTTAGTTTTTGGGGTGACACTGAAAGAATTTTACCTCTGGAAGTGCCATCAGGTGCAATTGTAGGCCCCACTCCTGGACAAGGATCTACAAGTGTGGACTCTTGTTCCCACACAGAGACCTACTGAGGTCAGTGGGAATCCATCCAGGATTAAGGGACCGTGGACCTTCCCGCGCAGGATCAGGGCCATAATTAAAGGATGGGGGTGGGACAGAGAAGAATTAGATTTGCTCTTTCTAAAATAAATATATCCAGTGTTCTCAATGTATTTCCTAGATAACTGTCCACTGAACATGAGGAAATCCTATTGCATCCATAAATTGAGTTTTCAAAAAGAGCATCAGTATTTTTTTATGTAAATTAAATGTAACCCAGCTCCCGCAGGAGGTATGCAACCTTACTTCCAACACAGAAGAAGAAGAAAAAAATCCCTGAAAATGTTTGTCTCAATCTCCTCTGCAGCAAAAATTTTGTCACCTCTGCTGACTAGACAGAATAATATACTCCACAAAAACTATATTTTAGTGAAGCATTGGGATTTCCTAGGTAGCCTGGAAGACATTTAAGTTTTATTAAGTTTTAAAGATTTAAGGTGTTTAAAGAGAATACAAACAAAATAACAAACAGAAAGAAAAATCTCTGTGTGTTTAGTTTGCAGTTTGCTTTAATTGACTTGGTTCCAACCTAATCAGCCTTCCCATTTGCCATTTTGGTTCCTTATGTTCAGACCTGCTGTTAAAAACAAAACAAAACACCACACCTTACTTTAGCCTACAAATAACAGCAATTCAAAATCTCACATAGTAATTTTTTTTTCACTTGCAGTGATCCTGGATGACATAGCATATTACAAGCTATATGCCAGTTGGTTTACAGTCATTACACATTTTAAATTGACTAGCACCCCAGTCCTAAAGTCAGATTCATGCAGGTGCACTGATCACAATGGGAATTCATCCAGACACACAGGTCTGCCTATCCAGATCTTAATGAAGAATCAGAGCCTAGTTTTGTAATAGCACTGTGATAAGAAAGACACATAAAAGAGATGAACTCACGAGTGTTTAGAGATTATATCTACACTGTGTGTACACTGCAAAAAAAAGCGTGTTAACTAACCTGTGGTTTTTTGTTTGAGGGTTTTTTTGGTTTGTGTTTGCAGTTTAGACATACCCTACATGTGGCTGAATTGTTCTTTTTCTAATATAGGGGTAGTACAGTACCTGCTAGCTCATGCAATATTTGGTCGACGGATGTGAATTTAGTAGCAATATTTTGGCCAATAGACACTTCCTGTGCTTTCTCATTAACAACAACAAATGGAGAGTGTGTGTGTGTATAGAGAGAATGTGCGTGCACATGACTGCCCCTAGAACAATTGGGCCCTAATCCCAGTTGAGACTTCAAGGTGTGACCAAAACACAAATAACAGTGGACTGTGAACTAGCTTCTATTAATAAAGTACTGGAGCTAACAACAGACTAGTGTCACTTCACAAAAAGGATAACATTATGCAATGAATGCTGAGTATATCCAGAGTACAAAACATTAGGAGGAATTCTATCAATGACTTGAAACCAAGCCAGCCAATGATTAGGAATCCAATCTTAACGCCTTTGCACACACAAGTTTGATCAATTCTACTCTACCAGAATTTTGTATTAGTCTACTCACCTCAATTACCTGTGGTAGCGACATCATTGAGGAGGGCACCAAAGCAGACGGGGCTGCCATGGTAGCTCAGCAGATGTTAACTATGTTAGGCCCCTCCTCCACACCTGAAGTATTGACACGGTTGGTCAGATCTCAATCATGCTGGCATTCGCTCCTAGAAGGAAAGAAAAAAAATCTTTAGATCATCAAGAAAGCCATGTAAGCATAACCACCCAAATACCAATCTGCCTCCAAAGCAATCTCCGATTAATTTAATTGCATGGCACAGTTTGCCTATTGGATGCATGACCATTTACAGAAGACTTGAAAGGGAAGTTTCAAAGGGCACCTTTGAAAGTTTGGTTCAGGACAATAAAATATTTAACCCAGCCATATAAAACTAAGTTGAAACATATTGAATCTAGCAACATGTTAACAAAAAAATTCCAATGTATGTTTTAAAAGAAATGAGATATCGTGACATACATAGTACCAGCATTATATGCACGCATTTCTTCACCAAGAACATTGTTTCAGAAAAATTAGTTTTCAACTTGTATTATATTAACGATTTCTAAAGTACCAATATGATAAAACAACATTTTATTTTTTATTTGAAACAAGATAATATAACTGCTCGGATATCTCTAATTGTAAAAAAGGGACAGATTTCAAAAATGGAAAGTATCTCCTCTCCCCTCCATATTGTCTAAATACTGCAGCATGATATAGTATGATCACATTAACTGCATAATTTTTTCACCATCAATATAGTGTAACTACTAGAAGCTTGAGTCTCATCATAACTGATACTCAGTTTTAAAAGCAAAATATGCTTATTCAAGAATGCAATTAAATACTTGAAAATTCCCCAAACTTCTTCAGAAACATCCCAGCGCTATAGTTAAAAAAACAAACAAACATTCCTGCTCATTACCCATAAAGGAGACAGGCATTTCCAGTTAAAGGTAATATAATGATCTCAGCTTTCCCAAGACATGTTGAAATAATTTGGAGGATGAACAGAAGGACAGCAGCCCTTGATCATTTTTAGTTTGCATTCATTCTTTTTTGTTTGTGCTACTTACACCACTCAAACAAACTTTTTTTTGTGAAGTATGATAAATGTATTCCCTTATTGGTTTAAGGTTCAATTGTTGACTGACTTTTGTTTTATGGGCGGGCGGGGAGGGGAAATTTATTTAAATATTTTAACTTTGTCTTCTGTTGCCATAAATATATTCTAATATCCTCATTGTGTCAGGTATCTCTTATATAGTTTTAGATAATTTATCTGGATAGTTTAATTGAGTGCATAAAATGATATTTTAAATGAGTCTGCCACTTCAATAAGTATGCTAAACCATTTCAGAAAACTGCAATGACCCTTTTTCTGAAAATTTTGAAGGCTGGCCTTTTGCTTCCTGTGTCTAGCATAGTCTTGTTGTGTTGTTTATCTTGCAGCATTGTATTACCAATGGAGCAGTTCCAGAAGCAGTAACAATGGCGGTGGCATGAGTGTAGACAAGGCACTGTCATTTATACCCCTATGTCATTTCACCCTTACCAGAGCCAGTCTAGATGTCATTCTGGCAAAAATGCCAGCAGCTGCCTGATCCCACCATTGCTACCACTAGTATAGCTAGTAATGCAACAGTAGGAGATTTAAGAAAAAGAAGTTTAACAGACAACACCATTGTGTCTTGGTAATTAACACACATGCACTCAATACAGTTGCAACATTCTATGCATCTGGTACTCTGTGTGAAAGTAATGTACGCTAAATGTTCTCTCACTTAAGTTCCAGATATTTAAAGGTATACTCAAATGTAGTTTGAGCTACTGGTCTCAGGCAGAGATATACACATTTGTGAACTCTGGCATGATTATTGCAACTCGTCTTTAGGAATGAAGACACGTTCTGAAAAAGCTCCGAATGATACACAACACAGCAGCCTGTGCACTTAGGAATATAGGTCAATGTAAGCACATTGCACCAGTACTCCTCAAGCTGCGCTGGCTTCCCACTGAACATGAAGTATAGTTCAAAGTCTCAGTCCTGCTTCAAGTCCTTCATAGGATCAACAATAGGTGCCCAAGAGATGTTTTCTTCCTTGGCAACCATGGCCACCTCCCACAATGGCTACATTCCACAACTCTTGAACAACATGGGGAGATTCCTGGAATGCCGGAGGCAGAACTTTTAGAGGAGTTGGACCTACACTATGGCACTCACACTCACAGACAGAATGATGGTGCTCAGGACTAAATGCAAAACACACCGACAGCCAATACCTTTGTTAAACAACTCAAGACATGTCTCCTACACCTTTTGAAGGAGGCATGGAGAGTGATTGTCTTTACTGCTATTTCAGTCCTTGAACTATTATTCTAGTATTGGAGCACATTACAAGACAAATTAGATTACAGTTTTTCCCACAAACGAAAAACAAAGAACAAAGGTGCAACAGGAAAACAGATTTGTTAGTGAAATGCAAAAGAGTTCCCCATTCAGGTTGCTTTGGCCGAGGTTATACCAGCTTCTTTGTGTATTTCCCTGCGTTATATGTGTAAAACATGAAATAAAGAATGGTGAAAAGAAATGAAGTTAGTGTGTTCTCTGAAACTGGTTTTAAGATAATAATCAAATTCCAGGATCTCAACTCTTGAAAATGGAATTTAGCAGTTTCATTCACAAAACAAAACAAAAATCCCCTGTGTCCCTGTATACGGATATATATTAATGGCTATGGAAAAGATTTAAAAAAGTTTTGTAGGCCAACTTAATGCTGTCCCTACCTAACGGTGCCTTTCCTGGAAGATGTTGTGGAAAACTGCTCCCACTGACTGTACTGAACATCCAACAGATATGCACACACACACAAAAAGAGTTAATTGATATTTATCAGACTGAGGCCACAGTGTAGTCATCTAGATCAACCCTGCCAGTAACTTTCCTATTCTTAATTCACTTTCCTCAAAGCCAACATATATTTAGCAAGCCAAGTAAGAGCAGATAGTAATGCAGGAAAGCTGTATTCCACATGCTTCTCTGAGTCAGTCATGTCTTTTTTTTTTGTTGAAGCTCAGTCTCTGCCTGCCATTGTGTAAGGTATCCCTCCCTCTTAAAAAGGGTGATCCTAGAAAGCTTGCTTCAGTTTCATACATAGCCCAGCAGGCTTACATGACATGTAACTGAAACCGACCATCTTCCATGCACTAGGGTCAGTTTTTCCATCTTCTTTATATAGCTTTCCACTGAGCCCGCCTCTCCCCAGCTTAGCTCCTGCAAGAAATCTTTTCATTCTTTCCACACGGCATTCTGCTCCAGATCTCTGCTACTGTCCTCACGCAGAGGAAAATACATGGAGACCTCACCTTCCCCAAAAAGTCTTCAGAGGAAACTAAATAACCAAGACAGAGCACTTTAAAACTCCCAAATCCTTTGCAAAACACAGTTGTGGCTGTTTTATAACTCTCTGATTTTTGGACTAAACATGATGCCCTCTGACAAACACAGAAAGCAGATTACCACGGTGTGAATATTAGTGTGCATTTATTTATTTATTTTTAAACCAAAAGAAACTTCATTATTTGATTAAATACGAATATGTCAGTAAAGATCTTTTCTAGTCCTAGGCCACTAACTTCCCCTGCCACTGATTTGACAGATTTTGTCACTTTCTCCCTAGCCTCGGCAAGCCCGGCCGAAGTGCCTCATGAGGTCTTATTACCTTCTCTAAAGTCAGCTGGGGATAATGGTCCACATACACTATATTTTTCACATTGCTTCTTCTTGTCTCTTTTTATTCCCCAAATGTTGTTATTGTTAGAAAATAGTGTTCAGGGTTCTAATGAGAAAAAAAAGGGGGAAATTCAAAACAAATGAGCCAAAAACTCTGCTTTACTAACTCTGGGGAGAGCTGTCCAGCTTGGAACAGGAGGTCACAGAAACCTGATTACCAGATAAGAAAAAGTTACCATTTTCTGTCCTTCTCCTTACAGGGTTGCTAACTTTCTAATTGCACAAAACTGAAGACCCTTTCCCTGCCCCCTTCCCCGAGGTCCCACCCCTTCTCTGAGGCTCCACCCCCACTCACTCCATCCCTATCCCTCTGTCGCTCAGGGTTTGGGGTGCAGGAGGAGGCTCCAGGCTGAGGCAGGGGGTTGGGGTATGGGCTCTGGGCTGGGGGTGCGGGCTCTGTGTGGGGCCAGAATAGAGGGGTTCAGGGTGCAGGAGGCGTGGGAGGGGGTTCTGAGCTGGGGCAGGGGGTTGGGGCACAGGACAGGGTTTGGGATGTGGACTCCAGGAGCGAGTTTGGGTACAGGAGGGGGTTCTGAGCTGGGGCAGGGGTTCAGGCACAGGACAGGGTTTGGGCTCTGGGAGGGAGTTTGGGTGCAGGAGGGGTTTGAGGCAGGGGGTTGTGGTGCGGGAGGGTGTGCAGGCTCCAGTAGCGAGTTTGGGTGTGGGAGGGGACATGGCCTCCACTCACCTCGGCTGGCTTTCCACAAGTGGCGACATGTCCCTCGGCTCCTAGGCGGAGGCACAGCCAGGCAGCTCTGCACGCTGCCTTTGCCCGAAGGTGCTGCCCCCGCAGCTCCCACTGTTCCCAGCCAATGGGAGCTGTGGAACTGGCGCTCGAGGCAGGGCCAGTGCGCGGAACCCCCCTGGCCGGCCCTTCGCCTAGGAGCCAAGGGACATGTCACCGCTTGCGGGGAGCTGTGCAGAGTCAGGTTGGGAGCCTGCCAGCCCCGCACCAACTGGACTTTTAATGGCCCAGTCAGCAGTGCTGACCGGAGCCGCCAGGGTCCCCTTTCGACCAGGCATTTCGGTCAAAAAACGGACACCTGGCAACCCTATCTCCTTATACCTGTCAGATGGCATCAAGGGACAAAAAAGATTCTGAATCCATTGATCCTTAAATTGGTTATGTTCACAAAAGTGAGAGATACAACACACAAAGCTTAAAACCGATTAAATGCTATCTTAATTTGATTTTATTTAGAAGTGTAATACATCTTGGCTCATTACTCGTCAAATGGGGAGAAGGTTTTTATGGAAACAGATATAACCACTAACGATTTGTTTTAAGGTTTCTCCAAACAAATACAAACTACGGAGTTAATTCAAAATTCCTAAACGTACTCTGAGCACACATTTCTATTTATTCACTTAGCCATATTTAATCACTTCTACAAACATATACATTATTTCTTTTAGCAACTACGTTTAACAGCTAAGTAAAGAGAAGTATTTTAAGACTTTTTTGGGGAATCACCCGCTTAAGCAGCAGAGGGTGCCACCAGATACAACGAGGGCTGTACTAGAATGTGTGTCCTGCGGTGTGAGCTTGTTCATTTGTTACATACCATAGATACTTTGACTAGATGCATTAGAGATACTTTAAAATGTTGAGCACAGCACCAGAGAGGCTATAGGCCTGACCCGCAAGATGCCAAGTGTCTAGGGTGACCAGACAGCAAATATGAAAAATCAGGAAAGGGGGTGGGGGGTAATAGGAACCTATATAAGAAAAAGACCCAAAAATCAGGACCGTCCCTATAAAAATCAGGACATCTGGTCACCCTACAAGTGTCTCCTGACAGGTACTTAGCGTCCTCAACTCTCTTTCACTGCATTGGCAGTTGAAAGTACTCAGTAATATGCAGGAACTAGCCAGGAAAGAGGAGGCAGACCATAAAGAGAACCAAAGAATCAGAGACTTTCTCTGCAAGTGAAAATGGCAAGTGCTATCAAAAAGGATATGGCTAATTTTTACCACCCGGTGACTTGTTTGCAGTGAGCTGTTTAAACACAATATTAAGAGTTGAGAAGTAAAACGGAGACCTCAGGCCTCTACATGGGTTGCACTATTATTTTATGGGTTTTTTTTTTTTTTGGCAAACAAGAGTCACTCTAATGCTATGGTCACAGGTACCACATACAATTTCCTCATTCTGAAAGTTTACTTTGCATATGAGACTGAAGAACTAACCAGCACCATTTTTTATTTGAACTGTATGTCCGTATATTGGGAAAACCAAATACATAACCTCATCTTATGAGGACTGAGTTCATTCTACACAAAAGGCACATTTCCCACTCCCAAAATTTTCTTTTAGAAAATGAAAACTGGAGATGGGTTTTCAAGGCAACAAAATGGACCACACATTAGATTTAAATTAGCTTGTAATTTAAAGATAGGTTACAGTGGTTATTTGTATGAGGCATTTAAGATCTTTTGCAGTTCATACCTGACATGGGAATTTGTCCTATATAAAAAGCAGAGAGTATATATCTATATCTACCTATATATTTTAAATAATAGTCAAAACAAATAATGAAGCAGTTAAATTAAGTACTATCAATAATTGTATATTACTAATATACTGTAGTATACCACTAAAAAACAAGGAAGCGTGAGACACCACTACAGCTCTCTGGTATTAAATTTTGGAGAAGTGAGGAGAGATTGAAAATGTTGAGCATGAGTTTACCACTAGAGCTTCCTCCACTCCCTGCGGCTACTTCACCTCTCTAGGCCTCTTGTAAGACTGCCTAGTCCAGGCAGGACCCAGGGCTTATTCTCCCCCTGGATTTCCTCCTTGAACCTGGCCAACTCCTTTCTCTCTAGTGAATGACTACAGACCTCATACCTGCAACCCCCCTCCTGCTCTCACTTCCTAGCTTTATGCTCCTACCCCAGCTAGGTTTCATCTGCCCTAGGACCTATCAATCCCTGGTTCCCCTGCAGCATCTAAGATTAATTGGCCCCACCTGGCCCACATTAACCTCACCCCAGTGCTCCACTTTCTTCACTGTCTTGCCACTGAATACCAGGTTCTGGAACTCATCTTTGAAGTCCACCATGGGAACAGCACGAGTTACTGGAGGGACTGCCTACCTCTGTGTGACCACGGCCTCCCACAATGGCTGTGTTCCACTGGAGCAATCTAATTGTCAACCTCAGGAGTGAGACTTGTGTGAGCAGAAGACAGCTTTTTAGAAGATCTGCTTCTTGAAGAGATCAGAATGACCACAAACCTCAATGAATGTGAAGTTAAAAATACCTCCATATTTCAGAACATGCAGACACCAAGTACAAGAAACCAACAGATCAAGGTTCATACAAAAGTACAAAATACTGAAAAGTGATGGGGACAACGTATTAACCAAAATCATTGATGCATGGAACTCTCTCTTCTCTTAATGTATATATGCACATACACACAAATAGCGCACACCCACAGAAAATCCCTGTAATAGAAGGGGTAACAGGATATGACAAATGGGGTCACATCACACACAAACATATGTATAGTTTCTGCTGAGTATATTTTTAATAGAATGCTTATCAGAATTCCTTAACTAGCCTATCATTTGCAGTAAAGGAGAAGTTACTAAAGAAGTAGTGACTAAGCAACTCATCTGGACTTAACAGCCAAAACCAGTAGACAACATGTCAGAACAGCACTAAAATACTGAAATCCCTGACACAGTCAGATACACACCCACAGATTAACCTAAACCAACAGCCCAACGCTAGTATCACATGGGTTGCTGCAGCAACCTGCACTATTCTGAGTAACTCGTTTTTATGTATTATATATAGAACCCTGGTTGGAATCCAGCTGGTGGTGGCCGGATAGGTGGGTTTTCCCACCGGAGCTTTCGCCTAGAACCACACTGCTGTGAGCCCCACCCCTTCATCTTTCATATCATCTTCTAGCGTATAGGCATCTGGTACATTTTTAAAGCGCTGGTTGACAAGAAAAATCTTAAAATCTTTCCAAGTAAAGGTTAAGACAGTTTCTAAGAGCTGTCCAGATTTAACATAAAATAATAGAGCATAAAACCTGAAAATACACAGGAAAACCATTGTGTAGGCAAATTATAAAGGTCGGATCACAAACTAAGGGGGGGGGGGGGAGTCAATACTGCCTGCTTGCACTGTGTCTGACTACTTGACCTGCTACGATGAGAAGCTTCTGATAGATGATCAGGTTCTTGAAAGTGCTCCAGCTGGAAATTAATATGTCCATATTAAAAATACTCCACAACTCTGGCTGGATGATATACAATAGGCACTACTGTAGAAACACACACACACACACAGAGTTGATTATGGTCTTGCATCAGTATAAAATCAGGAATAATTCCATTTAAGTCAATGAAGTTACATGGATATAAAATTAGTGAGAGTTCAGAATCAGGCCCTGAGTCCCTGGGAGGAAAATACAGGAAATAGGATCCTCAGACAAATTTACTATAGCAAAAAGGCACAGTGCCAGAAAATGCAATCACTTATTAAAGAGGAACAAGTCTGAACCACAAAAGGACAAGGGCAGCTTCTTACTAATGAGGCTTTGACAGCTTGCTGTATTACAAGGCATTGAAAGAGTGCCAAGAATTAGTGAGCAGATTCAAACACATCATAACCAAACAATGAAATGGCAGGTGTTTAATACAAATATTACTCTAATTACTCCTACTGTTTATATACATGGTTATCTGTACAGTAAACATATCCAGCAAACAGATAACTATATATGGGGAACTACATAGGAGCCATACATTTAATGATGAAACTGCAGATTATGGAATTTCTTCTGCTTTATGAACATGACTAATCTCTACCAGATGCTATTTGGCCACAAGACAGTATTCAGCATCTAGAAAGCTTCAGTTATTTTAAAAGTTCAAGCATTGGGTTCACTAAGAAAACCAGTTAAGATAATTGACACTGTAGTGCAGATCTGACATACACAACACACAAATATCCCTAATGAATAAGGTGCACCTCTCTCAAAAAATGTTGTACTTGATCATGTTAATCTCTGGATCACCTGTCCCAGACTCAACACGAAGACGAACAAAATAGTCATTTTTAAGTTATTTTTAAAAGGTAGAAGAATAGATCTCTGTATAGAAGTAAAGGTGAGGTTGGAAGTACATGGTACAAAGGACCATGCATGTTGTTTGAGCTCCAGAACTAATTTGTTTGAGACCCTAAGTATACATTTACTTCATTGGAAAGAAGTCGAAGCTGTTATAAACAGACTCGTTAGGCCAAAGGATAAACTGGGATTTGGGAATTCGTAACTTTTCACTATGCCAGATTCTCTCTTTGATGATCTGATGCAACCTTACAGTTTTAAACACTCTGAACCCAAATCAGAGCTAGGTAATGCAGTTCGGCTGTAAGTGTGTGTGGTTACACATATTATATAAGAATAGATTTTTTTTTATGGGAACAAAAGACTACTTTGGAGAATAGGTTTCCTGGGGATGAAAAGTAACTTACAATGTCAAAGGTTACATCATAAAATCAACTTACTACAGGGCTTAAGAAACAAAGATAAATGCAACTGAAAAGAGTTCATGAGAGACTCTGAATTAGATTGGTGAGATGCCAATCTGTATCAGAAGATGCTGTTCCTGATTATTATTATTATTACTACTACATGGTTCCATTATAGGCTTGAAACAAAACCCTCCTGATTTCATCCATTTTGAATATGGCTAATGCTGTGGAATATAAACAGAAGATAGGACTATAAAAAGGACAGTTATAACCATTTGTTGTACCAGAAGCATTTAGGATAAGATCCTGAGACTGTCAAGGGGAAAAAAGAAAAACACATGTAAACATGTAATAGGGCAAGTTAACAACAACAACAAAAATCAGATCTGAGACACAGGTTCCATTTTCAGGTTTTATTTAGGAGTCATTCCAGATTTTATGCAGTCTCCTACTGCCAGAAGTACCCACTGTCTGTCTCCTCACTCTTTCCCTGCAGTCTCCATCTCTAAACACAATTATTTATTAAACATTAGTTTGTTCAGCACTACACAAACCCGAGTAAAAGACTATCCTTACCAAGAGAGCTTTAGAATACAGAAACAGACACAAATAAAACAAGATGTGCTGGCAGGCTCAAAGAATGGCAACAACAGGTTTGTGAACTGTTTTGTTTTTCTCCCTCTGCACACATGTAACTTTGAAGACGACATCTCATTGACGTTGACATGGGTTAGTGTTTAGGGGCATCATGGAAGTGAGACAAATAATCTTTTCCTTTAGTGAGCCCCCATTATAGCAATTTGATAGAAGAGTTCACATAAGGGTAACAACATTGCTCTTCATTCAGCAGAAGGCAGTTAACTTACTACATTTGGTTATAAGAACAAACATTGTCCCATGATTAATATGACAATTTTACACACATTAGAGGGTGTTATAAAAAGGTATCGAAGAAGTGGAGGGAATAGGAGGACACCAAGACAAAAATGTGTGTCCTTGGGCCAAGTTCTAGACCAAACCATAAGCCCCGCCCCTCCCCTCATTTAGGCATTGACGCCGTATGCATGGCAAAAGCAGCATTAGTGTTGCCTGCATTCCATCACAAGCGGCCTTCACCCCCAAGCAAATTATGCCAACCACAGGCAGGGAGATCTTTCCAAGGTACGACGGCACATGGATAGACCTGCAGACATGCACCCATGAGCCCTGGATTGTCCTAGAACTCCCTTCCATAGCTTCTGGCGCAGAGAGTCTGGAGAAATGCCTCTTCATTGGGAGAGAAGCAGGGGGACCAGTATTGTAGCAACTCACCTCTGCATCTTCTTCCAGGCATAGTTTCTTCTAGTGGCTGAAACTATATCCCTTAACCACTCTGTGACTCACTTTCTCCATACCAAAAGTGTGTGTGTGGGGGGGGTAATAGTACTGCCTGCTACACTAGAGAGTTCTGAGTCTTAAGACATTATTTTTTGGAAAGTTCTTTGAGGTCCTTGGATGGAAGAAGGCACAATAGAAATACCAACAACTATGTGCCCCACCTGAAACTGGGTGTATACCCTAATTATTCTTTGTCATTGTGCTCCATTTTTTACAAAATATTTAAAACCAAAAGTACATGAGAAGTAAGTCATATTGCTCCCCATATTTAAGAGTACGTGTCACTTTTATTGCACACTAAATGCACTGTTTCGTGTTTGTGTTTTTATATATGCACACACAAGTACTAAGAAAGATTTCACTGCTCACTTTAACAGTTTTACTGTTTTACTATTACATCTAGGCACTAATGTAATACATACTAACACAAAAATACTCAAAAGTGTATTTGTTATAGATATTTATTTTATATACATAAATGTACAGATGTGGTTGTCTTGTGGGGTGGGGGAAGGAAGAAAGGGTCGCAGTGGTTCCTGGTAGTTTTCTCTAGTATTTTATTGTAGCATCATTTGGTTACTGCAGGAGCTATTATGTGTTAGCAAACGTCACCATAAAGTATGTAAATATGAAAGAGAAAATTTATCTAATTCTGCTCTGTTACAAAGAGAATTTAGTTTAGTTTTATTATATTACAGTAGTGCTAGGCACCAATAACATTTGTAAGCACCTCAAGCCACAAAATGTTGTCCTCTAGCTTCATCATCACAACATAGACCATGTTACACCAAATTTATGGACAACTAGGTTAAAGTAGCTATAAGAAATTTAACAATATTTCTATTAGACAGGAACACCAAATTGAAACCTTTCTTGAAAAAAGTGCTTAAACAATTACTCACAAACCAACAAAAATACATCATTTTGTTTTTTGCAAGCGACCAAGGGCAATATTTTTATTACGGCAACAAGGTCTTTGAAAACAATGTCTTATTTTCAGGCCAAAAGTCAAACCTGGCAAATGCAGGTGAGAATCTATCAACTTCACCGTGACTTGATCCAGGTCTAAATTTGGCCAGTTGTCTAACAGACATTGGTTATTCTAGTTTTCTATGCAATAATTTACTCCAGTAGTTTACTTCAAACAAACCACTGCATAAAAATGGCAAACTATTTTTTGTTTTTATGGCTGCACCAGTATTTTAAAAAATGTGGAAGCACAATTAGTTTTTATGCCAATATCTAAAATAATGTTTTATCAGGAGACATTGTCATATTTTGTAGCAGTGAGCAGATTGTTGAATCTTGACCCTGAGTTCAGTACATGCTGTACTAAGACAAATAAATTTGCAGAAGCTAAACTCATGTGAAACTTTACCAAATGACCTAGCTAAGCACACTGACTCAACTCAAATTGATTAAACAGTTATGACCCCAAAGATGCATGTTTGTTTATTCCCCCCGCCCCCAACCCATTACTCATTCCAGGATGTATTTTGCCTGAAGCTGCAATCTAAGATAAACTCCTGCACTCTGCATTCAATTGCTAGGCGATTACAAGGATTACAATACATAATGTCTTTGTTTCGATAACTGGGGGTGGGGAAGGCGATAGGAGAAGGGAATGACAAAGAGGAGGGATGCATATACAAAGATATTGGTGTGACCAGTTACTAGACAACATCAAATTACTGAGATCTTTTGAGCAAGAGAAAATATTTGCTGACAACACACACATTTAATGGGAAAATAAACTTTTCGGTTAGTGGGAAAAGATCAAAGCTCTCGCAAAGTTATCAAAATGTCCAGAACTGACATCTTGCATAAATAGAATTTATAACAGTTAAACGAAGAATATTCAAGTAAATAAAAAACATGGCCCCAATCCTGCAAAAACGTATGAAAGTACTTAACTTAAAGTACACTGACTTCAGTGGGACAACTCACTTGTGTTTGCAAGATTGGGTCTCATTTGTTAACACACCAGGTTGTGTCAATCTATCAAGCCAGTATCAGCCAGTGTGTAGAGACATTTGTTTATAGACAGTTATCTACATTCTCATTTCAGCAAATAGCTCTGTTTATCATTCACTGATCATCTATGTGTCTAACAAAAATCAAATTAGTACTTCCTTAATATTAATATCTGGGGCCAGCTCTATGGACGACAGAAGTTCTGTAATTTTACCTGATATTCCAGAAATTTGGTTTAGACAACTCCTACAAAATTCTATTCTCCCACAACCCCCATCAAAGGAGGAAAAAAATCATTACTGAATTTGAGAGGGCTTATGAGGACATGATATGAAGTGCCACCTCAGAATAAGAACTTAAATAAACAAACTTTTTTTTTTTTTTTTTTTTTTTTTAAAAGACCAAGTATCCCTACAACAATGTATTTTGAAATAGGGAAATCTGCAATGTGCTATTTAGAGGGGAAAGGTTTTCAAATCTAATGATAAATCAATATAGATATATTTGAAAGCTGCAAAAAGCATATCGCACTGAACCTTTGCCAGTTTAAGATGGCGTTAGGGTTGTGTATCAATTCAGGATCAGTGAACAGAGAATTAATTAATTAATTACAGAGGCCCATTTCTTTCAACTATCTATTCAAGTCTCTTCTGAAAACCCACTTCTGCCATGATATCTAAACAAAACTTGCTGATTCACAATGGCAAATTTGAGGGATAATTAGAAATAAACAATTTAGTAGGCTGTCTAAGTTAACAACACTGCCTTACCAAGATGTGGTCAGTCACCAACTGGATCACTTTACCTATACTGTGCACCCCTTTCTCCTCTCCTCTTCAGCTTGTGAGCTTCTCTGAGCAGGGACTGTACCTCCTTTTTTATTTACAATGTGCCTAGAACAGTGCGGTGCTACCAAGTCGAGTTAATAATCCTGTGAGAGTTTATTAATGTAGATTGTATTTCAGTACAGTCAAGAATGAATGAATTTTATTCTATGAATTGTGTTATTCAATTAACTTTGGCCTGAGGGGAAATAGTGTTAGCTTGACTCTTTTACCAGATTTCATTATATGAACATAATAAAGGGATTTTGGCAACCATCACTATTTCTCTATTAATCGCTATTTGAATACATTTATAGTATTGTAATTAAACCAGTTTAAACAGCAGCAAATCTGCAATTACAGTGTGTAACGCAAAAGAAATTCCCTAGATAGCAAGGAAGGTAAGAATCTACTTCACACATCCACAAGACAGAAGAAACGAGAGTTGTTCTTAGGTTTCAACATTGCTCTGCACCTTTCCCTAAATTGTTCAGCATGGTTTTGGACACAGCAAATGACACAAGTAACACCACCCTTACAAGATATGCAATATTAACATAACTTCTCAGAATGAAAAATATCTATGTTCTCCGACATAAAATATGTATCCATAATCCCAGAGCCTTAACTGTCCCTCAATTCTACTGATTGGAAGAATTTTTTAATTGGAGTAAACAGAGAGGGGTGAAAAACAAGAGCTGGCTACAGAGGTGTGCATTCTATTCCCCATTGAGCTTTTACAGATGAATGTGAAAATGGATTCCTGAAGTTTTAATAACAGTTGTCAAAAGTCTAAGCAGGCAGTCCCAGAAAACTGAAAGACAACACCTTCATCTCACCTAAAGCAACGTGTAATGGAACAGAACTCAGCTGTATGTTGTATATTGAAAAACACCAACACACAACTCCATGATCTCCAGAGTATTCGCAACACACTAGCACATCCACCTCTCTCACAGACTCCTTTTCTTTCTTTGTTAGCAGCACATCTCAAACACACACACATCACAAAAAAGCACCAACACCATAAATGGTTCTAAGGAACTGGCAACCTTTATCAAGTCTCAGCAGAGGGGTCAAAGACTGACTGAATAGGCACAGAAACCGAACGACTATCTCACTTCTACAGGAGTTTCCTCCATGTCATTAAGGCATACTGGCAAGGAATGGGAGGAAGTTTGCTGTACCTCTATCCCAGTCTTGAGGGCTGTCACAGGAGCTAACTTTACAGAGACAAATTAAAGGCAGATCCCAATCAAGATCGCATAATCTGAACTTTGCGGCAGAATTTGAAATCCAAACCAATATACAGTTCCGAATTTTGCAAAAAGGCCTCTCTTCCTCTCCTTATAGTGGGAAGAACCAGTTATTTCTTAGAACATAGTCAATTACATATTTCTTAGTACATAGTCAATTGCCGCTTTTGATATGGTATTAAATAACTGGGCATCTCTTTTCAGCTCATTTTATTTAAGTGGCATTTTCTCCAACAAAATCAGTCTCTACCCAGATGGGGTTTTGCTTACGTAACTCCTGAGTGGGCACTAGTGAAAGTGGAGAATTTCTGAGAACCAAAACAGATTGCGTCTCAGGTCTCCTACTGGTTTTCCCAGTGTGAATTCCATCGTGCTTACTTATTAAAAGACAGGCTTTGAGCTCAGATCAGAGAGAAACAATGGGATGGAATGAAAGGGAAGGAAGGGACATCCCCCTTCAAGAGTGACTTCAATTTTACTTAGTTTACTTACTAAAGCACTATACATTTGCCCTCAAAAGTTTCCTTGAAGTCTAAACTGAGGGCCTTCCTTCAATAAAAGTTGTGTGTGTTCAAACTCTAGTTAATTAAGGTAAAAGGTCAAAAGCATGTTATTAAAAAAAAGAAAATCAGATCAGCCTCCTTCCCTTCCACCAACCCTGCTGCCCCCATACCATTCACTCTCAGGGCTCAGAGACAATTATTAAAAAGGAGCTCTGGTGAAGCTTCCAACTTCCAGTGGATATAAAGGATTTTCAACCTTTCACTTTCACAAGCATTATACAGATATTCACCGTCTTAATATAAAAGACAAGAGAGTACTTGGCGATGCAGATTACACAGGGTATAACTGCTCTGTGAAGAGACCATCTTCTGTGCCAACCAATTTACCATTTCTGCACAAATTAACCCCTATATTTAATTTTGTACCATTCACTTTCTTCCCCCTTCTGCATCCCATCACTTGTTCTTTCTTGCTACAAAAGCAGCTCTCACTAGTTATTTTTTAAACAAAATTTACCCTCACATGCCGTAATATTTTTCCACAACATGACAATCAATAGATGATCTCAGAATGAGGGCTGATTTACATCAGTTGCGTTCACAGCTCAGCTTTTGCTCAAAAATGACATCAGACAAACCTCTTGAATAGGACCTTTATGTCTAACCAAGGAAAGAGTATTGTCCTGGCAATACTGTGCATACTATAAAACTGCATCTTTTTTCTGACCGAACACATTCAGCAACAAGTTTACTACAAACTGCAGAGACTTGTATTTTGTGCAGCCTCCACATATAATCTGAATAGTTTCACGGACTCTGCAAGGATACTGCTTTGTCTGAGAACAGGCACAATTGACTGTTCCTACTTTATTGCTCTTGTTCAATTTGTTCTTTAAATAACCATCTGCCATTTACCTGCTAACTTCAACAAAGCACCGTAGTACAAACCAGGGGGCCACTGCTAGGAACAGGCTCATTAAAGCCAATGAGACAACTCATATAAATAAGGGTGTGCTGGACCAGGAATCAGGTTCTCAGAACAATCTCATGTAAGGTGAGCACGCTGAAGAAACAGGGAAGAGGTCATTGTATTATGAGAAGAAAACACTATGAAATATCATCTGAACTGTAATTCAAGTATTTTAACGAACTCAAACAGCCCTCAATATTTTACTCTCTCTTATACAGAAGGCTTTTCCATGTGTCTAATCATTCCGTTCATTAGAGTTACCAATTTTGGTTGGATGCATTCCTGGAGATTTCCTCACATGACATAATCTTTAATTAAAGATTAATCTTTAATTCCTGGGGGTTGGCAACCCTACCGTTCACCTGTCTTTGGACCCCCTCTATTTCGTTTGTATCTTTTTAGATAGAGTGACCGCAACTGAATACAGTATTCCTTCAGGTGTGGGAATACAGCTGATTTATATAATGGCATTGTATTTTGAGCATGCCTTTCTATCCCCTCCTTTATATAACTTAATGTTTGTTTTGACTGCTTCTGTACATGAAGAGGCTTTCAAAGAGCTGTGCATGATGACACCTAGGCCTTTTTCCTGAATGGTTTATTTAAAACAATATTGATTATGAGTAGTTCAAATTATTCCTTTCCACGTGCATTACTTTGTGTTTGTCAACAGTGAATTAATTATATATGCCGTTGCACTCTCCAGTTGCTTTATGTCATGTCTCTCTGGAGCTTCTCATGGTCAAATTAGGAGCATGATCCTACACCCGTTAAGTGTAAAGATACTTTTGCCATTGACCTGAATTGCAGAAGAAGGTGGCACTAGGGATTGGATTTTCAGCATTGGTTTTATACTGCTCCTACTGACATCAATGATAGAACTCCCATTGACTTCAATGGGAGCGGAATTAGGCTAACACAGATCACTTTTGAATACCATCCTAGATTTCTGAATTAGATATTTACTGTTTATTAGGACTCTTTGAATACTTGAAACCAATGTTATTCTTTCTGCAACATGTAAG
This sequence comes from Terrapene triunguis, assembly GCF_002925995.2. NCBI lineage: Eukaryota > Metazoa > Chordata > Testudines > Emydidae > Terrapene > Terrapene triunguis. The sequence goes on along the minus strand of NW_020699449.1, from coordinate 8,931,860 downwards.
CATACAATGGTTTGTTGCTGATTATTCATAAGAGAATGTTGGCTCTGCTTTAAAAAAAAAAAAATCACAGAAGCATTTGGGCAAGGGGATTTACCCTCCCCCAAGAAAATAATTAGATAGCAAGTAGTATTAAGAAAACAAATCAGAATAGATTTCCACTCTACACGCCTTGACAGTGTTCCTTTAAGGTACATGGAAAGTACAAAGATCACCTTAGAAAAAGGCTATAAATGTTAGTGCTAGCATGAAATTATCTTAAAAGTCTCTTCCGAATCATATAAACATCCCATCATGCATGCAGTAAGATAAACAATAGCATATCTGATTAAAGAAAAGAATTTTCTTGACCGTGCTGTCTGTGTACAAAACAATTACTTCCCTTCCCTTAGGGTATTAAACCAGATTGTTATCTCTAAGAAGCCTATTTCCTCAGTAACAGAAATTCAGACCTGAACAGCACATTTTACCAAGCTTTATGTAGCTTGAAGATACATTTTGAAAGGACAAACCCAGAGTACTTGATTTGATAAATGACATGAACTCAGAAGTCAGTTTAGAAAAATGCACTTCATTGCAGTGGCTAATTGAAGACTAAAATCCACTAACCGCCAAACAAGTACAAAATAAGCAACAGCAGTTCAAGTTTCTCCACACTGTCCCAGTGTGCTTGAACCCTGGCCTTCAGAAATAAAAGGGTCCAAAATAGTCCAATCTCTTTGCCTATTCAGATCTGGATTCTTCAGTTAAAAGAGCCAACATTCAGCTGTCCACAATGACGACCAGGTTCCTATCCCAAGCTGAGTTTCCAGAGTTCACATTTTCCCTTCCATTATGCATCTATCAACACTGAACTTTATATACCATTATGTCAGCCATTCATCTAGCTTGGTTAAATCCCTCCTAAAATTCTTCACAGTCTTCTCTGAACTTCACTAATCTAAATAACGGTCATCTGAAATTTTGCTACCTCACTGCTCAACCCTTTTTCCAGATCATTAACAAATATATTAAAAATATGGGACCTATCACAGAACCTTGAGGCACCTGGCTATTACCCTTTTGCTATGATGAGAATTAGCCACTCAACCCTATTCTTTTTTCCTATGCTTTAGCCAGTTTTTGATTGTTTACACGCAGTGAATGCAAATTTTGGAGAAGCTTGTTCGGCGACACTGAAGAGTTTGATTCTGAGCTTCTTAAAAAGGTATTGATGTGCTGTAATTTACAGGTTTTCTGGATACATACGAAGAGTGTCCAGGTTACAGTATGTTTGGCAATGGGATCTAAAAAGGGGCTAGATCTTGTTGGTAATTGTAGTAGTACTTAGGATCCCCGGTTGTGGACCAAACACCCCATTGTGCTCAGGGCTGTACAATTACTGTTCAGGCAAACCTTGCATTCAGTTAAGGAAGAATGTCAGATGTCTTAACTTCATATGACAGATGGCCCTTTCTTCATTTGGGGAATTTAGTTTATCCATCATATGTTAAGTTCAGGATGGGAAGAAAGAGATCAAAATGTCCTTGCTCATTTAGCAGTGGATAATAGGTGACTTTGTTTGAATGGCCAGAATATCTTCAGTTTTCATTTTAAAAAAATTAGTATTGCACTGGTTTAGATGTATAAAGTGGTCTTCAAAGTCTGCACACTGCTCTAGTACATTTGTTAATGCTTGGAGCTCTTCCCAAACAGCTTCAGAAATGCTGGATCTGTATGCTGCCACAGAAAACACAGTGCTGCACTAGTTCATGTTTGGAGGCTAAAAAATGTGTTTGCGGTGTTGTAGTCATGTTGATCCCAAGATGTTAGAGAAACCAGATGGATGAGGTAGTAAAACTTCTGTTGTTGAAAGAGAGAAACTTTTGAGCAACACCAGAAGTTGGTCCAACAAAAGATACTACCTTACCCACCTTGTCTCTCTAACAATCATTTGGTCAGTTTCAATGTTGCTATTGAGGACTCTGAGGGATGCTGTGAAACAGATAGCAGGCATGTTAGTTGCATTCTGCTGCTTAGGAAATCTTTGAGCTGAGCTCCTGTAAATATCAGTTTGGAAGTTTATTTGTCTTTGAAAACTCATGGCGATCGGGGGATGTCCCGGATGACTGGAAAAAGACTAATGTAGTGCCCATCTTTAAAAATGGGAAGGAGGAGGATCCGGGGAACTACAAGCCAGTCAGCGTCACCTCAGTCCCTGGAAAAATCATGGAGCAGGTCCTCAAGGAATCAATTCTGAAGCACTTAGAGTAGAGGAAAGTGATCAGGAACAGTCAGCATGGATTCACCAAGGGCAAGTCATGCCTGACTAACCTAATTGCCTTCTATGATGAAATAACTGGGTCTGTGAATGAGGGGAAAGCAGTGGATGTGTTATTCCTTGACTTTAGCAAAGCTTTTGGTACAGTTTTGGGCCCCACACTACAAGAAGGATGTGGAAAAATTAGAAAGAGTCCAGCAGAGGGCAACAAAAATGATTAGGGCGCTGGAGCACATGACTTCTGAGGAGAGGCTGAGGGAACTGGGATTGTTTAGTCTGCAGAAGAGAAGAATGAGGGGGGATTTGATAGCTGCTTTCAATTACCTGAAAAGGTTCCAAAGAGGATGGATCTAGACTGTTCTCAGTGGTAGCAGATGACAGAACAAGGAGTAATGGTCTCAAGTTGCAGTGGGGAAGGTTTAGGTTGGATATTAGGAAAAACTTTTTCACTAGGAGGGTGGTGAAGCACTGGAATGGGTTACCTAGGGAGGTGGTGGAATCTCCTTCCTTAGAGGTTTTTAAGGTCAGGCTTGACAAAGCCCTGGCTGGGATGATTTAGGTGGGGATTGGTCCTGCTTTGAGCAAGGGGTTGGACTAGATGAACTCGTGAGGTCCCTTCCAACCTTGATATTCTATGATTCTATGATTGTCTGAGCGTTTTCTTTTCTCCTATGAACAGTCCATAAACTGGATGTGATTTTTTTCTTAAAATGAGTTTGTTCATTGTGTTACATTTGTGAGCTTCTTGGTGCACAGGCTGTCTCTTGCTGTTTGGAGTGCTTAGCACAACCAACCATGAGCCCTGGATTCAGTCCTCTGGATACTACTGCAATAGAAATACTTGTAAATGGTGAATAGTCTTTCAGAGCCCTATTTTGAGCCTACTGGTTTTTGCAAACTGTTCATAGAAATATCTCAATTTGCTGTTTGGTCATTTTAATGACAGTCTGGTTTTTGTCCTGTGCCTGGGTGATCCAGCCACTGCAAACAGCAGGGCCACTGAATCTCCCCTGGGAGGTACAGTTTAGGGGAAGAGATATAGCAGAAATGAAGAGGCTTGTGATTTCTTTAGGACAATTAAGTATTTTACCTGTTCTATTTTGTATAAGAAAGATTATATTTGGCTATGTACATCCACTCCAAATTTAACAGTAGCTGGGCTCCTTCTTAAGTGAAGGAGTGAGAGAAGCAGTATAAACCAGACCTATTGGTTGCCTATCTAGGAACCTTTACAATCAATTTTCTTTTATCACATGCACAGAAAGTAATTGTGGGCATGTTATTTATATCTCTAACAGTAAATAAATGGTTTTAAAATAAAGTGTCGGAATGAGGATGTCTTCCGTGAATATGCCTATTTGTACACGTATTTGCATGCCTAAAATCTTTCCCCAAATTTTCATGTGAACAAAAATTGGTCAACAAGATGTTCACAGGAAAAACAAGCAAAGAAGGGTCTGAACATGGTTGGCAGAATTGTGAGTCAGTTTTAGTGAAGATGCCTGTGAATAGCTCTGAAGAAGCAGTCAGTGAAGGGGAATGGATGGACAGAAAGTTCCTGCTTCCCTTCCAGCAGTTAAAAGGAAGGAGGTGAGTTGCGGGACTTGAATTTGATCAGACTCATACCAACTGTGGACTGATCTGGAAGCCTGCACCCCTAACTTTTGGTGGTAGGCTGGCTTGCAGGTATAGATAATTGTGCACATGTGAGGGAGCAGGAGAGGGCTTTACTTAGTTACAGGGCTAGTCTTTTCCCACTTGGTAGAACATGTTACTCAGTTGGTTGTAGGCATCTCCAGAATCCAAGTTGTGGAACTACAGCCAAGTGGGATGCAGCACTAACTTTATTTAGGACATTTCATGCAACAAGTACCGGGCGACTATGGCTATTGTCCGATAAACCTAAATGCAATGGCCTGTGTGTATGTTCCTTTCTGAACACCTCAAAGCAAACAAACAAAAAGCTTGTTTCAGGAATAAGAGGTACTTGTTAATTTAGACCCCAGTCTCCTGTGCAGAGCCCTACTGAAGTCACATAGGGGATCAACGTGGGTGCAGTGGTTCCAAAACCAACTGTCTGAGGCGATTTTAATTTCCCTTTTGTTCTCTGGATCCCTAGGACTCCTTTGCACTCTGATTGTATCTTCACAATGAAAAAATATGTTTTACTGGTTTCCCTATAGTGCTTTACATTTACACTTTGGTTGAGAACTATCATGACATCATTCTGAAGTGTGTGCATGTGTATCTCTCTATCCATGGAAATGTTCACTAAATCCCATGGGGAGAGTTTGAGGTAACTGCCATTTCAAATATTTTTAGAGAATTAAAAACAGTTACAGTAGATGCCCCTGAATCTCCCTGCTGATTTTTTAAATCGTTTTACACTCTCTTACCCTTTAAAACGTTTTCCCCTCCTCTCTTGCTGTGTGAAGGACCCATGCAAACAAGAGGGAACTTATTGACTATACTAGGAAAGAGTCAAAGCAACTACATGGGTGGTGCTGTCAACTAAAGAGTTCTAGTGTTACAAGTAGCGTTGATTTTAAAAATGACTGTGTCCCTCCAATTTTCTGTCAGACTTCTCTTTTTTGAATTCCAGGGAGATCATCTTCTAAACTTTCTGATCAGAAGGCTTGCTACTTCTGTCCATTCTGTGGGCTAGGGAATTTTAAAGTTGGTTTATAGGAGAATTAAGATTGTTCGGTTGGGTGTATGCTTAAAAAAAAAGTGTTATCTTTTTGTTATTGTTGCATCCTAAATAATGGCACAATTGCGCAAAGTCTTTAGTATGTGATAACTTGTTTCCAAACATCACTTGCTGAATTGAGAATTAAAATTAAAGAAATACATGTAACCTCTTTCCAGGACAAGCTTTGGAACTGATCCACATTTAAAAATCCTGAATGTACTGAATGACCAGCATGACCTTCCTGAGGATAAAAATGAAAACCGGCCTCCTGCTTCAGCTTTCTAGTAAATGTTGTTGGCAACTGCAGCTTCTTTAACACTTTTGAGAGAGCCCATACCTAATCCGCTATATGTAATCCTCAAAAAATGAAGAATGGGGCACAAATGGCTGAGTTGTGGCATTGAAGAAATTGAGGAAAGCAAAGTGTGTGGCGGAGGGGTGGGGGGTGCGGATGGGAAACCATCCCCTTTAGTCTGCTTTTGATCTTTAAAAAGAAGAAACTAATGTCAGCAACTAACGTCAGTCTTGATTTTCAGTCTGGTACTATACCAAGGACTTATCAGTGCAGCATGTGAGATGAACAGAAAGTAATGAAAATTTTAATTTGTCAGCCTTGGGATTTTGGTTGTTCTGGGCCACTTGGTTTGCTGGCCTTGTATTGTGCCAAAGATCAAAGGTTTGATCTTCTTTCTGGGTTGCTTCTGTTCATCAGATAAGTTTGTTTGCGGCCTTGGGTGGAGGGAGGGACATGAGAATAGAGAATTTAAACCAGGCTATTAAGATAATTCTTCTTTATTGTCAATTGTTGCCAAACTTTAGCCAGTCTAACTACACAAAATACAGTACTGCAGAGTTCATTAAATGAGCAATTAACTGGACCAATGAAAATGTTAAAGTAATATTACACCAGAAAGTATTTTCGTATTTCCAGTTTGTTTTGAGAGGCTGATGTGTCTGCAGTTGTGTGAGCCTGAAACGCATTAAACAAAGGCCGTGACAGTCTTCAATGTACAGCTATAGCAGGGAGAGGTTGGCAAATGTCTATTTAAGATAACACTAATTAAACTCCCATTTGCACACCATGGTCAGGATCCATGCAAATCTATATTCCGATGTTACATTTGTAATTTGGATTTGGCTTGTTTTAATTCTGGACATCCTTGACTTCAGTAATTCCAGATTATTGTATTTTGGGGTAGTTTATTCTGCCTGCAGATTGAGCAGCTGTTTTGTGGATGTGGAAGGAGAAAGCTGCATTTGCTTTAGCTGTGCCCCCCTCAACGTTGTTTAGAGAATTGTGATATTCTGTTATCATGCAGATTTTTGATATCTAATGAAAAGGATATAATCTGAATGTTTAAATGCAAATTGGCTTCAAAAGAATATCAGTGAATTGTTCAGTTAAGAAAAAGAGCCTCTAACCTATGAAAGAAGTATGATTTTTTTATCACTTTCTATTTTTCTTTGAAATGTTAGATTAAGAGTGAGTTTGCAAACGTCATATATGCTATCATACACATGCCAGGTCTTGCTGCTTTTCATGCTGAGAAATGTTGGGTAAGGGAAAGAACTTCCTGATCTCTTCCCACTCTCCGATGTGTGAACATTTTACACCTTGAAGTAGGGGATTTGTTTGCCTTCTGTTGTCTTAATGCTGCATAGAAATAAATATGTATTAGTGTAGACATAGCCTAAGAGTTTGCAAGACTGGGGCTTTAATTTATGCTGCAGACGTATCTTCAATAAGCTATCCATGGTGACTATGATGAAAATTTCCATCCCCTCCCCACCCACTCCATGTTCCTTCAAATCCAGAGTTCATCAGTAGGTATCAGCAGTTGTGATATGTTTTTAACAGTTTATTTTGGAAGTATGAGCAGCTTTCTAAAAGTGCCAGAAACAGTTGCAGATTCTGGAAGCAGCACAACACGATGCTGCATTTTTTTCTGTCTTTATTGGCTTTTATACAAAACTACCAGTTTTTATTTTAAGTTACCAGGCAACCATGGACAAAAATGACTCCCTTCAATCAGATTGTAGGAAAGATACGTAGTTTTCTGTAATGAAATGCAATCTATGCATTTTGTAAAAAATTCTTAATTGGAGTTTTAGCTACACTGGCAAAGCTGTACAATCTGGTGTTGGTCAAAACCTGCAAACAAACCTTTAAGTTATCCAAAAGATCAATGTAGATTTTAGTTATACTACATCTCTCAGGGCATAGTCCCTGTACTTAAATCACAATCTCATGGGTTAAGCAGTTTGTGTTGCCTTCTTCCAGTATGGTTTGTGCCATTTGTTTTTTCTTTTTTCCCCCCTCTTGTTTTCCTGGTGGTTCTTTTTCTTCGCATTTACATCTGACTAGCAGTACAACAAACAAAAATGTTCATCAAATGCTATCGGGGGTAGCCGTGTTAGTCTGTATCCACAAAAACAACCAGGAGTCCGGCGGCACCTTAAAGACTAACAGATTTATTTGGGCATAAGCTTTCGTGGGTAAAAAACCTCACTTCTTCAGATGCATCTGATCTGACTGAATCAGTGGTATTTGCACCTCCAATAGTTAAGTTTTATTTTGTTTTGTTTAAATGATAGTGTATTAATCAACAATGAAAAGAACTAGTTTGAAGAACAAGGTCCATCTTTCATTGAGTGTCAATGAAATATAGGGGGCATACATTAGAAATAATCTAGTCCAGGTTAATTATAGTTGAAAGTTGTTCTGAACTGGTAATTTGAGTGATAGCTTTTTAGAACAGCTACTCACACAAGAGGAGAGGCAATTCTCAAATTAGTCTTATCTTATTTTGATTCTGATGCTATTCTGACCTGTTGTTTAGCCCCATAACCTGTCATGCAAAATCTTTTATACTCTAGTAATTAACATGAAGTGTAGAACTATCAAGTAAACACTTCAAAATGCTATTAAGTTTAAAGCAATAAACATGACCCCAGGCAATGTAACCAAATTGTCCATTTACATCCTGCATTACAGCTTCCTTACCACATCAAAGCAACACTCCTTCCATTTAACACAGCTCATCTCACAACTACTTACACATTGTAAAAACCACACCTAATCTCTCTAATGAATCACTCAACTCCTACCTGTCCCAATGCCTGTGTTGTATGAGAACCACAAACCACCCAAGAAAAACACAGCTCATATAATTTACCTCTTTGTTCTACTATCCAGACTGTCAAAAGAAGAGTCCCACTGGTCTAGGAAGATACAAATAAAAAAAAATCATGTTGACCGCTCCTGACCTGAATAATGGACACTGATATAATTGATAAAATAGAATCACAATTTTAAAGTTATGTCCCAAGAAAACTTAGCTGATGCAAACTGAAATACTGTTTTGCTTTTTGTTACCCACAAAGTGTAACCATGAGACAATTTGTTGATGTACCAGCACTGCTATATACGGCGATACAACTGCCAAGATCAATCCCTCAGCCCTTCTAGAATTCCCAACTATGCAGCTAGACCTGAAATTTGCAGGCCTTTGCATTCTTCTGCACCATTGATTTAAATAATTAATATTTGTAGTCTAATACAATACTCTAGGGTTACCATATTTTGAGTGTCCAAAAAGAGGACACTCCACGGGCCCCGGCCCC
>NW_020699449.1:8887270-8913287 GCF_002925995.2 Terrapene triunguis | reverse complement strand
GCCCCCCCCCCCCCCAACTCCCGTGGTATTTTCTTCCCCTGGCTCCACCCCTGCCCCTGTTTTGTCTCCTTGATTGTCCCATTCAGCAAATCTCTGTGCCCTGTGTCTGGCAGCCTCTCCTCTCATTCCCTTTTCCTATTTAGCACCTGTATTTATTAAACCCAGCCTCATGGTCTGTCCAGATCCCCCATTCATTCCCCCCGCCCCCCATACATGTGCATATAGTTTCCCAGGACTCAGAGTTTCATTCAGTTCTTCCAGTTCTCTCTCTCACCCCAGTCATTGCAGCCTTCATGGATAGCTAACACTATAGCTAAGGCTGAGTCTATGTCATGCTGGATTGGTGAGAAGAGTTTCCTGAAATCCATGCAAAAGCTGCTGGTTTCATTATCATTACATGGGGGGTGGGGGACTTGCTTTATAAATCCAATCCCCTATGACGTCCTCCTGTCCTCTGATTATTAATAAAGACTTCAGTTTTTTTCCACAGACTTTTTTGCCATCTAGCTCCTTGCCTTTCCCCTTCTTCACAACATGAAAGCTTCACCTGCTTCCCTTCCTTTCCATTCATTCCTCTGCCTTACTTCATGTAACTCGACAGTCTCCTCCTGTCTGAAACTCTCCCCTGCTTTTCACAAACATGCTACCTATTTAGACTTATAATAACAACATTCTCTTTTTCCATCCTGGTATCTCTGGGCTTCATGAATCCCTAAATCCCCTTCCTTGCTAGTGGATTCCAGTTCTTTACCTAGCAAAAACAACAACAAAAATATCAAGTTTTTAAATCAAGTCTAGTCCAATCTGGATTTATGGTCTCAACAGATTAAACCTTTGTTCATTATTTGTATACAGCTTGCAAGGATCTCTTATTCTGTGTAGTCAGTTGGGACAGTTCTCAAAGACCAGTTGCAATTGAGCCCACTGCATATTGTCTTCTAGGTATCAGCTTTTTCCATGTACCCTTGAGAGGTACATGCTATGAAATAATGACTCCTGCTTGCCTATTGTATTCAAAAATGTATTAGAGCAACACCCAATCATTAGGAGTTCTGTCAGCATTTCATTACAAACTCCAGGCCTGAGTCTCCTAGCAGTTATATCAGTGTAAAGGAGGAGTAACAAAGTTTCAATAGCTCATACAACTGGAGTTAATCAGAGAAGAATTACACTCTTTGTTTTTAGATTGGGGAGGGGAGTACTGAAGTTATTATAAGATGACACAGGCTGATTTTTTTCTCAATATTAGCATTCATGTATTATCTACACTATACATAAGGCTAAGAATTTAAAAGCTTACACCTCACCCCATTTTCAGCACTTGTGACTTTATAGAGCGGGTGTTGTGGCAATTGGGGCCCAGGGGTTGATGAGGGGTCTACTTCACAGAGTGGCTGCATACCTGAAAGGGTGCAGCAGGGCTACTACTGTAGCTGAGAGCTATTAGAGATTCTACTGTCCTTCTAAAGCTACAGGGGACCACATTATTTGTGATTCATATGAAGAGACAGCATATGACGATGATGGATCTTCAGTGCACCAATAAGATTATCAATTTGCAAAAGTCAGGAAACTCAGCATTCAAGTTTTCAGGGGGACCTCAGCAACCCTTGTAAATGTTTCATGTGTGAAAGGCAGTTGCAGGGTGTGATCCATCCACTCTCTTTCAAAGCCTGGCCCGAGGTATGTGTTTGTTGAGGGTTGGGCCATGATGGAATTGTCTTAGCAGTTGAGAGTGGAAGGTGAAGAGGAAATATTCAGCAAAGTTGTGGTTCCAGTTTGTATTTCAGAGTGTGTGTAGGTTTGCATGCATCTGAAAATCAAAGCAGAATTTGGAGTTGCTAAAACTGTATAAAAATCCAGGCCCTAACCCAGGCAACCAAAAATGGATCAGGTTTTGCACAGCTCTGTTTATTTGCACAATGGATAATTTGAAATTAGAGCCTTTTTATGACTTGACAGAAACACACTATTATTCCAGCTTTGTATGCTACATAAAAGAAGTTAAACGTTTCCACTGTGCAGGCTTTTTTACCATAAGCTTTAACTCTCAAATAACTTTGTTATTTGTATTGCAGTGGCACCTAGGGGCCCCACTCCTGGACCAGGGCTCTGTTGTGCTAGGAGCTGTACACACATATAATGGAAAGACAGCCCCTGCCCCAGAGTTTATAATCAAGTGGCTGCAATGATGCAGTTTTGTTTTAAAAGATTCTATAGCTTTAAGAGATATTCCTTATACTTGAAAGAAGGAATACAGACAAAATCAGCAATATCGCTCAAACATACACTATAAAGTATATCAAAGCCTTGTCATGTAGAAAATATTTCTTATTGTGTTTCCAAAGGAAGCAGAAGACAATACCACTAACTCTCCTTAAATTACATCCATATTTGTGCACCATCAATATAATAGTATCCTCTGGAGTCTGTGGATACTGAGACTGTCATGTAAGAGGGGTATTACTGTTACAAAGATCATCAATGTCAACATGAGCAGATCTCTGAATGTAATATCTGGTTAACTCTTTGTTGTTAGGCATTAGGAAGGACTCAGCATTGTTGGTATACCAAAAATAACAATTCAGATTTTTAAACAAAATTGCACATGTAATTCACATACTGAAATACTGCTACTGAGCATGCACATTGGGTATCTCCATGGTGAAAAGACCAGTTACATGTTTAACTGGCTGTTTGCATGCAGAAATACCTGATTTGCACACACAACCATGGTAACGCCTGTGCATAAAATTTGAATTCAATGACACATTGTGACAGACTGTACCCCTATGTCCATCCTTTTTACAAGACTATGATAAATTTTGTACAAAATGTCTTATGAGGTATCATTTGAAAACTCATAATCTGCTGAACATTATTGTCCCAGTAAAATATGTGTAGCGACCCTGCATGTAAAGTTATAAGATTCTACTGTATAACATTGCTGTGATATGTTCCAAAGTTAGAGAAGCAGGCCCAAACCAGTTCTTCAGAGACAAAATACCCCAGCCAGGTATCAGCATAATCAAATGGAATATCACAGACTATCACCCGGCTAAGTGGTGGGGGTAAGCAAGAAGAAGGGGGTGAACCCCAGCTGGAGGTAATCCTCAAAGAGGGGGAAGGGTATAAGAATGAGAAACAGAGGCTCCCAAATCACCGTTATCACCTCATCTCTACTCACGACATCAACAATATTTGAAAGACAAAGGAAGCATCACTGAACTGGGGGAGGGGGAAGGGGGAATGGGGAGGAAGAGAAAGATCCTGGCTGAAGCAATCCAGCCTGACTACTGTAAGCTTATGGTGAGGAAAACCTTTTTGCTTTAAGTTCACTTAGCTTGTTAAGTTAGGTATTGGTTACAAAGAAAATAAAAGGTAAAAGGCAAGCTAATTCTGATTTTTATGCCTCATTACTTGCAATCACTCTTTCTGTAGTTAATAAACTTGTTGTTTTGTCTAAACCGATGTGTGTTTGGACTGAAGTGTTTGGGAACCTCCACTAGAGATAGCAAGATTTGTGCATATCGTTTTCCATTGATGAAATGACAGACTTTCTATGATCTTGTATTGTCCAGAGGGAGGGAGCTGGGCAATACAAGAAGATGCACAATTCTGGGGACTAGTCTGGGACTGGAAGTTTTCTGGTGTCATCCTGTATGTAATTCATGAGTGACTGGCCTGAGCATTCATGTAATTCAGCTGGGAGTGATTTTGCATGCTAGAGGCTGTGTGAGAACTGGCCAGGAGTGACTGTACTCACTGCGAAGCAGTGTAAAAGGCACCCCAGATTGGGGAATTGAGGGGACACAGCTGTTCAGCAATCCAGATTCCTCAACATTATAATATTTTAGAACTCCTTAACAGTAACAATGATCTTGTGTCGTGGGGTAACACAAAGGATGAGTTGGCACAGCTAGTTTCTGTCACGTGAGAGATCTGGAGCCTTGATTCTGCAGTCGGAGTTGGATGGGACTCTTTGCAGTAGTATGGTTGCTTGGGAGGATCAAGGCCTATGTTTGCAAGCAAGCCTGGAGCTGCAACTTCTTAACCATCATGAAGATGATCACATGGGGTGAGAGGGATGTGCTAGTCTGATTTGTTCTTCATCTCTCTCTGGCAGCTGGCTCTAAGAGTTTGTCTTCACTGCAAAAAAAAAAGGGGGGGGCATGCATTCTTAATTTGGATTAGCTAACTAGAGTTAAAACAGCAGTGAAGACACAGTAGCACTTCTTTTAACTCAAGTTAGCAGCTGGAATTAACGGGTCCTATAGAGGACCCGAGGTTGAATTTGAGCTGGTAACCCAAGTTAAAAGTCAATTTACTGTGTCTTCGTTGCTATTTCAACCCCAGTCAGCTAACCTGGGTTAGCTACCCCAAGTGAAGGTTAACCCTTTTCCCCTCCCTCCCAGTTAAGACATACCTTAAGTGACAGTCTCATGGGAGACTGCTGACCTCGCGGTACATCCGGGCAAGTACAACGAGACTGCTCCGTACAGGGGATGGAGCTATATAAAGACAATGACACATATTGAAAGTAAGGTGGCAATTGCCGCATCCCCAGAATATCAGACATTCCAGTACTTCTGGGAACAGAGAGGGCCCACCCCGCCAGTGTGACCTCACACTCACAAAGGATGCCATTTTGAAGAGTGCACGAGGTCATGTCAGTGGGGGCAGATCTGCACACTCTTCAAAATGGTGTTCCCTGTCCACAATTCTGGACAAAAGCACATCTGGTTTTGTCTCAGTACCATACAGGGGACAAAACTGTAGAAAAAGAGGACTGTCCAGCTTAAAACCGGACAAATGGCTTGCCTAATTGAAAGGGTAGAAGTTCAGATCCTTTGCTTGGGAAAGGTGATGGCCTCTGTGGTTAAACCAGCAGTGATCTTTCAATTATCATTAAATCTATTATAAATTTCAGACATATTTACTCAGTATTGTAACAGTGACTTGTTATTTATCCATATCTCATATAATCATATAACAATTGTTCACACTGGCTGTAACCATGAAAGAAATGAGATCTTCACTGAGTCTTAGGAGCAGGCAGACATTTAATACCAAGAGAAGACCAGATGTCTGGAGCATATTTACAAAATCATGTACAGATGTACTGAATATGATTAAATATGGAAGCAGTTTCTCACATCTAAAAGCCTGGAAAAATACATATTTCAATAATATGTTATCTAAATTCATGCTCCTATTTTTGTAAGTAGATTTAAATCATAAGTGCCCTTTACCTGTACACACATACAAACATATTTATATTTAATCCTTAGAACTGATACACTTTCAGCACTTCTGGAAAGTTAGTCATGAAAATCCCATAGAAGCTAGGCAGCTAATTCCCCTTCATCATGAGCTTGAAAAATTATTCTAATGTTTTTGATTTAAACTGAACAAACAAATCCAGGAAATTCAGAATTAAGATGGAAAGTCTGGTCTCTGCTCACTCACTTGTTCATGTATAATATTAAAGAGTTCTTTTAACAGTAGATGATTTCACATAAGATTTGAGATGTGCTACCTTCAGGTGCAACAGATCTTGTTAAGGAAAAAGTCAGCCTTAATTGGGTTTTTGATGCTTCAGGTCAGACCACAAATATTTTTTCTTTAATAAAGCAATAAGAAAATCCCGAACCTTAAGAAATGTCTGAGGTGAGCATCACCACAATTAACTGCACTAGAAAAATATTTTAAGTGGACATTGTTTAGCTGAACAAATGAAATGGCCTTAAAAATAAACAGCTCTTAAAATATCGTAATTTCTCATACCATTGCAGTTCAGCATTGTCACAGCATGTATTATGCAGCGTAGTTATGACTCATGCAGAATACTGTAGATGCTTTTCAGGGTTTGATATTTTATCCACTATATATATTTAAGACCAGAATGGTAGTTACCAATTGTAAGTTCTGTAAGGCCTGCATGTTGACAGATTTGAGTAAATAACAATGGTAGCCGATATTCTATGAAAATTTACACCTAGAAGAACCTCCACGCAGATGGGAAATTCCACTGAAGGAAAGCCAGGGTTTCAATGCAGAGTATTTACCTAGTACCTTTCCACAGTTGCCAACTTTCATGCGGTAAATAAGCACCCGACTTTCACAATAAGTCAAAAATCAAGCTAATCCCAATTCAAAACAAGGCCAAAACAAGGCAATCCCTAAGAACCCCAACACTCTATGTGACCAGATCCTCCCGGCGTGCAGTCTGGGACTGTGGTGGGCCCACTGTGCACCCCTAACTCTCTCCCCCCCTTGCCCCTGCTTGCCGGGAGCCGATCAAAAAAAAGAAGTAACAAGCTACAAGCCAAACAAGCCACAAGCTACAAGCCAAAAACTAGCCAACAAGCAACCCACAAGCCAGTTAAGGCCAAAACAAGCCCAATTTCTGCGTTTTTTCCCCACATGTTTGGCATGTCTGTACCTTTCCCAGCTGACCCTGCATGGCTTCCTGCAACATTTTTAAAGAAACAGTGCATCACAGCCTCACAGTTCAGCAGATCCTCCAAAAATCTGTAAAGATTTCATGGCAAGACACAGTTTTCTGTGCAGGGTCCCTCTCTGGCATGGAGCCTCACCTTCTCCCTGGTCAGATCTACCACAGTTGATTTCCTTCTGTAGAGTACTCATACCCTAAATAGTTACCAGTATTGTATTGCAATGTTGACCTAGTGAGTGTTGTATAGCAGACCTGAAGAAGAGCTCTGTCTTCCAAAATCTTCTCTCTTTCACCAAAAGCAGTTGGTCCAATAACAGATATTACCTCACCCACCTTGGATCTCTCAGTATTGTATTGCCCTTGTAACCCAGTCTTGGACTCTTACAGACTTCCTGTCGCGCTCAGCCTGTATCGTGGAGGATAGAGAGACCATACTAGAACCAAGTTTGTGTGTCTTTGTCATCGTTTCTGAATTATGAACATTATACCTTCTGCCCGCACAGGCAGAGGAAGTGCCAGAAACTGATCACTGTTAGGCTGTGAGAGGCTAGCACTGGAGTAGCATCATTCCAAATCACTAAAATGCCTATTTTTTAAATGGTATTTTGTGTTCATTGCTACTGCCACAAGGCTACCTTGGGATCATAGGCACCAATGTCTGTGCAGATCCATGCACAATATTTTATGCAAATTATCTTCAGATATGCAAATGAGTTCATTACATATGTTGCATCTCCACATACAATTTGCATAAGGCCAGAGACTTCAGCTGATGGTCATAGAACCATAGAAGATTAGGGTTGGAAGAGACCTCAGGAGGTCATCTAGTCCAATCCCCTGCTCAAAGCAGGACCAGCACCAACTAAATCATCCCAGCCAAGGCTTTGTCAAGCTGGGCCTTAAAAACCTCTAAGGATGGAGATTCCACCACCTCCCTAGGTAACCCATTCCAATGCTTCACCAGCCTCCTAGTGAGATAGTGTTTCCTAATATCCAACCTAAACCTCCCCCACTGCAACTTGAGACCATTGCTCCTTGTTCTGTCATCTGCCACAATTGAGAACAGCCGAGCTCCATCCTCTTTGGACCCTCCCTTCAGGTAATTGAAGGCTGCTATCAAATCCCCCCTCACTCTTCTCTTCTGCAGACTAAATAACCCCAGTTCCCTCAGCCTCTCCTCGTAAATCATGTGCCACATCAGCCCCCTGATTATTTTCGTTGCCCTCCGCTGGACTCTCTCCAATTTGTCTTTAGGTCTTTAGTTTCTGTCTCAAACAGTGGTGAGGGTCAGACATAGAGCAGCACAAAACTGGACGGCTGTGGAAGATGGGTGGATAGATAGGGACAGTGCAGCTGGTGAGTGGGTGTGGTGAGCAGATGGGGGCTGTGTACAGGAGGGGAAGCTGTGTTTGTAGGGGTGTCTGGGCCGTTGTCAGAGGGGCTGGTGGCTGGACACACCAGGGGAAAGCCGAATCTGAAGGTGTCCAGGGAGGGAAAGCTGGAGGTAAGCTTAGTGGCTGGGGAAAGGTGGGGGTAGAGGTCTGGGTGGGTGGAGGGAGCTGGGTTTGTGTGGGGTTGCTGGGAGGGCATCTGGGATAAGAAAAAAAAAAGGGAGTGAGGGCTGGGGGCAACTGGGATCTGTTGGGGGAGTGAAGCCTGGGGCCAGGACTTCTTTTCTCCCCATCACATCTGCCTGCAGCCATCACCTCCTTGCCTGCTCCTCCTAATTGCTCTTTCCCAGCTCAGATCCAGCAGGCGGAGCAACAAGACAGGGGCCATTTGGCTGCCTGCTCAGCAAGCACCGCAGGAGCATCTGGCAATCAAGAGCTGCAGTTGCACAGGGTTGGCCTGAACGCACAAGTTTCATTTGGCAGATTAGCAGCTTTAAAGGGCCCAAAATGGCCCTAAGAGGAGCAGAGGTGAGGCTGGGGGCTACAGGCGGGCAGGAGTGAGGAGGATGGGGGGCTGATGGGACCTGGGGACTGTATTGTGAGTGAGTTCTGAGCAGGTAGGCTGAGTGCTGGGAGGGTGAACTGAGGGCGGTGGGGGTCGATGGGGTAAGGGGGTTGAACTGATGGGGTGATGATGGTAATGGCTGGGGCACTGAACAGACTGGGGGGCTGAATTGAGGAGGGTTGGGTGGGGACAGAACTGATGGGGGACTAAGGGACAGGATTAATTGCTGGACAGGTGACAGGCAGATGTGAGGGTGAGAGCTCCTGCAGCAGGGGCCAAAATCACCTTATCCGGACCGGTACATGTGGGACAGTGGGCAACACTGTCACATGCACACACCCTGGGGATGGGCAAGGCAAGGGTAGTTCAAAAACCAAGAGACAGACCTAAAAAACACAATACAATCTTTTTTTTAAAAGTGTCATGATTTTTTGGGCCAATCTCCTGATTTTGGGGAGGTCCGTCTCAGGATTTTTGATCTCTTGAAGTTAGCAATACTGACATCCGTAGTGGATGCAGACGTGATCGTAGGAAGCTGGTTAATAGTTTCAGAGCTGAAAAGGCCATTAGGATATTGCTTCTTTGTTGGCATTTCAGCTGTTTGGGATTTTTATTTAATTCATTCATTCATTCATTATTATTAAAAAACTGTGTGCGTGAGTGAGAGACACAGAGAGAGACAGCAAGTGAGCAGGCGTGTGTATGTTTTGGTAGTGAAGCCAGGATGTTGTTCTGAATAGATTCTCAGACAATCAAGCACAGACCCTGCTGTCAAACTTTCTTCCTTGCAGACTCCAGCTGCAGAGAATGATTGCAACCTCCCCGGGGAAGAAGGGAGGCTTGCATTGCCCTTGCAGAAGAACAGCACTGGCTGGGAAGTTGGTGCAGTGGCTGGGGAGGTGCCGCCTTATAACTCCTCAGCAACCTCCTTAGTGGGTGTGATCTGGAGCTCCAACAATAATGCAAAGCTGTTCTCCCATGAGGATTGCTTGCTGGCCCGTGGAAGGGTAACTTACACCACCTATGCCTTCTATGGTGAATCTGGCTCCATTGTCTATATTTTTTATTTTTTTAAATGGTATTTGGACTGAAAACTGTGTGCTGTTTCACCACAGAGAGAGAGTTCTAAACAGCTGACACACCCCTTTTCAGAAAAAAGGTTTTATATGGAGAAGTCTGAAAGATCCTTCTGTCGTGTACATAAAGCCCCACACATGCTTTTGTGATGACTTTGTTTAAATTCCAGCTTTTTAAAGAGTTGTGAGCTAATTGCCAGTTGGGTAACTGAAATAGGTGCAAGTGACATGTTTACCCTTGGCTGCTAACAAAATGTTAGAATATGTGCAATAGTATGTACTCTCAATTATTAAATATTATTTTCACTGAAGTGAATTTTGCTGTGTTGCACTGCAAGACCCCCTTGCACAATACAAATAAATGTTCAGCTCTTTTTCTTTTCCTTCTCCTACACCTACAACTTGATCCTGAGAAGTGTTGAGCATCCTCCATTATCACGAAATTCAATGGGAGTGGAGGGTATAGAACACCTCACAGGATCTGCAAGGCTCAAGAGTCTGAAACTTTAACCATATAAAATAGTGGAAAAGGAGGACTGTAACGTTAGCCAACTACAAAGGGTTTGGATACATTTAGTTAATGAAAGCCTTTGCTTGGAGGCAAGATTGGGAGATGTATGTCTGCAAAATAACAGCCCCAACCAAGAACATATGAATGCCAGATGGCAGGAGCTGTTCCATTAATGAACTGATGTTTTCATTGTTTTGAATCTGATTGTGTAGCTTTCTGTGTATAATGATTTGATTGCAGCATTAGAAACTTTGGATAACTTTCCCATAATTTTTCAGTTCTATGTCTTGTTTTCCATTGGTCACAATGGGACCAGCAGGTGCTCAGCACCTCTGGAAATCAGGCCAATGCATATATATGTCATGCAGTTTTCTAATGGATGCAAAACCAAAGAACAATGGTTTCTTTTAAAGTATGGGCTAAATTCACTTGTGGTGTAATTCAATTAAACGCAGGGATGAATATGACCCTGTTTGTTCATAGAGGAGTATATTTGGGGAAATCTCATTTGGATATGACAGTGTCTCTCAAGTGCCTTACAAGATTACTTCACAGAACATCTCATTTACCCAGAGTACAGTTTGCTTAAATGTATTTCTTATTAAGGGACCCTCTAGTCATAATTAATCAGTGTCCAGCTAAACCTCGCCTCAGGTACCATTTGCCCAAACCTGCTCACCACTTGCACAACTCCACACATATTCACTTTCAGCTGGGACATATAACCATCCACAATGGCACAGGCCCCCTTCTTCCCAACCACACTCAAATGCAGAGCCGTTGCTGTGACCTCATACATTTTCTTATTCACAAACAATATATAACAGACTAACTCTGCACTTCTGTCTATATCCATGAGATATCTTAATCTGGCTGTGGTTCACCCAAGATCCCTGGGCCTAAGCAGACCTATTGAACTGGGACTCCTGCTGGGCAAACTGGGGAGAGGGGTCCTGGATGTGTAGGAACTGGCAGGAGAAGTGGACAGCAAAGTTCCCTGCTGGCACCCTGGTTTTCCACACACACACCCATGCCCAGCCTGACTGGAGTTCAAATCCCTGACCCCCTGTAGGGAAGCTCTGGTCCCGAGTTCCACTCCAATCCTCAGTCCATCTTGTTCATGCCTAGGAGATTAGGAAAGATGGCGGTGGGAACCTGGGAATAGGGAACTGGGCTGCTCACTGGGACCAGGAAAAACACAGCAGGGAGCCCTATTGCCCATCTCTGCTTCCCAGGACTGAGGACACCTGGGCCTTCCCATCATTTATTTCCTCCCAGATCTCAGTGGGATGTGTTAAGCTTGACAGAAAGAGTCCCAGTTCCAGAGCTGGCCAAGTCTCTCAGAGCAGGGCGTCGCTCTGAGGAGAGACAGAAGGTTCATTGGAGGGAACAGAGCTGCTAGCTGTCCTTCTCTGGAGAACTTCCTGCCATTCTCCCTGGCCCCTCTTGGTAACAGAACATGGGAGCAGGGTGTGGGCACAGCTGCAGTGAAATTTGCTGTAGAAGCTGAGCCAGCAGCTCTCTTCTCTAGAGGGCCTGCTGTGGTTTGCTCAAAAAGGAGTCCCAGTCTGATGGACTCTACTTGGGATTTATATTATTGTATATACAATCATATTATTGTAGCATCTAGTTAAGGTCCAAGGGCCCCATTGTGCTAGGTGCAGATCAAAAAGACAATCCAAAGAATATACAATCTCAGTAGGGGAGACAATAGATGCAGATGTCCAGACAGACGGGGCAGCACAATGAAACAATATCAGTCGGCAGGATCAGCAGTGATCTCAGCATACCAGCGGTGTAACCTTTAAGTTTTTTGTAGGCGTAACGACAAAGTGGACTCCCATTGTAGAAGGTTACCTTATCTGAGAGAAGCTGTTACTACTGATGGCTGGGACTGTAGGGCTGCTAGGGTGAGCAGCGGCTAAAAGATTCTAGTCTGGAAACCAGAGAGGGGAACATAGGGCAGGAGGGCTAAGGCGGCAGCATTGGAGAAGGAAAGTTCTCGGGGAAGATTCGGTGCTTTGCCCACCTCCATGGGGGTAAATATCCCAGTTATGAAGCAGAAGCAGAAAAAACCATTGTTTAAATTATTTAAAAGCCACCTTTTGCCTATGTGCAGTTTTCAGCGTGTGATGTCGAAGGCTGTTACAGAAGCCTGAAAGGAAGGTTAGAATGGTCGGTGGAAATTACAAAAGGGAGTGATTTTAAATCTTTCAGATCTGTGCCTCTAAAGAGTGTGAAAACTACCCAATGAGTTAAATGCTGTTGTCCTCCTTAACAGAGTTGCATTTGGGACCGATCTCTGAATATCCATGTTTGATTATTTTATTTGCTACTTTTCTTAACTGTGACAGCCCTCTTAGCAAAATAAGAGCCCCTTACGCGTAGAAATGCTGTATTCTGATTGGCTACCAGTATGAAATGAAGACAGTGTTGCTGTTCAATCAAATAAATTCATGCTTCCCTTTAAGCTGCCCAGTTAGACATTTCCACTTGCCACAAGTAATGAAAAAAGTGTAGGCAGTCATCTCAGCCCCTTTAATTAATAATTAAAGACCCTTGTCTCCTGTAATTAACCATTACCTTTTAGTTATGAATGACTATTTGCAAACCCACACACGTTATTGTTTTCTGCATTTGTTTGTGTGCGTGCCTAAGGTACTGCCTAAGAGCAAGATTACAGCATGACAGGGAACAGCTACAGATCTATTTGTTTCAATAGCAGAGAGATATTTACTTTGCTTGTGTTCTTTGGGGCTATGTAATATAGGGGGCCAGACCCTTAGCCAGTGTAAATTGGGGTAGCCCCCTTGCCTTTGAGTTATGCCAATTTACAGAAGCTGACAATCTGGCCCCAGTATTTTTACAGGTCAACCCAATTTATGTTTTAAGCCTATCTTTTCTTTCCTCACATCTGCGTTTTGATCAATGCCACAAATTCCTTCCTTGTACACTTGGGCGGTTATTTTCAAAGCTGCCTAGGTGTCCGGATTCCCATTTCCCATTATTTTTTTTTTAATGGGAATTGGCGGTCCAAATTGCTTAGGCCATTTTAACACTCCCTGCTTTAATTCTTTCAGACATAGTTGGCCTGATTCTGATCTTGCTAATACTGATGGAAATCAGAAGTAATTTGATTTTTATCAAACGAGTTGCCCCATAAAACTTGTAGAGACAAGATCAGAATTTGGATTTCTGCTTTATCCTAACCATGTCATGTAAGAATAAAGACAAAGTAGAGAACATTTCTTACAATAGGGCTAATATATAAGGATCTAGGAGGCTTGTTCCTATAGTTTCATCAGATAAAGAATATGGATTTTCCTGTGGTTAAGGCATTTACCTGGGTCTTAGGAAACCTGGGTTCAAGCCCCTGCTCTATGACAAACTCCCATCAATCTCCTGATGATTTCAAATTAAGGCTGGGTGCTTTTCTGGAAGATTACTTTAATCAGACAGAAGTATTGAACGCAGTACAAGGATAACTGGGTGAAATTCTATGACCTGTCTTATGCAGAAGGTCTGACTAGATGATGTAATGATCCCTTCTAGCCTTAAAAATCTATGACCAATTAGCATTGGCCTGATTCTAGGCCAGCCTGGTGTGGAAATGTATCATCTGTTCAGAAGAGATGACAAACAGTGATTAGAGGGAAAATGTTTGCTCCTGTTCAGAGAGAGGGCATTGACCTTAGCACGATGGTGGTAGGTGGTGCAGAGTATAGAGATTCTTACACATTCAGAGAAAAGATCGAATAATTAGAAACATTGTCTGGGTCGGCTGAATTTATTTCCTACTGACTTCAGGAAACTGATTGGGATTAGTAGAACAAAAAGGTATTACTTTGATTGGAGAACTGAATCAAAATTAGCAAATTTTACTTTTTTTTTTTTTTTTTTAAACTTAGAACAGCTCCTAGATTTTCAGGATGGAATCACAGCCAAGTCCTTGGAAGTAAGGATAATTAGCCAAAACTCAGCTAAACACTATCATTTTGATACAATAGAAAAATGCAGCCGGCTACATGGCTACTACAATAAAGCTGTATGGTTACCGAGAGACTTTGATTTTGGCACATACAATTAGTGGTGGTTAATAACAATATAGAGCACCTAAGAATGTTCTATCCCGCCCCCCCCTTACTGTACACATTGTATCTTCTGCTCACAGAAGAGCAGGAGACAGGTTTCAGTCAACACCTTGCTGACATAAACAGAGCCCAAATTAAGAAGCTGTCCCCTTTATCCCCCTCCAGCAAGACACACAAGAGTCTGTTCTTTTGTAGGTCTGAATATCCTCTGAACATTAATTAGCGGTATGGAAGAATTTACCGCCGAAAAGGGTGGAGGCTAACGAAAAGTCCGTTATTAAAATGTCTGAGCTGGATAGAAGTCTGTGGATTTGTTTCTCTAGCTGCACTCAACATAGACATATTAGAACGCTGTTCTTCACTCACAAAGCGTAACTCCCATTGAAGCCAATGGGATTTACAACACATAGTTGGAGAACTGGTTAAATGGAATAATGGGGAGTGTGAGTGGGAAGTCCCTATCTGTACATTGATAGTCTTACTTCTCAATGGCCCACAACTAAGCCATATTATCCAAATCTTTTAAAACTTTGTTCCATCCTGCATAGAATTTCCTGTTCTACCAGGTAATACCAAGAATACCAAGGAGAGGAGTTAGGCACCTAAGTACCTTTGTGAATCCCACCTGAATGTCTGAAAGATGGGAAGAATGTTATAAGACCAGGATTTGACATGGTTTCTTGATTATATGAATGCAGATGCAGGTGGTATTGTGCCTGCTTTCTTTCCGTTGGCAATGATGGGGCAAGCTTCGCAGGCAGAATTACACTACAAATACACCTCTCATTTGCACAAAATCCTGCCCTAAACCAGCTGAAGGCACTGGCTCTGTGTGACTTGCAAACATGTAACAGAAATAGTATGTGTAAATTGTGAGGAAATATCTGATTCTGTTGCAGGACATGTCTTGGAACATTATTTGATCACCGAATTGTGTGTATTTTAAGACTAAAACCCATAAGCAATCTATGGGTAAAATTTAGATGTGGCATAAATGGGCACATCTCCATTGACATTAATGGATTGGCACCTGGTTAGGCCAACGATGGGTTTGTGATATGTCATAGCCAACCTGTGGCAGACAGTGGGAAAAGGTGTGAATTCTAAAATTCAAGATAGAATGTGTGTGCTATCCCCAAGCAGTCAGCTACACAAACACATCCCTGGAGTATGAGGGCACATAAAAACACGATTTTGCCTGTATACATCTCAAAAAACAACCTTGCTTGGATTAAACACTTCAGATATTTTTTAGCCAGCAGGAGACCCAAGAGAGATCCGTACTCATTCATGCTCAGCTCCCCCACTGTTAGCAGAAGTCAGTACAATCCGTTGTACTTTTGAAATCTATGTTCACCAGATTTCAGGAAAACATAAGGAAGAAATATGAGTCTTTTCCTTTACGGAAGATGGATTATGAGGGCATAAGACACCTGTTCCCAAGAATTATCCTCTGTCTCCTATGAGCATGCTTGTAGGAGAAAAGGCTGAGTGACTCTGAGGTGAGAGAGCTAGTGGCAAGTAAAGGGAGAAGCTCTGGGAACTAACTAGCTCAAGAGAAAATACTTGAGAATCAGATTTGTTTTAGCAGAGAAATATCTAAATATATAGCTGGTATATTTTACAGAACATAGCATTAGAAATATAGTGTCTATGTAAAAGAGTAAGTGCATTGAAGAAAATTCTTTAAAAATGATCTACGAGGAGTATAATCTCAGCTGGTTATTCAACACAGCTGTTGGACATGTCTCTTTCTTTTAGCTTTAACTGTGACCAGTTCTCCATCTATATTGTCATTAATACAAAGCTGTGTTTACTAAAATAAATTAAAGATTACACCTTGTGAGGACTGTAATAACTACAATATTAACAAGAGCAATCCTCCAGGGTCAGTCCTGTCCTTCCAAAATACAGGTGCACTGTATATATTTTTAAAACTCCAAAGATGCATTGCTTCCCCTATGAACACAAGCACCAGAGGTGTGCAGGCTGCAGGCTTGTCTCCCCAGCCCAGAAGGGACTGACCACAACCAAAGTCTGATTCAGGCCCTCAACTTTAAGGAGTCTGGTGGCACCTTAAAGACTAACAGATTTTTTTGGGCATAAGCTTTTGTGGGTAAAAAACCCACTTCTTCAGATGCATAGAGTGAAAATTGCAGACACAGGCATAAATATATATTGGCACATGAAGAGAAGGGAGTTACCTTACAAGTGGAGAACCAACATTGAAGGCCAATTCAGTCAGGGTGGATGTGGTCCACTCCCAATAATTGATGAGGAGGTGTCAATACCAAGAGAGGGAAAATTGCTTTTGTAGTGAGCCAGCCACTCCCAGTCCCTATTCAAGCCCAAATGAATGGTGTTAAATTTGCAGATGAATTGTAGCTCTGCAATTTCTCTTTGAAGTCCGTTTTTGAAGTTTTTTTGTTGAAGGATGGCTACTTTTAAATCTGTTATTGAGTGTCCAGGGAGATTGAAGTGTTCTCCTACTGGCTTTTGTATGTTACCATTCCTGATGTCTGATTTATGTCCAATTATCCTTTTACGTAGAGACTGTCCGGTTTGGCCAATGTACATGGCAGAGGGACAGTGCTGGCACATGATGGCCTATATCACATTAGTAGATGTGCAGCTGAATGAGCCTCTGATGGTGTGGTTGGGTCCTATGCTGGTGTCGCTAGAGTAGATATGGGGACAGAGAAGACAACAGGGTTTGTTACAGGGATTGGTTCCTGGGTTAGTGTTTCTGTGGTGTGGTGTGTAGTTACTGGTGAGTATTTGCTTCAGTTTGGGGGGTTGTCTGTAAGTGAGGATTGGCCAGGAGTGGACCACATCCACCCTGACTGAATTGGCCTTCAACATTGGTTCTCCACTTGTAAGATAACTCCCTTCTCTTCATGTGCCAATATATATTTATGCCTGTGTCTGCAATTTTCACTCTATGCATCTGAAGAAGTGGGTTTTTTACCCATGAAAGCTTATGCCCAAATAAATCTGTTAGTCTTTAAGGTGCCACCGGACTCTTCCTTGTTTTTGTGGATACAGACTAACATGGCTACCCCCCTGATACTTGCCCTCAACTTTGTTTCTTCACAGTAAAACATAGAATCATAGAACCACAGGGTTAGAAGGGACCTCAAGGATCATCTACTCTAACCCCCTGACAAGTTGTAGGATTTGTTTTGTCTAAACCATCCAAGATGGCTGTCAAGCCTCCTTTTAAAAACCTCCAGTGAAGGAGCCTCCACAACCTCCCTAGGCAGTCTGTTCCATTGTCCTACAGTTCAGTACATAGGCCCCTGGAGAAGATCCCAAGTCAGGGGGAAAAGACTGGGTTTATCTATTCCCTAGAACAGGGGTTCTCAAACTGGGGGTCAGGACACCTCAGGGGGTCACAAAGTTATTACATGGGGGGTCGTGAGCTGTCAGCCTCCACCCCAAACCCCGCTTTGCATCCAGCATTTATAATGTTGTTAAATATATAAAAAAGTGTTTTTAGTTTATAAGGGGGGGTTGCACTCAGAGGCTTGCTATGTGAAAGGGGTCACCAGTACAAACGTTTGAGAACCCCTGCCCTAGAGCTTCCTGCTCTACCAGCCATTTCCCTAAAAGTCACCCTGCTACAGACAACGCTTCCTGTAACTGCTTCATAGACTCACAGAATCCTGTAACTGCTTCCTGTAACTCACCAGCCTTTATAGGAAATGCTTGAGCCCTTCACAATTAGGTCTGATAATCCCTTCCACCAGTCCCAAACACCAGTACTTAAAGGGGCTCTGCCTCAGAAAAGGGCTGGCTGGCACCAAATCCCCCTGGCCCTTAAAGGGGCAGACCATGCTGTTACCAGATGATACTTGTTGTGGTGATGAATGATCATATATTGGGAGTCAAGATCAAGTTCTCAGTGTTAAGAAGGAACAAATACCCTTTTAGTAACTTTAGATGAAATAGTCTATATCGGGGATCGGCAGCCTTTGGCATGAGGCCCGCCAGGGTAAGCACCCTGGTGGGCTGGGCCAGTTTGTTTACCTGCCACGTCTGCAGGTTTGGCTGATTGTGGCTCCCACTGGACTCGGTTCGCCGCTCCAGGCAATGGGGGCTGCGGGAAGCGGCGCGGGCCGAGGGATGTGCTGGCCGCCGCTTCTCACTGCCCCCATTGGCCTGGAGCAGTGAACTGCGGCCAGTGGGAGCCGCGATCGGCCAAACCTGCAGACGCGGCAGGTAAACAAACTGGCCCGACTCACCGGGGTGCTTACCCTGGCGGGCCGCATGCCAAAGGTTGCCAATCCCTGGTCTATATTGTCATCCTGGTGCATGGAGTACAGTACACCACACATAACTTGCACTAGCATTCAAAGGAGTTTCAGCTGTACAATAAATTCCCTGACCATAACCATGGTATTTCAGCACATTACAAAGAAGCCTAGAGCCATAAAGTCACCTTGGCTCCACACGGGTGGTTTCCAGATACTCTTTTTGTCACTCAGATAATTTTGGATTGCACACTCCTCCTTTAAGTGACATTGGCCCACAGCATTGATCCTTGGGCTGCTCATTCTGCAAAACAAATAGCCTACAGAATAAAATTTAAGACTCTAAAAAGTGATGGAAAATAGCATTTTGTTTTTCCTATCCTGCTTCCCATTGGGTAGAGCTGTTTGATTCCCAGCCTCAGGGATTTTGTTATGCCTGAGTTTCTCTGGATGTTCTTGAGTGTAACTGAGAGCCGAATCTGGGCCCAAGACAAGCCTGGTTCTCTCATAGTGAAAGAAAGGCTCAAATATTTGGAAGCAAGGAGGAGTCCTCGTCAACATGACATGCTGCCCTCATCTCCTCTTTTCTCCTTTCATCCCATTCTCTTCCAGTTGGTGGGGGCAGTACCAGTGTGAACACTAGAGACTGACAATCATCATAATTTTACCTCCCCTGTTGATCCTGTGTGCAGGTTGAGGCCGGGGAGGATTCCCTTGGTACAGCTACTGCCGGAAGAGCCGTAATGCTCCTACCAAGCCCCAGCGTGAGCTGTGTACCAGAGGCAAGGCTGTGGAAGTGTGTAAGAGGCAGGGCTGCGTCGGCATGCAGTGCTGTGGCTATTAGGATGGCCTTGGGATGCTTTTATAATGTAACTCAGCCCCCAGAGGTGTCCAAATTACACAGGCCCTGGAGCAGGTCAGGATCAGCCAGATTAAAGCCACGTTAGCACACCACCACCACCACCCTGGTCTATGAAAGAGGTACTGCACAGAATCTCACACCACCACCACCACCGTGGTCTATGAAAGAGGTACTGCACAGAATCTCATCTTAGTGTTTCCACTTTATTTCAGTGTTTTAAGCGATCTTTACAGCTTCAAAATAGATTGAACAACCCCTCCTCCCCCGGATACTGTTTTTAGTTACTCCATGTAAAAGCATAAGAATAAAACCTTATGAAAGCAACAGCATTGATTGTAAGCTCTTCAAAGCAGGTGCTATCTGTACTGTGTGTTTTTACAGGCCCTAGCGCAGTAGGGCCTGATCTTGACTGGAGCCTCTGAGCGGTACAGTAATATAAATATGAATCAAGAATGATGATATGTTGGATATCTGCACTTGTTGGGTGGTTGAATGCCTGGGGCCCTCTGACCTTGTGCCTCCAAAGCACATGAGATGCACTGGCGTCTGAGATAATTTTTACAACTGACATACCATGTTACATACTACTACTTATGTAAACATTGTCCTGGTTTTTCCTCACACTTTGGAAAAACTTGTATTTCACAGCTATAATGTCCCAGCTACGGATTAAAGTCCGCTAATGACATCATAGCCACGAGGCCTGATTCTTTTCACTAATTGGGAGTGAAAATGTCACACTCAGTTTTCATTTATACAGAAGATAGATACATATTGTGCAGAGGAGAAATGCATGAACTTGAAATACAAGCCTATGTGATCCACTGAGCTCATTTTCCAATACCAATATGAACCCTGTGCTGCTGGGATTTGAAACTATCAGATCACAGCTTGGAAACATTCTACCCAAGCTCCACCCTCTTCTCTGCAGTCTGAAGTCTTAGAGACTGTACGCTGCAAAACTGTAAAAAGCCAGGAAACCATAAAATAAGCACAGCTGTAATCCATAAAGTCCCCCTTCAGTTCTGAGACAACTCTTAAAACAGTCTAACTTTGAACGTTTGTGTTTTTCTTTTCCACTAAATTTGAATGTGAAAGATAACTTTTGGGATGGGCCCCGGGGGGGGGGGGGGGGGATGGGAAGAGGAGAGGAGGAGAGGGGAGGGGAGAGACAGGAACATTACAAATAAATAAATCTAGTTATCACTCCTTCTTGATTTAATCAGCATTATTTTGTTTGCAGCAGTTCAAAAAAAAATTGTGCTGGGCACACAGATGTCATTGGATTGTGCAGACTGAGTAGATTAGATATGAGAGAAACTTTGAAATATTATAGAATATTCTTGGAATGTAAATACATGATTATTAAAAAGCAGGCGAAAAATTGAATTTTGTGTAAACAAAAATCTAACTTGTACTAACAAAAATTACTTGTTGTCTGCAGTACAATCCCTTGGGTTTCATTGCCTCCTCGGAGAAAGAAGATTGTCTGGAAAATAAACTAACAAAAAAAAAATCCATTTGGTCCAAGGACTGCTCTCAAGTATTTTGGGATATCTCCATTTTACAGTCATCCATATGTCCCAGGAATGAGGGAGCAACACAGCTGGTTTCTGTATTGTTTATTAGCCTAGGAGGTTTTTTTTTTCTACCTGGAAAGCTCCTTTGGGATGATCGTTTTAAAATACAGCATATTTTGCTTTCATTTACAGAGACCTCGGAGAGGTGATTTCATGAACTCTGACAATTGCACTGTGTCCCTTCTCCTCAGAAGAGGAAAAAGGTCCTGTCCAGAAAAGTCAAACTATTCACAAAACATTTTGGATCTCAAATTGAGATCTGGCCAGTGTAATATCCTAAATCAAGGAGACAGTTTAGGGAAATAATCAAGGCTCACTGGCAGTCAAAGGTTAAGGGGACTGAGTGAATCAGAAACACACACATGCAAACACGCATTCCTCCTCATTAATCCAAGTGTCCCTCTTTCAAAATAAACACAGTCACTGACGTCCTTCACTTTTCATCTGTGCCTGTGCCTCAAAGCTTCAGAGGCTGCATGTGCAACGAAAGAGAGCAAAGTGATGATGCCAGCCCTGATAAACATCTCCTTCATATTAAATATTGGCTGGATTTTTTTTTTAAAACATAAAAGACGACCTCTTCAAGGCTTTGAAAGGTGAGCACAGGATCAAAGCAGCCAGTACTGAGGTTGCCAGACGGGAATGTCATCAGTGCAGAAGGAAAACCCATTATTCTTTTAAAAAACAAATAAATGCATAAATATAAACAAGCCCTTGCAGTTTCTAAGGGGCCTGGGTTGTACAGAACATCAGGAACTAATTACACATCTCTGCAGTGGGGCTGGGGCTGACCCCCCGAATTCAATGCTGCCCGGAGCTGGGGTTGAGCGCCTGAGCCCCATGCCACCTGCCGCTGGGGCTGACCCACCAAGGTACGTGCTGCCCAGGGGCTCAGCTCTGAAGCCAACACTGCCCGCCAGCAGCAAATTTCTCCTCTGCCGCTGGTGGGCAATGCTATCTTCAGCTGATCTCTGGGCAGCAGCTGCTGCTCTCTGCTCTGCCTTGAAGCTGGGACAAATGTCCAGGTTTTGGCGAAAAAGTAGGGCTGCCCAGGACAGAGCTGAAAAAGGTGACTGTCCTGGCCAAAATGGGATGTATGGTCACCCCTACCTCAGAGGCCCCAGCTGAGACTGGGGTCCCATTTTGCTAGTTACTGTACAAATAGTATGAGAAAGTCTTGGTCCTCCAAGCTGGCAATCTCAATAGGCAAGACACGTCAAGAGTCAGAGAAAGGAAATACCATTTTCCCCATTAGCAGCTGAAGTACAGAGACATTAAGTGACTTGCGCAAGGTCACGCATGAAATCTGTGGCAGTGCTAAGAATTGAAACCAAACCTCTGGGATCTCAGACTAGTCCCTAAAGCACAAATTTGTCCTTCCTTTCTGTACACTTTGCTGATGGGGGAGAGGGTGAGTAGAAAGTAGCTAAACGGTACCTTAATTAACCCAAAATTTTGTTTTTGATCGAAAACTACAAACAAAAAAACCAAATCACATACACACGCTCAGTGAGATAAATGGGTACAATATAAAGGGTACAACTTGGTTTATTTCACTGGAATTGTTCCCACTTACATCAGGGTGAACTCAGTCCACTAAGATTTTGGGGACACACATGACTAACAGCACCGTGTGTATGCATATGAAACACACTCTTCACTTGCTCAATCTGCTTTTCAGTTGTTTAAAAACTTTTCACCTCCCGGCTGAGTTTCTAACCCCTGAATGTTCTGGGTTGAGTTCTCTCTTTTAGGGTTGTGCACATTGGTCAGCACTTTTCACACGAAGTGTTGGAATAAATACTTAGTAATGGGACTGATTCTGTCAGCCTGACTCATGCTAAGCAGTATCTTCCTCCTTTGGTTTCAGTGGGCTGCCTTGCAGAGGAAGATGCTTCTTGGTGTGAGAAAGGGTGGCAGAATCTAGCCCTTCTGCGATATGAAGCAGGAAAAGGAAGCTAATCCTTCAGCCAACATGCACTTGAAATTACATGACAAAGGAGCCCATATTGCACCATTGCTACCACAGTGACTGTAAAGGGAACTGTTCATTCTCAGCAATGTTTAATGATTTTGTTCTGTGATGTTTCACATTACTGGGGGGATGTGTCATCTCTCTGTAGCTAATGCTGAAGCATGGCTCTTGTTAAAGCTCCCCATCCCCACTCTAGTCCCTATAGGCAGTATAAAAAGGGTGGCAGAGGAATAAAGCCCCAGTTGTGGTAGAGGATTCCCCCAGCACAGACACTACAGAAGACAACCAGGAGGCTTCGCTCTGAGCCCTGATATAGGGAGGCATGGGGGTGGGTGGAATATATCTGCAGCACTGTGAATTCCAGGCAGTTTAGTGGCCTATAGGGCAGATTGGGGAGGCTGCCATAACTTGGATAGGTCCCCAGGGCTGTCTAAATTATGCCAGAGGTCCCAAAGCAGCCCAGGATTGGGAGGGCACAAAGGTGGCTTAAAACCAGCATTGCCGGCTCTCTCCCCAAGGCTGTTAGTTCTGTGTGAGATGCAGCCCAGAATCTCATCCCTGGTTTACTTTATCCCTTTGGTCAAAAACCAGCTGAACTCTTTCAAATTTGGCACAGCCTAAGCTGCCACTACACAGAATTTTTTCACCAGCTGTGTGGTAAATTAAAAACCTGAGTTTGTGGGAGGCGGTGTCCAGCATTTTTAAGTGCGCTGACATTTTAAGAATCCTCCAAACATTGTTTAGCTTGCTCTGTTTAACTTCTTCCTTTATCTACAAATTTCAGAATGGTCTGATTCATAGAGAGAGACAGGGCCGGCTCCAGGCACCAGGCAACTAAGCACATGCTTGGGGCGGCCCCTGGTAAGGGGCGGCGGGGAGAGCGCGGCGCGGCATTCCGCGAGGGGGGGTGCTCTGGTGGTGCGGCGCTCGGCGGGGGGGGGGGGGCGGGGGGGGGGGGGGGGGGGGGGCTCCGGCGGCGCGGCGCTCGGCGGGGAGGGCGGCGCTTTCTTTTGCTGCTTGGGGCAGCAAAAAAGTTAGAGCCGGCCCTGGAGAGAGAGAGAGAGCTCAGCAAGCCTCAGACAGACAAATTTTGTATATCGAGAGCCCATATCTTAATTACACTAAGGCCCCCTTGCATCACTCTCATTTTAAGGTCACTTTGCACGGAGAGATTAGTGCAATGGAGTCTTGGTGTAAATGTGAATCAGATTTGCGTGCAGACATTTTTTAAATGTTATATTCAGAAAACTGCACTATTTGACATCTTGGGTAAGGTTTGCTCTACAGACAGGAGTATTTTAAATCTATGATCAATTCAAAAAGTCATACATTCTTATACATAAATGTACACACACACACACACACACACACACACACATACATACATGCAAATAAGCTACAACTGGTCACATTTAGACACCAGGGCAAGCCCCAAGGATGAATAGGCATCACTGTAACAGGTTTTGGGGGCGTGGGAAGGGTCAGGTTTGGGTCGGCTCTGAAAGCAACTCAACCCTCTCAGGCTTGGGTAGGGTTCAGGTCAGCTTGTGCTCAGATCAGACTTTAAAATTAGGCCTGAGCAGACCTCTAACTTCTTGATCTCTCCTTCAGTAAAATGACCCACCTTCTCTGGGCTCAGTGTGTTCTGGAAACAATGCTCCTTACTTCATCCCAGCCAGTAGACGGGGCGTTCCGGATTCCCCCCCCCCACACACACTTTTTTTTGAATGATTAAGTTCACGAGTGATTTTCAACACCTCCATCTGAGAAAACATCCAGTGCCTAGGGCCCATGTCTGACCACTGGCACTTGTTTTACACTTGGTGTAACTGTATTGACTTCAATACTTCAGTACCGTAACTCCTGGTTTACACCATTGCGAGATCATAATTAGACGCATAGTAGCAGTTCTTTAATATAAGTTCTTCCTTCTCCTTCTCTTTATCGTTTTTAAAAAGGAGGGCTGAGCAAGCCGAGGGAGATCTCCTTCTGAGTTTACAGCAGTTTGATTCCTGGCCAAAACGAGACTCCAAAACCTCCTACAATATGGAACGTAGACATTACAGCTGTTTCCTGTAGAGTTCCTAAAGGGTGGAGCTGGAAAGTTATGTGGGCGAACATGTGGGATCATAGTTGTTTTCGCTATTGTAATGGATATTTTGACAGGGAGATTTTGACAGTTCATTGTGTGATGGGCTGTCAGTTCACCTCATGGCACAGGGTGTCTGACTCTGAGCAAGACAATGAGCCTAATAATTTAGGGCCCAATCTTGATCCCATTGAAGTAAATGGTAAAACTTCCATTGACTTCAAAGGGAGCAGGAGTTGTCAGCTTCTGAGAGGGAGCTTTACCATTTATTTATTTTAGGGCTGTCAAGCGATTAAAAAAATTAATCGCAATTAATTGCATGATTAATCATGCTGTTAAACAATATTAGAATACCATTTATTTAAATATTTTTGGACATTTTCTACATTTTAAAACATTAATTTCAATTACAACATAGAAAAAAGAAAATGTACAGTGCTCAGTTTATATTTTTATTACAAATATTTGCACTGTAAGAAAAACAAAAGAAATTGTATTTTTCAATTCCCCCATTACAAGTACTGTAGTGCAATCTCTTTATCAGGAATGTTGAACTTACAGGAGATAATGCTACCCACTTCTTCTTTACAATGTCACCTGAAAGTCAGAAAAGGCGTTCGTGTGGCACTGTTGTAGCCAGAGTCGCAAGATATTTATGGGCCAGATGCACTAAAGATTCATATGTCCCTTCATGCTTTAACCACCATTCCAGAGGACATGCATCCATGCTGATGATGGGTTCTGCTCGATAATGATCCAAAGCAGTGCGGACCGACGCATGTTCATCTTCACCATCTGAGTCAGATGCCACCAGCAGAAGGTTGATTTTCTTTTTTGGTGGTTCAGGTTCTGCATCAGAGTGTTGCTCTTTTAAGACTTCTGAAAGCATGCTCCCCACCCCGTCCCTCTCAGATTTTGGAAGAGGCTTCAGATTCTTAAACCTTGGGTCGAGGTTTAAGAAATCTCACATTGGTACCTTCTTTGCATTTTGCCAAATCTGCAGTGAATGTGTTCTTAAAATGAACAATATGTCCTGGATCCAAGACTGCTATAACATGAAATATATGGCAGAATGCAGGTAAAACAGAGCAGGAGACATACAATTCTCCCCCAAGGCATTCAGTCACAAATTGAATTAACGCACTTTTTTTTTTTTTTTTTAAT
>NW_020699449.1:8863717-8886870 GCF_002925995.2 Terrapene triunguis | reverse complement strand
GCAATGGAGTCTTGGTGTAAATGTGAATCAGATTTGCGTGCAGACATTTTTTAAATGTTATATTCAGAAAACTGCACTATTTGACATCTTGGGTAAGGTTTGCTCTACAGACAGGAGTATTTTAAATCTATGATCAATTCAAAAAGTCATACATTCTTATACATAAATGTACACACACACACACACACACACATACATACATGCAAATAAGCTATAACTGGTCACATTTAGACACCAGGGCAAGCCCCAAGGATGAATAGGCATCACTGTAACAGGTTTTGGGGGCGTGGGAAGGGTCAGGTTTGGGTCGGCTCTGAAAGCAACTCAACCCTCTCAGGCTTGGGTAGGGTTCAGGTCAGCTTGTGCTCAGATCAGACTTTAAAATTAGGCCTGAGCAGACCTCTAACTTCTTGATCTCTCCTTCAGTAAAATGACCCACCTTCTCTGGGCTCAGTGTGTTCTGGAAACAATGCTCCTTACTTCATCCCAGCCAGTAGACGGGGCGTTCCGGATTCCCCCCCCCCACACACACTTTTTTTTGAATGATTAAGTTCACGAGTGATTTTCAACACCTCCATCTGAGAAAACATCCAGTGCCTAGGGCCCATGTCTGACCACTGGCACTTGTTTTACACTTGGTGTAACTGTATTGACTTCAATACTTCAGTACCGTAACTCCTGGTTTACACCATTGCGAGATCATAATTAGACGCATAGTAGCAGTCCTTTAATATAAGTTCTTCCTTCTCCTTCTCTTTATCGTTTTTAAAAAGGAGGGCTGAGCAAGCCGAGGGAGATCTCCTTCTGAGTTTACAGCAGTTTGATTCCTGGCCAAAACGAGACTCCAAAACCTCCTACAATATGGAACGTAGACATTACAGCTGTTTCCTGTAGAGTTCCTAAAGGGTGGAGCTGGAAAGTTATGTGGGCGAACATGTGGGATCATGGTTGTTTTCGCTATTGTAATGGATATTTTGACAGGGAGATTTTGACAGTTCATTGTGTGATGGGCTGTCAGTTCACCTCATGGCACAGGGTGTCTGACTCTGAGCAAGACAATGAGCCTAATAATTTAGGGCCCAATCTTGATCCCATTGAAGTAAATGGTAAAACTTCCATTGACTTCAAAGGGAGCAGGAGTTGTCAGCTTCTGAGAGGGAGCTTTACCATTTATTTATTTTAGGGCTGTCAAGCGATTAAAAAAATTAATCGCAATTAATTGCATGATTAATCATGCTGTTAAACAATATTAGAATACCATTTATTTAAATATTTTTGGACATTTTCTACATTTTAAAACATTAATTTCAATTACAACATAGAAAAAAGAAAATGTACAGTGCTCAGTTTATATTTTTATTACAAATATTTGCACTGTAAAAAAAACAAAAGAAATTGTATTTTTCAATTCCCCCATTACAAGTACTGTAGTGCAATCTCTTTATCAGGAATGTTGAACTTACAGGAGATAATGCTACCCACTTCTTCTTTACAATGTCACCTGAAAGTCAGAAAAGGCGTTCGTGTGGCACTGTTGTAGCCAGAGTCGCAAGATATTTATGGGCCAGATGCACTAAAGATTCATATGTCCCTTCATGCTTTAACCACCATTCCAGAGGACATGCATCCATGCTGATGATGGGTTCTGCTCGATAATGATCCAAAGCAGTGCGGACCGACGCATGTTCATCTTCACCATCTGAGTCAGATGCCACCAGCAGAAGGTTGATTTTCTTTTTTGGTGGTTCAGGTTCTGCATCAGAGTGTTGCTCTTTTAAGACTTCTGAAAGCATGCTCCCCACCCCGTCCCTCTCAGATTTTGGAAGAGGCTTCAGATTCTTAAACCTTGGGTCGAGGTTTAAGAAATCTCACATTGGTACCTTCTTTGCATTTTGCCAAATCTGCAGTGAATGTGTTCTTAAAATGAACAACATGTCCTGGATCCAAGACTGCTATAACATGAAATATATGGCAGAATGCAGGTAAAACAGAGCAGGAGACATACAATTCTCCCCCAAGGAGTTCAGTCACAAATTGAATTAACGCACTTTTTTTTTTTTTTTTTTAAATGAGCATCATCAGCATGTCCTCTGGAATAGTGGCCGAAGCAGGAAGGGGCATACAAATGTTTAGCATATCTGGCACGTAAATATCTTGCGATGCCAGCTACGAAAGTCCCATGCGAACCCCTGTTCACTTTCGGGTGCCATTGTAAATAAGAAGGGGGCAGCATTATCTCCCGTAAATGTAAACAAAACTTGTCTGTTTTAGCGATTGGCTGAACAAGAAGTAGGACTGAATGGACTTGTAGGCTCTAAAGTTTTACATTGTTTTGTTATTGAGTGCAGTTATGCAACAACAACAAAAATCTACATTCGTAAGTTGCACTTTCATGATAAAGAGATTGCGCTACAGTACTTGTATGAGGTGAATTGAAAAATACTATTTCTTTTGTTTGGCTTATATAGGCCCCTCCAGCTGAGCCTGCTTCCAATCAATTTCCTGCTCTCCGGCTCTTCCTCCATATGCAGCCTGTGGCGTTAACTGGCCCACCTAACCATCTTAACCCCTTCCAGTCCTGTGTGGGTGGACACCCGGTTACATGGTGGCACAACATTCTCCCAATACATCCAGAAGCTTGGTAAGCAACACTGGCCAAAACTCATCAAGCAGAAAGACGGAGGCCATGTGTACACTACAAACTTATGTCAACTCAAGTTGCATTGGCATACAGCTGCCTCAGTTAGTACATTGCTTGTGCATGTGCATACTTTGCTGCTTGGGTCAGGGGCATGCGTACACACCAGGAGTGCTTGTATCGATTCAGAGTGCAGTGCACCATCGATAGGTATCCCATTGTGCAACTCATCCAAGTCCAATGCACTATGTTTTGGGAAGTTTTGGCAATGTATGATGGGGCAAAAACGAGTCATGCAAGGGGGACTGGGAGCATGGGGGGTCAACTTCCCAGTTTGCAACTGTCTCCATCCCACTATGTTATCTGTAGCTCATAATTTTTGTGCCTTTTTTTCCAAAATCCCACAAACCTGCTTGGTTCTCCTTACTATCCACCATCTCTGACAGAAGCATGGAGCCTGCTCAGCTCTGCGCTATTGTTAGGAGCGTTTCAAGCACAGGTGGCACAATCCTGGAGTATTTGCAGAGCTGCAAGAACCACCAAATCAGTGGGGAACATGACGATTCTTTGGAGGTCAGATGGCTGTGGGACATAGAGAGAACCAATTCAAGGTTGTTGGTGGCAATCATGAGCAGCTGCAAATGGAGTGCTGCTTCTGGGCCCCAAAAACAAGCACTGATTGGGTAGGATCACATAGCAGGTTTGAGATGAGGAGTAGCTGCAAAACTTTCAAAACACAAAAGACTACATTCTTTGATCTGTGTGCCGAGCTAGCCCCAGCCCTCCAGCACAGAGACACTAAAATGTCCTGACAGTGGAGAAGCGAGTGGTGATTGCACTGTTGAAACTTACACCAGATTGCTACTGGTCAGTTGGGAATCAATTTGGAGTCAGGAAATCCATTTGGGTACCATTGTGATGCAAGTGTGCAGGGCCATTAATTGCTTCCTGCTATGCAGGACTGGGACTCTCCGCATTGTGCAGGACATAGTGGATGGATTTGCAGGAATGGGGCTCCTGAGCTGTGGTGGAGCGAAAGATGACACATATCCCTACTTCGGTACCAGAGATGGCGACAAATTTAAGTGTAGACACATGCACAACGAGGTCAATCTAAGCTGCCTTATGTCAACCTAACTGTGTAGTATAGACCAGGTCATAGTGTTTATCTTCTCCAGATGTTGCCTGACTCCATGATAAAATCAGTTCAGTCTTAACCTGGCTGATTTTAGTGACAATGTAACATGACATTTCCTGACAATAAAAAGGACTCAGCTCAACCACAGAGTGGAGAACAGAATAGAACCCAGCTCCCTCTCTCTTACCTCTGTTGGATCTTGAGGGCTAACGAAAGTGAGAAATCACCTTAAACCTTATTTTTGTCACTAATGTAAGCAGGCGTGACTCAAATAAGGAGGAGATCAGTAGAGGAAGTAAGCGCTATTTGTCACTTTTCAGAGAAAATCTACCACTCTTAAGCAACCAAAAAATTTGCTATATCAGACAGCAAAAGTGATCAGGATATGTTCTGAGAACAGCTTTTCTCATGGTATTTTGGTATTTCTGTTTCTAGTGCACATTTTATTTTTGTTCTTCTATTCAAATCAGCTCACCCGTAACTCCTTACAATAAGTCTTCCTAACATGAGAGTGCCATCATTATACGGTCATCAGTGCTGTCCTCTTGCACGCCTTTTTCCATGGATGTTCCCAATCTGACTCTGCTCATCCTCAGCTGATATTGAATCATCAACCTGCGTTCCTGTGCCACCAGGACTTAGCTCACACACAAGACATTGCGGGGGAGGACAGGGCAGGGGGCAGGCACTCAGAATGGCACAGTCAATGAACCTAGATATATATTTCTCATTTTGCACTTTGAACTGGGAAAAAATGGTGATTTACTGGACACCCTCTGGAATTTACTGCTTTTTTTCTCAGCTTGGAAAAAGGGTCTGTGACCTGATTTATCGGAGTTACTGAACGCCTACATTTCCCATCTCCAGGAACATGTCAGCCCATGTCTTCTTTCTCCTCCGTATCTGGCTCAGGCAGTCCACAGATGTGGAGGGGGTTTGTGGTTGCTCAGCACCTAAGTTCCCGCTAAGCTGCGTGGCCGCGCAGCAGCCTATTAAGTGTTGCGCAGGTGCTGAGGGCGGCGGTGGGGAGAGATGCCTCCCCCTGCCGGCCCCAGCCCAGCCCCGCCCCAGACCTGCTGCAGTGGAGAGAGGCACCCCTCCCCCCCGGCCCCAACCCAGCCCTGGCCCGAACCTGCCGCGGCTGTGGGAGAGGCGCCTCCTGCCCCCAGCCTATGTGCTGCTGCAGGGAGAGAGAGAGCTGGGGGGAGTCCTCTCTCCCTGCTGTAGCCCCGGGGCAGCCTGCACCACAAGCCCATTATCCCTGGCCCCACCACAGAGCCCACACCCCAGTCGGAGCCCTCACCCCCCATACTCCAACCCTCTGCCCCAGCCCTGAGTCCCTCATACCCAGCCCCAACCCAGAGCCCTCACCCTCCCACACTCCGCCCCAGCCCAGAGCCTCCTCCCACACTCCAAACCCCTTAGCCCCACCTCCATCACATGAATTTTGTTATGTGCACCCATATGGAGGTGTTGCGTCACACATCACCTCCACATTGGTGCACGTAACAAAATTCATTCCGCACATGGGTGGGAAAAATTAGAGGGAACGCTGCTCAGCACTTCTGCAAATGTGAGTATTCATAGATTTAAAAAAAAAAAAAAAACGCTTCAAATAAATTATTTGGTGTAGTGTGGCAGGAGACCCACTGTCTTGCAGAAGACCCGGGTTTCTGAGCAGTCATGGCTCTCTTGCTTCCCCTGGGCTGATGGAGATCAGCAGCAGTGCTGTCTGAGATCCAGTGGGCAGACTTGAGTTTCTGTGCTCCTCAGGAAACACCCAACCATGCTGCCCTAACCTACAGAGCATCATTGGTAGCAATAGTAACGCCACCTCCTACCCCATCTCCCCTTGAGTCATCAGGAGTGGGGATTGAACATAGGATCTGTGGATCCTAAAGCACAAGCCTCTCCTGCCTGAGCTAAATGGCTGTTAACCGAGGCTAAAGCAGGCTCATCAACCTGAGTCCCAGCCTCCCCTACAGGGAGGTGGAGAACCACGCAGAGTGAGTAAAACAGCGACAGAGGAGGCATCATTTAATATTCTCTAAACTGCAACCCATCTAGCTTTGCCACTGCAAGGTAAAAGTGGAAGCGGTAGGAAAACAAAGTGTTTAAAAGTATCCATTTTATCTGCTGGCACAGTAGGAACAATTCACCCGGCCCATTAAAGGTTAAAAAAAAAAAATCATGCTGAATTCCCATCACGTCCCAGCGTAGCCTTCAAGCATCGGAACATAACGTTTGAAGATTCGTGGCAGGAAAAAACAAACGCCAAGAGGGCTTGCATTGCTCTCAAATATCTTTAGCGGAGTGGGATACATTTCTCAAGCGGGTCAAAAGGTAACAAGTGTAACTAATTACCGTTCTATGAGTGCTTTTCACACCACTTAGCATCGCCCCGCTGCACAGCTCAAAGCGGAAATGAAATGGCCACGCTACAGGTGAATGCAGCAGGCTTCATGTGACAGCACAGCAGTCTCACATGCAGCCAGGAACAATTATGGACAACTCTCAAAAGATTTGGGTTTGGTTGAATAAGCTACCGCATGTTGGGATGCTTACCAAACCAATCGAATAGTCTAAGGCTGCACAACGGAGTTAGAAATCTCACACATGCAGGCTTCTTTCACATTTCTGGCACTTGCAGCTTCTGGCCAGAAGCTGCCTTTCCCCTACTTCCTTGGAACATTCAATTTTGCACCCATCTGGAAAAAACACTCAGCCACACATTTCAGAAACGTTTGGTTCTAAAACTGTGTTCAGACTCGGGGCCTCTTCTTTGACTGGAATTAGTTTGCCCGTTACTATTATTGGCCAAATCGGTCATTCCTTGCAGGCCCCACTTTCACTTTGAAGTCAGTGGGGTGCACCAATAACTTAGAGTCAGCCTGTAAATAATTGAAGAGGCTTTGGAAAGTAGAGTGAGCGGGGCAAAATATCAGTAAGAAATTAATCAATAACCCCACAAATGTATATGTTTGCAAACAGCAACTGAGCAGCTCAGTGACTGCTGTCTTCTAGAGAGCAGATTTTCAGTGGACTGGCTTCCCTTGCCAGACCAGCCCCAAGAACTGATAGTCACAATTCCATCATCCGAAATTATGAAGCGGCTTTCTCATCAGAAAAGAATCACATTTTTCTCCTTTGGAGACGAGCATCTTTTGAAACAGGTCCTCACTGAAGCACTGCAAAAATTTAAGAGTCTCATTTAACAAAATTTCATGTGAAAGCTTTTTTTTTTTTTTTTTGCGCTGCTTTGTGTGATTTCATCTCTTTCCCCTGCTCTCCAACCCCTACAAACCCAGACCCTCCAAGCAAGGAAGGCAGTATCCAGACTTCAGTAGAGCTGAATTTGCCATCTTGGTTCAATTTCCTGCTCTATCACAGACTCTCTTTGTGATCTTGGGCAAGTTACTTAGAAACCTAAATACCTATGAGGATCTGGGACTAACTTCCATGGACGTCAATGGAAGTCTGGCGC
Organism: Terrapene triunguis; assembly: GCF_002925995.2. Lineage (NCBI taxonomy): Eukaryota > Metazoa > Chordata > Testudines > Emydidae > Terrapene > Terrapene triunguis. The sequence goes on along the minus strand of NW_020699449.1, from coordinate 8,879,610 downwards.
CAAAACACCTTTGCAGATCTGGGCCTTAAACTCTGTGCCTTGTTTTCCCCATCTGTAAAATGGGAACAACAGCACTTCTCTATCCTCCCCAGGTGTGTTGTGAGGATAAATACATTACAGATTGTGAGGCACTCACCTACTATGATAATGGGAACCATTTACGTTTAAAACTATCCTTTCCTTCTTCCACAGCAGGAACACTGCACCTACCCATTAATGTTTCAAAATTTAAAAATTGATATTTAAATATCCAGTGCCCTTAAGGCCTTAAAGTCAAGAAGGGCAGATTTTAAAAAGAAGATGCTTGGCTAAATTCATTCTTGGCACAAGTCGAGAGAGCAGCAGCTGCTTGTGTAATGGCTGACTTTGGCCCATTGGTTTGGCATAAGCGTCTGTTCTGTATAATCACTACCTGGGAACATTACCATCTGAGGAACATAGGAAACCAAAAGATCTAGGGGAGTGAGCTTTTGCTTCTTTTGTCAAAGGTAAATGTGGATAAAGGGGGAAAAAAGTGGAATGAAAAGCACTCAGTTGGAGAAAATATCTGTGTGACTAATATGTTGGTGAAATTATTCCACAGCAGTACAACTTAAGTGACTTAATCCAAAATACGTCCCTTTACTTATTTATAAAGGGGACAACCAACTAAGCTACTGATTAATGGCCAGCTCTCACTCAAAGGAATATAAAAAACTTTGTATCCTCAATACTTTCCTTTTGTAGCTTTTACTTTAGCCCTGGGAAAAATATTAAAAATGTATTATCTTGGTTATGACCATGCTAGAATTTACGTTCAGTCTGGGACTCTTGAGGATTTTCTAAATGAAATTTTACTTTGGAGTTTATTGTTAGTCCACATGATGAATAGGGTTTTGGCTATAAGAATAAAACCATCCCTCTGTCTACTATTTCCAAATTTCTCACTAACTGAAATTCCTAGGAAGATCTCTGTTCTGTGTTTTCTTAGTCTTATTTATTTGGAGTCAGTTTCTGCTGTCCTGAGGTGTGACCCTTTGACCTGCACTCTGATTTTCACTCTATCTAGTAAAAAAAGAACTAAAATAAAAATAAAAAACCCACTTTTAGTCCATCACCCAAGACCTGGTGTTTGGAAGCATTTCCATTCTGGAGATAAGCCAGTGATCTCCTTTTCTGTCAGGCAAAGATATATGAACTACTAGGCTACAGAATAGTCCCTCTCACAAGCCTCTCCCTCTTGTTTCTCTCTTTGCAAGCCTCCGCAAACTTGCCGTGGAAGATGGAAACGCACTGTGTGTGGTTTGGAATCCGAAAGCCCAGCTTTGGCTCAAGCTGTGCGTCATGCTCAGCACAGAGGAACATTTTAAACCTGTTCCGGTTACAAAAAGCTCTAAGGACAAAAGGTTGGGAATTACAAAAGAAAAATCAGCAGGGTGTCATTCTTAACAAGTCTGTGAATATTTTCTTTTACAGAGAAAATGATAGTTTTGCTTGTGCATATCCATCCAACATCATTACTAAGGGAAAGTAAACTCCTGGGATGCAGACTGTGTCCCCTAGATCCGTGCGCAGAGGGCACTGTTTAGATCTCCTTCCACCCATGGAGGAAAGGTGAGCTCCCTCTATAGCACCATTCCCACCCCCACCTCCTGGGACTCTGCAAGAGACCATTGGTGTGGCGCTTAGGCAGGAGGAAGTCAGGGAATGGATAGATGACATTATCTGCCATCAGTCCTATGGTAATTGCCAGGCTGTATTACTTTTTCCCATCAAGACCCTCTGCACAATCTACCTATCTGTACTTATATGCCTCCGTTACCATAATATCTGAGCAACTCACAATCTTTAATGTCTTTATCCTCACATACCCCTGTGAGGTAGGGAAGTGCTATTATCCCCATTTTACAGATGGGGGGACTGAGGCACAAAGTCTTACGGTAGGTCTACACAGCAATTATACATCTGCTGCTGGCCCATGCCAGTCACCTCAGGCTCAGGCTGCAGGGCTGGTTCATGGTTGTGTTTTTGGGCTCAGGATGGGAAATAGGAGAGGTCCCAGAGCTCGGGCTCCAACCTGAGCCTGGAAATCTACACAGCAATGAAACAGCCCTGCTGTCTGCGCAAGCCCCATGAGCCCAAGTTGGTTGGCACAGGCCTGCCTGGGGTTTTTCTTTAAGGGTATGTCTACACACAGAGACTTGCCCCAGCATCATGCAGGGAATCACAGCCAGGAACTGAACCCAGTCTCTCAAATCCACAGCCAGCGCCATAACCACTGGAGCAGGGAACCCATTTTCAGGGGGATTCCAGGGCTAGCTACAGCCAGGGGATGTGTGATGGCCCAGCTTCATTGAAGCGTTGCTGCCAGTGAGCAAATCAAAGGCCCTAAACATTTTATTTTTCATAGAATTCTTTCAGTTTTTACAAGGGGCCAAAATTCTGAAGCCCTGACTGAGGAAAACCTCTCATTTGCTGCAGAGGGAGTTTTGTCTGTGTAGAGAACTCACAATTTGGCCCAAGGTAAAGTCAGTTCTGGGCCCAACTGAACTGTCATCCTTCTCAATGGGAAGATCCCGGCGAAGCTAGCTCAGCCCTTTTATAAAGGGAGATTGGAAGGTTTTACATCCAGTTGACTGTTTCTTCCTGCGACAGATGGCTGCGTCTAAAACCAACATTGTAAGTGGTGAAAGATTTACAGCAAATCTACAGGTTGGGCTTATAGTAGTGGTTAGTGCCCAGATACCACAGCGAGGACAGTGATAGAGATGCCTAGAGATAGTGTTACAGTCTATCACCTGGCAAGCAGAAACTACTGTTATACGATTAGATTCCTGCTTTTTATCCACTTCCCTGTTCATTAGTGTAGGATTTGGGACAGCACTACACCTGCTCTATGTTTTGTCTCAAATAGAACGGCACTGGGAGAGAATAAACTAGCATGACCCTGGACATTTCTGTTGATTTTTCCAGGAGCTCTCTTGCAAGCTAAATTTGCGTAAATGTGAAACAAGAGCAGCTCGGTGCTGCCAGGAGACAAAGGCACTGATGTATTTGTATACAATCCAGTTCAATCCAGCAAGGAATTCACTCTTTAACACAGGGTGACTCTGATGAGGGATTTTCAAAGCAAAAAGGTGTATTATATATAAAATCAATACCAAAATTCCATACCTTCGTTAAGTGTTAAACTGAAGTTCAGCAATAAATATCCACATTAGAAACTCTTAGACCTCTAACTTTGTGATAACTTTAATCATATCAAAGTTCAGAAGATATCTGACCTACTACAAATCTATCACATATTTGCTCCTTCAATACCTAGTATTTCTCAGGGACTTATCTGGCCCCTGTCATTGTATCCAAGCGCCTCCCACTCTATCGTATTTATGCTTACAACACCCCTGCGAGGTAGGGCAGTTCTACCATCCCCATTGCACAGATGGGGAACTGAGACAGAGTCTAAATGACGTGCCCAAGGCCACATGAAAGAGTCTATGGCAGTGCAGGGATGTGGCCCCAGGTCTCCCAAGTCTAAGCTTAACCACAGAGCTATCCTTCCTCCCATGTCTGATCCAAACATTAATTTTCTATGTGTAGGTGCAGACTTGGACATCAGGACGTATCTGGCCTGTAATCATATCACCTTGGGTTCTGATCACATCAGGTTTCACAAACTAAGCTGAACTGGACCTGGCCAGTACTTGGTTATGAAAGCTCTGGAGAATGTCATGGTGCTTCAGGAAGTGGTTGGTGGGGACAGTGAGATGTTACTTTTCCTCCTGTATCAGTATGGACAATTCCCCAGCATGGCTTTAGAAGGTGCTGTGCTGCTGGAAGCAATGGCTTTCGGATAACACTTTTTGTAAGCATACGATTGCTATCATGGTTGCACTCAGGTCACATTATCAAGGTTTTCTTTGCAATATGATGGCTAGGCTTACTTTAAAAAAAGAAACCGATTCCAAAGATTCTCAGGGGTTGTCAACCTGGCCCAGTTTGAGCCGTGAGGTCTATTTTCTCCCAGTGCAATGGTTTAAGCAATAATAATCATCTAGAAGGTCAGTTTACCCCCTAACAAGCCATATCATAGATACCAGTTTGACAGACGTAACAACTATGACCCAAAGCCTGGAAATGGTTATTGGGAGAGCCTGGACAGGTACTTTCAGCACATCATTTAAAAACAATGTTACTTTCATGACTGTTGGCAGGTGATGTCATGGAAAAACATGGATTGCTTTAAAAAAAAGTCTGCAAAGTGTCCTTCGGGGCTCAGACTCTGCTCCTCTTTCTCCACTACACATCTCGGGAGATACTACGTTCTAGTATTGCGTGTGTCATCTCTGTGCTGAAAACTTACTACCCCTCACCTGTCCCCTTATGTGTATCTATGATGGTCTGACCTATCATCCGAGATGTCCCACCACTGACGCAAGCCCAACATGGCAAAAAACAGCTTAGGAAGAACAAGGAGGAGCCTCTTTCCTCTTTTTCATTTGACTTGAAATCACTACTTTCTTACCCAGGCTCACAACCTTGGAGTCATTCTCCCAGTACCTCCAGACTGGCACCAGGTCCTGCCATTTCTTTCTCTACAGCATATTCAAACTTCATTCTGTCCCCACTGCCCTTTTAGCTAAAACGGCCACTGCTCAACCCCCAGGAGCAACCCCACAAAAAACAAACAAATGTGGAAGTACAACTCAAGAAAGTAAACGCTGGTGATCAGGTAATGAGATTTCAGTTTCAGGATTCCACAGGGTGATTCTAAACAAACAAAGAAGAAAAAGGACTTTTAAAATGATGAAAAGTACCTTTAAACAGCACCCATTCAACTGACTGACTGGATTATTTTGAGAGAGAGAGAGCGCAACACACATAAATAGACAGGGAAAACAGAATATTACAGACAACGCCACATTAAAATGTGTGTAGCTCTTTAAATAAAACCAACAAAACTTAATAGTTCTTTTTGTTGTCTTACCTACTCAATGCGGCATTTTCCAAGAGATGCAATTCTTTATTTTATTCTGTGGTGCATTTTAAATGGCTTTGCTTTTGTTCGGCATAGCTGCTCTCTTGCTACTTTCTAGCATTGCATGTTGCTTTCCTGTTTCAGACTGGTGGCAGCCAGTCTAAATTAAAGTCATATGCCTTTCTTGTTACAGCCAGTAAAGGATTAGGGGCGTGTGTGGGTATGTGTTCTTCATTCCCATTAGACAGTTCCTAGGCATTTCAGACATCTAAAGGTTGTTGTCATTAAGTCTGCACTTACTTTGGATCATTATGGCACAATACACTCATTGTTACAATTATTTGTTTTATCGTTGTGCTAAGTGCTGTGAAGACATAATAGACCAGGGGTAGGCAAACTATGGCACGCGTGCCAAAAGCAGCACGCGAGCTGATTTTCAGTGGCACTCACGCTGCCCGGGTCCTGGCCACCGGTCCAGGGGGGCTCTGCATTTTAATTTAATTTTAAATGAAGCTTCTTAAACATTTTTAAAACCTTATTTACTTTACATACAACAATAGTTTAGTTATATATTATAGACTTATAGAAAGAGCCCTTCTAAAAATGTTAAAATGTATTATGGGCACGCGAAACCTTAGAGTGAATAAATGAAGACTCGGCACACCACTTCTGAAAGGTTGCCGACCCCTGTAATAGACAGTGCCTGCCCAGAAGAGCATAAAATCTTAAGTCATAACCGTGCAACTGACTCAACGTAGGCAGATTCCCACACCCACATGGAGCCCCACAGACTTAGGGGTCCCCCCACCTAGAGTCTGTTCTGGGATCAGGCCTAAGTTTGACATAATGCACAACACGCTGGAGAAAAAAAAATGAACAGGGAATGGAGGGGCCACTGGATGGGGTAACTGAACATGAACATTTTTTTTTGCACAGACCAGTTCTGTGTACAATTTGAGGTAAAGAGAGGGTTGTTAATGGTGCTAGATAACTGCCCAAAGACTATTACATCAATATCGTACCAGCACATGGAAGATTATCCCCACAGAGAATCGGAAAGGTTGTATGTTACTGGTGCAGAGTTGCCTCACATTACAGTATCTAACTCCGGCTACTTTTTCACAAGGGACAGTAAAGCACATTTTCTGCAACTATCTTGGATCATTTCAGGCTCCAAATGCACAGGTTCGGCCCGATAAATGGCCGTGGGTATCAACTATTTACCAACACCAGAGAACAAAAATAGCTTTCATTTGCTGCATTCCCGGCTGACCATGCAATGACTTGTGGTTGTTGTAGGCCACCACAGAGCTCCCACATAAAGAGCTTTAATGTGCTCTAAGTTCCAAAGCCAAACAAAAGGCTGCTCTGTGCTTTGGAGACCTTACGGGCTGGTGTCACGCTGGTCTTGTGTCAATGTTGCTTCTGGGGGGACCTTAGCTACAGTGGGAAAGTGTTTGAAGCGGCCCCCTTGCCAGTCTGAAGAGTGAAAACATTTTCAAGGGATGACCTTGTCTGCAGCTGGCCCACCGCCCACCATGCCAGCCCTTGTGAAATGTTCCCCTACAGTCTCTGGCCACTGGATCGGTGAGGAAAAAAAATAAAGTTCCTGGTGTCAGAAGATACTGTAACTGGTGGAACTCGACCAGCTCTTGACACGGATGTCGTAGGATGCATGATGCGATGGCTCAGAAGTACAGTTTCATTCCCTGTGGTGCCGTCCCTTGTCGCCTCCTCCCGGTTGTAGGCAGTGCAAAAAAAGGAAGCTGGACTCCCTTTGCCGCTGTTTGTCAAGGTCAGCAAACTCACTCCTTGCTTCAGCAGCAGTAGTGCTCAGTCTGGTGCCAAGGGTCTGCAGCGAGCTTTGGCTTACAGAAACGTGCCTCTGTCCCCCCTCCCTAACAGACCCCTGTGCTGCTCCAGGGTTCCCCTCTCTAGGCAGGATAGGACTGGATCCTGGCATTGGTGTTCCACATGCAGTCCTGTGCATGTTAGAAAACCACCGTAAAGAGCAAAAGCGCCACATTTGAGGGCTATGAGGTTCACTCTCTCCTTCCAGCAGGCCCAGTGTTTTGTCTTGCCTGGAAAAGCATTTCTACCCGTTATTTTTGCCATGTTCCCAGTTGTACCTGCTGCTCTTTCTTGCTGAAGGAAATATGTTGCCTCAGTCGATGAAATCATTCAGTTCATTAATGCCTAATTAAACACTATTGCCGCAGCTCAACAAAATGTCCCCCCAAACAAAAGCAGCAAAATGGACACATCGGTTTCTCTCGCTCTCCGTGGCTCACAAATGCCTAAGAAAAAGGGCTTTGCTGTGAAACAAAGCATCCAAAGGCGAAGAGCCCCACTTCTCCCAAGGCCAGCAAAAAAAACCAGACACAAAACAACCCACAGAGAAAGCCTTGGAAACATCCTAAAGGGAGATGGGCTGGGGCCACCAATGCCAAACCTGGATATGAGCTTCCCCAAAGTTCAGGGGTGTTTGGAGCAGCCCCATACAGAGGGAAGAGTCAGGTGTGAAGATCAGATCCAGATCTGACTTTCTCAAAAGTTTGGTGGTCTTGTGTTCTGGGGTTTTAATTCTGGCCCATCTTTAATTCGTACAGATGGATTCAATAACACAAGGTTTAAATCAAACAGGAGACCCAGGGCTAGGTTTTGAGATTTGCAAAAGCCATCGGCCAAGAGTAGCCTTCCCTCGACTCCCACACACCCCTTGGGAGTGTGGGGTCTGCTGCTGCCTCTGCGCATTGATTGGCACACTCAAAACAAGCTGTATCTCATGCTGGGCGGAACTAGGAGAGTGCAGATCAGTGCCAGCATGCTCTCCAAGAGACTGCCATGGAAGAAGATCAGCCACCAGCCCTCCTCCCTATCACAAGTCAGCGCTGCAGTGGGGAAGGAAAGAACATAGGCCTCCAAGATCCTAACGGAAGCCCAGAAACGTTCCTGGTATCATTCACTTCCTTGTCATGGCCTTTCTGATTAGACAAGTTGCAGGGGGTGGTGGAGGAAAGCATGCAATGCTAGGCAACTATACAATGCCGGTTTAAACAAAGTCTTCACCATTTAACCAGTGGAACTCACTGCCATAAGATGTCATTGAGGCAAATCATTTAGTAAGTTTTTCAAAACGAGGATACATTTCTAGGAATAAAGATAACTTCTGGAGTTGGGCTAGCTGAGGTCAGATTGATGAGTGTTCCCTGTTCTCAGATTTCAGGCAGAATCCGATTTTCAGCTGAGGTCAGGAAGAAATCTTTCCCCACAGTACAGTATTAACGAATGAGCTGCACTCTGGGCTCTTCTGTATTTTTGGGATGCATCAAAGATGGTCCTGGGGAGAGGAGAACAGAGCGTTCTGATGTGGTGTCCCTTTCCCTCTGCCACATGCTGAGTGGCTGAGCATGGGCTCTGACTGAAGGTGCATGACAGGAACTTTCTGGTGGGTAGGAACCAGGAGAGACGAGTATGGATGGGATTTGTGCACCACCTCGTTCCCCCACTAGTGATTCATTTTAATTTTATGCCCACATTTTTAAGGTGGTTTATTTGAAAATGCTTCTTCCCCCATATCACCCAACTTGAACACTCCCACACCCCCACCACATTTCCACTATGCCTTTTGGCATTTCCTGGGGCAAATCATGACTGGGATGTGGTTTCACAGCCAGTTACATTGTCCTCTCGTGTTACGTTGCCTAACATGCTATGCGGATCATCCAGATGACGCATTAAGTCCAGGAAATTAATAATAGACCATTGTGTAATTAAAAACATGCTTAAAAAAGGGATTGGTGACTTTTTACACTCATGAAAGCAAGAGATTGAACAGATGAGAGGGGCTTGAACTGCAAAGTTCAGATCCAAATATTTTCAAAGTATGGGGCTGTCTCAATCCAGAATCATAGCTTGGACCATTAAAAGCATAATGAAGCCTGAATCTTGGTTCAAGTCCAGAGCTGAACTCAAAGCTCCTTTAGATAGCAGGGCCTGGCTTGGGACCATCACTGCTGAATAGCATTAGCTAAATCCAGGTACACAGTAGTCATACATCAAAAGTGCTTCCTCACATTAGTACGTGATGTAGTGGATCACGTAGGAGTGCTATAGCCCTCAGCTGGACGCAATCGGTCTTGCTGAAAAGTTTGTGAATTTGTTGCCTTTTAGTGGTAAACCAACATATGATAGAGACCTTAAAGTAAGGGTATTGTCACTTGATCAAAATGTCTCTTTCTTGTTAGTAGATCTGCTGTGCGTGCGTATTCCCAGTCATCATATCTGCTTGCCTTAGTGACTAATTGTTTTAAATAACTTTTAAAAATCTGCTAGTACTGCAAAACCCCTACAGCTAAAGGACAGCGAACTAGATTCACACACAATCTGACTCACACATAATCTCCAGGATTGTTGAATTGTTTTAACTGTAAAATCTTTATCACTGGTGAGGATGCAAGAGCCAAGAAACAAACTGACCTTCAGATGATGGGTTTGCAGCAACCAGAGTTAATAAACTGAGCCGATTTGACATACAATACAGGGACCCAGATTTTCTTAATCTGGCCCTTAATGGGTATAGGGCAGGACCAAGCAGAAACATAATGCTGACCCCTGAGGAAACTACTTCAGCTCTTCCAGCGGAGTAATATAGAAGAAATAGCATGGCACTCATATGTAACCGCCTGCCTGCCTGAATTAGGACAGTCATCGTTTACTGCACCTGTCTCATGGTTCTGTGTCTGCAGTTTGAGGGCTCGGGGAAAGAAGGAGGCAAATCTGTTGAAGAAAGGACAGAATCTGGATTAGAGTATCATGAATATCACTATAGATGCAGCCTAGCTGATGAATGGCACTGTCACAAAAAGAAGAAACTTTAAAGAAAGGCCCTTCATGGAGAGGAAAGGTGTTTTCCTGAAGCAGCTAAAGATCTGTTTATCCAACATGTCCTTAACGGAACCCTAGGTGCTGCTGTATTCTCAGCTGCCATCTCCCATTCACTGCCTGATTCAGGAGAGGTTCCCCTCCTCCCCCCTTAAATCATTCATGTCAAGATGCACTGACAGAATTAGGTTTAGGAATATTTACACAGGTGAGAGAGAATACTGAAAGACCATAAGAGGGATAAAGGTTCATTAAGGGCTATGACGTAGCATAACTGGGGCCAGTGAGCCACATTCATTACTAAGAAAATAGGAAAGCATTCCAGAAGGTAGAGAACTGGAAATTGTGAAACCCTTGTAAGTGCTGCTAAATTCAGTCCGTCCTTTTATTTCCATTCCGAGAGAGGCCTTGCCACCAAACCCCAGCTCCAAAACACCAAACATAGGAGGGATGGGGAGGTGTTGAAGCCTGAACCTTGGACCAATTCATATTTTGAAAACTGCACCAGAAGCCAACTCTGTGGGGTTGGAAATCCAGATCCAGATCTGAAATTTGCAGCGTGAGCCCATCCTCCCTATCTTCCTTAAGCCTTATCTAAGTTGCCTGGGTATAACTTAAGGTGTGAATTAAACTGACATAATTAAACCACTGCAACCCTCTGTGTGGACATTGCTTTCAGCGTGGGAGCAGTTTAAATCAGTTACTGTCACTTAAAGTGAAGTAAGTCGCTTATACCACGACAAGAGCGTCCACACTGCCTTTGGCACTGGCTTAACTATATTTGTTGAAAAAACAGTTTAAGTTATAGCAGTGCAGCGTTTCCCTGTAGACAAGTGTATTTAACCACCCCACATTGCTCTTCAGCCAATGACCGTTTCAAGCCCCTCTTTCTTTCCACCTCTCACTCGCCACCACCCCTCTTTAATCTGCAATCCATTACAATGAAGAGTACAGGCGTGGCAATGAGGAAGGAAGAGCTGGAGAAACAACAGAGCCAGGAGTTTTACAGGTATCAGGTGGAGAAGTGTCCCATTGGCCTATTAATGGTTTCCCACCTATTTGTAAACCATTCACCCCATCAGTGCTCCATATAGACCCTTATTTGTCAGGCAAAGCATTTGACAATGAAAATAAAGCCAGGCAGGTTAAAGAACAGCCAGGAAGCCACCCCCACCAGCTCTCCCAATATATTCAAACCAATGTATGTTATGGTCAAACCTTCTTATCCATTTATATTCAGATCAGCATATTATATATAGAGTGTGTGTGTGTGTGTGTGTGTGTGTGTGTATTTGTTTGATGTTCTACAATATTAGTGCTTCTGCGGTGACACTCCTAACAACCACACTCTTGTGTCAGGAATGATGGACCAATATCATCATCCCCTGCCCAGAATTAGTTTTTCTTCCCCTTTATCAGGCCCTGGCTGGGACAAACCACAGGTTTCCCCCTCTTTCGGTTTAACAGGAAACTTCCACCCACCATTCCCTTAACTTTCTTACACACACTCATCAGTTCTGGACACATTATTTCCTGCCCACTCTTAGAGGACTGAATCCCCCCATCTGGTTTGGTGAAGGAGCTTGAAGCATTTGGGAGCTAGGAAAAGTTTCACATTCGTGGAACCAGATCCTCAACTGGTGTAAATCAGCAAAACTCCAATTGACTTGCAGACAGGGCCCCTCAATTTAATATCTTTGCTTTCAAGAGCTTGGTGAAGGGTAGTAAAATAAGCGAGCAGGATGGTGCTTGCAATTAGCTGTGTGGTTCTATCAGGCCACTGACAGACTCATCAGTCATCTGTGGAGCTGAGCTGCAGCAAAACTTCGACGCATGTTTACAAGCCCACAATGCATTTTTCGAAGAATCACTGGCCGCTTTGGGCTGAATGTTTTGCCATTGCAATGAGTGTGAAATACTTCTCAGAAGGGTGGTCAGTTTTCTCACCTGACAGAGATGGGATCTAGAAAGAGTTGCTGCAGAGATGGTGGTTATTACACTTCTGATTCAGATGGTGTCACACACTATCTGACTTCCTGTGGTTTTGAGCTGTAATTAGTTGGGCCACTTTGGTGTGTCGGTGCTTAGCACCAAGACACCTGCACTCATCATCATTTGCACTTGAGACAAACTGCTGTGCAAGTTGTAATGTTTTTTCCAGGGGGTAAGGAGAGCCCAATCAGGCAGGCAAGTAACGCTGAGAGATCCCAGCCTGAGTTCTATAGCAGGCAACTCAGAATTCAGCCTGGAATTTGTTTAGGTTTTGCACAACTGGGGCAAAACCCTCCAAGCTGTTTCCTGCTCCCCAGGTGCTGGGGCACTAAATACTAAAAATATATTCTGCCCCCACCAGGGCTGGATTAACTCTCCTGTGGGCCCAGGGCTATTAGATTTTGTGGGGACCCTGTCCAAGGGGGTGTGGGCTGTAGGCTGGGGCAGAGGGTGGGGGTGCAGGAGGGGCTCAGGGGATCAGCCCTTACCTCAGGCGGTTCCCAAAAGCAACCAGCACACCCCTCTGGCAGCGGCTCCTAGGAGCGGAGGCCAAGAGGTCTCTGCGGTGCGCCGCTGCCTGCAGGCACTGCCCCTGCAGCTCCCATTGGCCGCAGTTCCCAGCCAACGGGAGCTGCGGAGTCGGTGCTCGGGAAGGGGGCAGCGCTCGGAAACATCTTCTTCCCAGAGCCTCACCAATGTGCCGGCCACTTCTGGGAGTGGTGTGGAGCGAGGGCGAGCAGAAAGCCGCCTTAGCTCTACTGTGCTGCCGTCGGCAGCCCCCAGGCCCTTTTAAATCCCCCAGGCCCCTGGGCAATTGTCCCCTTTGCCTCCTCTGTTGGCGGTCCTGTTGCAGGGCCCCCCCATAGCCCGAGGCCCTGGGCTCCCGCCCCTGAGGCCCTGGGCTCCCGCCCCTGAGGCCCCTGCGTTAATCCGGCCCTGGCCCCCACACACGTCAGCAGTTCTTCTCCTCTCACTGCTGGCTGAGTAATTCCAACTACAGGAGCTTCTCCACCGTGCCAGTGCTGTACTGCATCATGCAGTGAAAATAACACCTGTCTAAACCAGACCTATTTTACTTTCTCTAGAAGAAGGGTGCTGCATGCTAGAGTTTTTTTTTTTCTTCTTTTCTGACCTTCACTCCAGGTTCAGCGATGCATGTACAATTATTTGTGTTTAACGTATCATCAAAGGAAAGGAGAGAGAAAATTCATGGCACAGCAGAGCCTAAATGAGAAGGTGACAATGCGTTTACTGAACTATCCAGGAGATGAAATGCTATTTTGTTACCCCTGAACGGGTTGGGTGGGGCGAGGGGAAAATTTCTCTCTTCATAGGTCTGTGCAGGCAGCTGCAGTATTCCTAATGTACTACCCTGTTTCCCCGAAAATAAGACAGTGTCTTATATTAATTTTTGCTCCCAAAGATGCACTAGGTCTTATTTTCAGGGGAGGTTTTATTTTTCCTGGAGCTTCGGGGCCTTATATTCCGGGGTGGCCTTATTATCCGGGAGGTCTTATTTTCGAGGGATGCCTTATATTACAGCGAGAGGCAAAACTGGAAGTAGGTCTTATTTTCGGGGGATGTCTTACTTTCGGGGAAACACGGTAGCTTCATTTGGTTCAAACAGAGATCCAGTGAGCATTTTTCTTTGAAATCCCAAAGAGAAAAAGGCTCAGGCAGGACTAAATAGGCCCAGATTCTGGATAGATCACATCCCCCTTGTATAGTCATTAAGAGACCTATATTGACTTCTGTGGAGTTTTTCCTTAGTTACATTGAGTGACTAAGAGAACTAATCTTCTGCTTGTATGATTCCCAGGACAAGGGGTCAGAAGACAGAGGTGCAGCTAAAAAGCAACTAATGGAAGGGGATATGTTTCATTAGCAGTCAGTGATGCAGCAAGCAGGCAGCGTTGTAGGAAAGATCTTTACTGAGCATGGTGACCTGTGTTGCCTACTGAGAAGCCTGTGTTTGGCTGGTACCAGCATGGCCCAGATGGAGATTTGAGCCCACAGATTTCAGACTGAACATGGTTCCACCTGAAACGTGTCCCTCTTTCTCCAGTTCCCATCCTCATGCTACAATAGGCATGAGTAAGAGAGAGTAAGATATGCCTTAGCTTGAATTTACACCGTCTTCCAGCTCTTTGGCATGTATTTTTCACCAACAGAGAGGAAGGCTATCTTGTGGTGAATGCACTGCGCTGGGATTCAATAGATCTGGTTCCTCTTACAGTCTGCTCTCCCAGATTGTCTGGGTGACTGTGGGCAAATCGCTGCACCATTCTGGGCCTTGGTTTCTCCATCTATAAACTAGGGATCTACTATTTCTTTTCTCTCACTTTGTCTTGTCTTGTTTACTGTAAGCTCTGCAGAGCACAGATGGTCTTACTAGGTGTTTGTACAGTGCCTGACACCACAGGCCCTGATCTCAGCTGGGGTGCCTAGGTGTTACCAAAATGCAGATAACAGTAACAGACTCTTTTACACTCAAACATCAGTATGTGGGCACAAATAGGTTAAAGTAAACATAAGAGCCTCTAAACTGCATGGAAAGGAGCCTAGCTTATGCTAGTGCATACATCCCCTCTGAATATCAGGCAGGAACCTTTCTCGCATGTAGGACTGAACTGCTTTTACAGTGGTTCTCTTTGCTTTAAACATGATCAATTCCCAAAACACTGCACGTGGCTGTGGCTGAAATACCAAGAGTGCGATTCTGGCTGAAGGATCTGCTGCCTTCAAGCTGTGCTCCAACTGTGCTCTCATGGCAGATGACATCAGCAGCAGCGCTCCACAAGCCCAGCATTGAATATTCTCAAAGCAACACAGCAAATAATTAATTCCAAGTGTGCTTTTAATTTTCCAACACTGTTAGCCCCGCCCCCCGCATCTTGCACATTCATTATCCTAGTTGGGCAACCAAACCTTAAGCTTTCTTCTCAAGAGGGTTTGAAGTAAGTGGCATTAAACAATCAACTGCAGTTGCACGTATTCCCAATGCACTGCATGGGGCTTTTGCAGTATGGATCTCATTAAAGGTCAAATAGAGCGATGCATGTAAAACCTGGCATACTTTAAGCAAATAATACTTTTCATCTCTAGCCCTCTTTCAGCTAAGGATTTCACCATCAAGAGGCAACGTTTCAAGAAGTGGCCTCCAATTCTGTGTATGCAAACACAGTATTTGCACATGCAGATAGGTATGGGTGCATGCACATCAGGTATTTAGGAGCCTAATTATAAAATTAGACGCCAGTAAAAATTTGGAGACCCAAATCTAAGAACACTCCTATATGGGCCTGATCAAACCCACTAAAATCAGTAAGCAGTCTGCTGGCCCATGGAAAGGATACATTCTTAATTTTTCAGAGGCCTGATCTGAACTCAGATTAAGCTAAATTGATTTGATTTCAGCTGATTTAAGCATGTCCACAAAAGGAAGTTACAGCTGTTTAACTAAATTGATTTAGAAACCACTTAAATTGATGTGACATCTGTTTGCAGATCAAGCCTGAGACACAGAGGGGTTAAATTAGTTGTCCACAGCCACACACAGCAAGTTAGCATAAGAGCTGGCAATAAAACTGCCATCTCCTTAATTACCAGTATGCACCACTCCTTCATTGAGAGCACATCCTATTCCCAGGGCAACTATTTTTCTCTATTCTTGCTTTCCTAAATATGATAAAAACAGTGGTCACAGTTAGCAAAAAATGTCCCAAATCAGTCCACAATTGCAGCTCCAGTGAACTTCACACTGGCATTCTCAGCACATAGCCAAATCAATTCATCAGAGGTCTGTCAATCTGCTGAAAGTTGACCAAAGATTTCAGCTTGAGAGTGAATGTTTCTTGTATAGTATTTAAAAAAAAAATGGTCTCAATTAGGGTTACCATATTTTGAGTGTCCAAAAAGAGGACACTCCACGGGGCCCCGCCCACGCCCCAACTCCGCCCCTCCCCCAAAGTCCCCGCCCCAACTCCGCCCCCTCCCCTGCTTCCCGCGAACATTTGATTCGCGGGAAGCCTGAAGCAGGAAGCATGCAGCAGGTAAGCTG